>NW_021318596.1:1470254-1503749 GCF_001605985.2 Dendrobium catenatum | reverse complement strand
TTTTGGGGGAGAGGATTTAATTGAGCTTCATTTCAAAACGACCTACATATAAAATTAAGGCAAACTGTAGTTCTGATAACCAGTTTGATTGCAAGATGGTGGGCTCCGGAAAAATTCGGCCCCGACCTCCAACTCGCTTTTTTTCTTTTTATTCGGCGACGAGAGTTTAACTTGAATAGTTCCGAAGTAAATTTTGGAAGGTCATTATGAGTTTGTAGATAAGACACTACCCAGAGATTTCGCCCTCATTTTGCGAGGACTTTATGATCTGAGTTCTGTTTCCTATAGGCGCAAGCCCCTATAGTAATTACCCCTCCTGATCACGAGAGAGAACTTTCGATTAAGGCTAGTCTGATCAATACGTGAAATTGTGTTATCTGGCATTAATAGCAGATGGTTAGGATTTAAAAATGGTTTGAATTTGAAAGTTTGATATTTAAATGTTGAAAATATGCACCATCTCACATTTAGCCCACTATAAAATCATGAATTTCTCATATTGGAAGGGATTAATAATGTTACCATATATCAATGGGTACACAACAAATTGGAAAACAATTAGTATTTAATTTATCTCATATGATTGAATCTTTTTAAAAGGAATAATCTTTATGTGGATAGGTTGAATAAATCCTACATATTCCAATTTCTTGAAATACATATAATAATAGAGCATTTGACATTTAACTGTCGTTTGATATCTTGCAACGAAAGACTTCTCTAGATTCCCTTATAAAAGTTCTTTGGAAAATCTCATGCTACTACAATACATCATGACTTCTTTGAAAGGGAAATCATAGATAATTGATGATGTTTACTCGGGGTTATAATGACATATAGAGTAAGTGAAATATTGAATCGTATCCATTGGGTCACTTTATTCCTTCTCTTGTATAGGATGGATCAATTGATCTATAAAAGATAATAGAAGATACGATCTTCTAAATGTCTTTTGCATAAAAATCCCTTACAAGCTATAGTAGATGATACGATAAGCTTGAATAAATTGAACAACACATCTTTTACATATCACAACTCAAGCCTTAATTTTTAAAACACCACCGAATCCGTAACATGTGTACAAGCGGACAGAAGGCGTTCGTAGGCCCTTAAATGAAATCCTGGGCCGTTGTTAAATGAAATCACTTGATTAAATGGATCATATTTAAATATTTTAAAATGCCTCTTATGCATTAAATGTGATCCCTTAAACTAAATCTACCCGCATGTGCTCCAATCGTCACAGCTAAGTCCCAAATCTGACAATTCGAGAATGCTGCGTGGGTCTAATATTCAAGTTTCATCCTCCTCCTTGAAAGGATCGGAGTTGACATGACTTGAATCATAAAATGCCTCCCAAAAATCCTACAAAATATAAGTGACCTTAATATCACCCCGATGATGGCCACGTTGACAGAAAATCTCAACCGGAGGGGTCAAATCTCAAATCAAACAAAAGTTCAAATTCTTGAAATAAAAATCTATCAACTGAAAACTTAAAACTTAAAAAATCATCTACCTCCCGCAACCGTGTGTCGGGTGTGTCACTACGATTCATCCTCAAATAGTCTCTTGCCAATAGGGACGTGGCACGTGCCCTCTGATCGAGTGGTTTTGCCGCGAAATGGCACCATTATATTACGATCACGGCCAAAGCCCGTATGTTCCCTAAAGGCGTCAAACCCTTGAGTTATGAATCATAGGGCATATCTGATAGGCATAAAGCCCTATGTTAGCTAAGGTGGATTCAGATATATTCCCTTAGACAAACACCAACCCAGGTCTACAAAGTATTCTTGGACAAAGCAACCCATGGCTGCCGACAAGGTGCCTTCTGTCAGGTTGGGTCGACTACCTCCTCTGACTAAGTAGACCAGGGAATATGAAGCCCGGGATGACGGAACCATGGGATCTTGATCGAGCTCGTCTTCATTCCCCCCACCATCAGTTTTAAGTTTGTGGTGATAAATTCCAAATTTCAAACTTTCAAATTCAAAATTTAATCCTAGAATTATTGCTATTATACGATAGGTTTATAACCTATTCGACCCTTTTAACGACTAGCCTTAATCGAAAGTTCTCTCATGTTATCAGGAGGGGTAATTAACTATAGGGGCTTGCGCCTATAGGAAACCAGAACTCAGATCAAAAAGTCCTCACAAAATGAGGGCGAAATCTCTGGGTAGTATCTAATCTAAAACCCAATCTGCCTTCTGAAAATTCCCCCGGAACCTTATCTCGTTAAAACTCTCTATCGTCATCGTCACACAAACATTTTAAAAGAAAAATAAACCTATGGCGCAGAGAGGCCGGGATCACATAATCTAAAAATGGAATTTTCGGAGCCCACACAATCCTAATAAAATATAACATCTAAAAAAATAACTCCAACATCCATGTCGAAATTAGAATTTTAAATTTATATCCACATCATAAAAGGCTTCTAAGATAGAAATTAGGAATAGGCTAATGTACGTGCGAATTGTAAACAAATAAAAGCTCTTGGAATGTTACATTAAAATATTCTCCATGCATTCATTATTGAAAGATATCAAAATGGAAATGACATTACGGTCAACTTGTATTAAAACAGATTATAGTACCTTTCCCACATACTTTTGGCCAAATCTTTGTGGATTTATAGTCGTAAATCCAGAGTAGTCCACCTGTAATTTATCAACAGTTTTGACGTCAAACCAAGAAAATGCTATAAGATCCAAGGGACAGAAAATGAGAACGAGATTTTTAAAATATATACATATACAGAATGGGGAAAAGGGAAGTATGCAATCATAAAACATCAATAAAAAATGGAAACAAATGTGCAGCATCATTTCTTTCATTTGCAAGCTCGGGAAAAGAAGTATATATATATATATATATATATATATTATGAAGCATACCTTTAACCGAATCAAAGGAAGCTTAAGCTCTGACCTGCTAACAGCCGTTCTACTATTTCTTTCAATCAGATTTCTCACCTATAGAAATTAGGCTTATAAGATTAACGAATTTTTTAAAGTTAAAACAGTGAAATTAATAAAAATGGAAGAGCACTTACAACTTTGTCTAAATGTTCAAGAACCGATGCTTGATCATTGGGATCAACATCAGCTTCATCTTTTAAAACAACCTGCAGTGCAAGATTAATATACAAAAACAATTCAATGCATAACTACTGATCCTCATCAAGTTCATTACTTACCTCAGCATATTCAAAAGGTCTAACTGACTTCAAAGGAATCTTTGTTGGTCTGTACTGACTTCCCTGAATATAGAATGCCTTTCAATATGATTACAAAGAGTTGTGAATCTTTTCATTTGGAATGAAGAAGGGTGGATCAATGATTGGAAGTCAGAGTCTACGAAAAACCTAGAATCACCTTGATTTCCATGAGAAGTACATGCTTGGGCTTTGCTTCGCCATCAATTAGAGATGTTGCAACAGACGAACCAGGCTGACTGATATGAAAACCCATTCCTGGAACTTCCTGCAAGAACATGACGTATGAGTTATAGCATCAGACAAGTTTTTAAATCAAAGTTTCTATATGAAAATACCTGTGGATCAACAAGGCATTCATGTTCATGCCCCCACACAATAAAATCTAGAAATCGTGGCAAGAAATGTTCATTAACTGCATTTTTTGGATTTGTTTTGATTCTGCAGACCGTATTAGTAAGGGTGAATGACAAGATATTCATATCAAAACCAACTTAGTTCTACAATGATAAAGAAAAAAAACTTCGGCTTTCTGTAAAACAGCATAAAACCTATTTTGGTGAAGAACCAGAATGTTGAACCAATCAAACACTGGACAGCCCTCTTGAGGTTCTGGCCGCATCCACTGAATTGCATGTGGTGTCTAAAGAATAAAATTGTTAACATATGGGACAATTTGATTATGCAGTAATATTCTTTGGAGAACAGTAGAACACCTGAAACATCCTGTTAAGTCTCTCATCTCTGATATTTCCAAGACCATACAAAGCTACAGATGTTGTACCCTAGCATTCAAGACGATACCAATCAGAGATATTTCAATACATGAAATATAAATAAATAGACTCACCTTCCTTATAAGTATAGGATAGAGTGTTATCTGACCAACTCCAGAGCCACCAAGGATCATTTTACCAAAATAGTTTACAAGATTACTTGCAGAAAGAATATCAATGGCAGAAAGGTTATCCTGTCAGATGAGAAAACATTGATGTCATATAATACCAAAGAAGATGGTTAAATATTAAGGAATCGCCATTTTAGATATTTAGGAAATTAAATCCTGAATAAAGGTTCGCATAAACAAATGATGGCACCGAAAATAAATATTTCAAAATTAATCACCCAATGTAAATGCCCATCAAAAAGGACGGTACTCAACCCAGCAGTCTACAAACAACAACTAGAAATCTTGATCATGAAGATGCTCCATAATATTGCATGAATATGGATTCAAATAACGCTTCAAATATGCTCTTCAACAAATATGTCTTTTTAAAACAAAGGGTGGCACACCTCATTGGATCTAATCCTAGCATCTGCAGGTTAAACCTATTTCAGCTGCAACTGATCATTTTGATAAGAAGTGTTCAATAAATCAGATAAAAAATGGATTCAATTTAGTAACTAGCTTAGCTTTTCAAACCGTCAATTCAAATAGCAACTAATGATAATTTAACTCATGAAAATATTGCCTTAAATTAAATTGGCACTTTCTGAATATCTCAAGCAGTAGCTTCAGGGAACCAACAGATATAAAGTTTAATTTTCTTCCTTTATACATTACAAATGTACAGAAACACATCAAAAGATTTGTAAGAGCCCCGAAGAATTCCTAGAGAGTTAGAGAAAAATAAAGAGAAGATAATCAATTACACAATCTAAAAAAGGAGAAATATGCCAACCATTATTTTATTCATGTGGGCTCCAAAAATTTACACCCCGGCCTCCCTTGCTCTCGGGAGAGTTTTAACAAATTAGGTTCTAAGGTAAATTTTCAGAAGGTAAATTGGAATTGAAATAAAATACAAGCAAAGATTTCGCCCTCATTTGGCGAGGACTTTATGATTTGAGTTCTAGTTTCCTATAGGCGCAAGCCCCTATAATTAATTACCCCTCCCGATCACGAGAGAGAACTTTCTATAGTAGAATTACGTGTTATATGGCGTCTAGTTGCAACATGGGTTTTTGTTCTGAAAATTTAATATTTAAAATAGAAATTTCACCATCTTGCACTTAAAATGGATGGTGGGGGGAGTGATGATGGACACGAGTAAGATCCCATGGTTCCGTCATCCTAGGCCATCGTGATCCTTGATCTACTTAGTCAGAGAAGGTAGTCAACCTAACCTGACAAAAATATCCTTGTCGGCAGCCATGGTTTGCTTCGTGCAAGGGTACTTTGTAGACCTGGGGCGAATATTTATCTAAGAGGTCAATTTTGAATTCACCTTAGTTAATAAAGGGTTTTGTGCCCTATCGATTATATACTATTGATTCATTGCTCAATGATTTAATGTCATTGGGGAGCATACGGACTCTGGCGATGACCGTAATTTAGTGGTGTCATTTGACGGCCAACCAGCCGGTTCAGGGCCCCGATAATAACAGTTTGCCTGCAATGCCATTTGGCAGCAAAACTGTCAATTAGAGGACATATGTCACGTCCTTGCTTGTAAGAGACGGATTGAGAATGAATCCTAGTGATATTTTCGATCAAACACAAGCTCTTTATGAGCTGAAGTATATTTTCAAACTTGTCCAAATCAGCAAACTATTGCAGATGATGGATGGATTTTGCTTTAAACGTTTAATAATTTATTTCAATTTTTAAATATTATAATATTTGGTATTTTTTGGATTTTTGAATTTTGGGTTTTTATGGGCATTTGGGAAGCATTTGCTAGGATGTTTGTGGTCCCTCCGATTGAGATAAACATTTAACACGGCCATCATCAGGATGTTTAAAGGCAATTTTCATTTATGAATTGAACCTTGTCGGCCCTATCAACTTGGTGACAGGGGATCGAGTTCGTTGTCAACTGTATACTTTTAAGGCCTAATATGAACATATTAAAACAAATATCTCGATCAACGTCGTGACCATATATTTATTTGATCGTTTGAGCTATGTCGACTCCTATCTACTCGCATAGAAGGATCAGGCTCGAACTTAAATTTATCATTTGACCTGCGCAGCATCCTCAGATGTCGCGTGTGTACCCATAGCACGCTCTTCAAAGTATTTAGGTGTAAAACCCAAAAAAATGTCGATCGTAAGCATTGCATGCATTTCGATGCGCTGCAACAAAATAAGACGAATTTTCAAAGTCGTCGGATTCGACGAAATTAATTTTATAAAATAGTAAATTAAATTTCGATCAAATTCATATAAAGGACTTAAAGGAAATTTTGCATAGTTTGGAAGTTAAAAAAAAAACATAAAAGTCTCCTAAATTGAAAATGACTAAATAGCCCTTTCTTTTTTTATATGAAAATGAATTATGAAAGGGGGCATTTAGGTCTTTGGACTCTCCCATAACCATCCAAGCCCTTAAGGGACCGAAATCTATTCAGTCCCTTTCATTCTCATACATGCCTCTTAGCCGAACGCAAGGGGGGTGGAGTTACATGTTATTTAGAAGGTTTATATTGAGTTTGAGGTAGGTATTCATCTCTCTTTTAATTTCATAAGTTTTCTTTTTTAAATGCTAAAATTTCATATGCTTTAATATTTTCTTTTAGTTGAAAGTTACATGTTATTTATTTACAATTCATACTGCAGCAAGCATGTGTTCCCTTTTTAATTTATTTGAGTGTTAGCATGTAAAATTTTGTGAGAGCAATACAATGAGCATGACACAATATTAGATAAGCATATATGAACTCATGAATGATTTAATATTTTTATGATAAGCATTGAATGATTGAATGTGTATGATAATCCAGAGTACCAAATGGTAAAGAACTTTTCGGAGCAATTGATAAAAGACTCTTTGGAGTAAATGAAATGAAATGTCTGGCCAAATTTGATTATGTACCTGATCAGTATAAAAATAATGATACTTTCGAGGCGGATGTATAAAACTAAAACTAAGTAATTTATACTTCTATGCATATAAGAATTAAAGGAAAAGTTATAAAAAATTTGAGAAAGTTATGGTTATATGTAAAGATTAATAAAAATTGAACATTTAGGATGTCATACAGAATATGCATACCCAAAGGTAAATTTATGACTTTTATTGTAATTTCTTCTGATAATAATTTCAGCAATGTCATATGAAAGTAACATGCATAATATTTCTTATTCCTTGCTTTATATAAAGTCCTCACAAAATGAGGGCGAAATCTCTGGGTAGTGTCTTATCTACAAACCCATCTGCCTTCCAAAATTTACCTCGGAACTTAGTTCGTTAAAACTCCCTCGACGAATAAGAAAAGCGAGCGGAGGCCGAGGCCGAATTTTCGGAGCCCACAGTAACATGCATAATATTTCTTATTCCCTGCTTTATATTTTTAATAGAAATATTTATTACCTACTGAGCATTAGCTCATCCCTGTTTGTGGGAATACTTTTCAGAAGAACATGCTAAAGACTGATGGCTGATAGACCTGTTACATACCAGCGTAGAGCAGTGCAAGAAACAGGTTCTTATGATTATATTATGTAATGGATTAGTTTGTGTGTTATGGACTACTGCAATAGCTTTGTTTTATGTTTATGAGAGATTGTTTATTTTTTATGTAATAACAATGATTGAAATAGATGTTTAGTGGCTCTTTTAGTATTTGAAGTTGTATGAATATTGAGGTTATTGATGTTGAAATGTTAAAATGAAAGTTTTTATAACTACCATACGATCGTCAGTTCTCGCCCCGTTAATTTGGGCTAACCGGGCTAGTTCGTGATATTAGGAGGCATTTTTATAATTATCAGTCAAACCTTATCGACTTTATCTTAATTGCTAACAGAGGATTGGGTTCATTGTCATCTTTATGCCTTTGCCAATGAATTTTCTTTGTTATAAATCTTGAAGGCCTAATATGAATGTATAAAATAAATACCTCAGTCGATGCCGTGACCGCATACTTATTTGATAGTTCGAGCTGTGTCGACTCCTGTATACTCGCATAGAAGGATCGAGCTTGAACTTAAATTTATCATTTGACCCGCGCAGCATCCTCAGATATCAAGTGTACCCATAACAGGCTCATCGAGGCCCATACAGGTGTATATTCTTACATGTATACAAGTTAATGTGCTTGCATGTGCATTTTTGTATTTGTGTTTATGCATATTGCAGTGCAGGTGTGAGGACATTTTTAATGTTTGGCAGTGCAGGTGTGAGGACATTTTTAATGTTTGGCGCTGATCAGTTATGCGAATGACCAGTATTTGGGTGTGCACAGCGCTCAATGTAGAAGCCGGTAAACGCCTTCTTCCCGCTTATATGAATGTTGTGGGTCCAATGGTGTAACGTTGTGATGCGTTGGGTCTCATTTGATGATTTGTAAACGTCTTTTGTCTACTTACATGGATGTTGCAGATCCGGTGGTGTGGCGTTTGCAAATTTAATTTCATCTTCTGCACGTTGTCTATGGGCATCTTTGCTATGATTGAATGTTGATCACCACTGTTACATATGTTTAGCTACTTACTTGCTAATTCGTATTAACTGTAGGGGAACTTGTTATGGTCGTCATATATCTTCAATATCATATCCATGGGTATATCATTGCTTTTGTTGTGATCCTCCTAGATATATTTGTAGGGTAACCTCCATGCTTCCAACACATCTAGCATTATCCTCATAAGCTAATATATTCAATTGTGTATTGTTGCTAATTGCGAATTATTGCATTTGTTGAAGTCCCTCGGCATCTGCCCACAGGTGCTTCTCTCAATTGCATTGCGGCTCTTTCTGTATTTACTTGCATATAATGTATTGTATACACTAAGGGTCCCCTACAGTGATCCGTAGGTATTTGTATTTGTTGAAGGTCTTTTTGATCTTGCTTGTAGGCAATATGTTGCACAAACTGTCAGGACCTCATGTATTCGTCAGATATTTGATGGTGATTGACTGTGAGGGTGTCGTTGCAATCGATGCATGTCTCTCATTACCATTCGTGAGCAGTTCTGTGTGTGTATTATAGCCCCTTTGCTACTTGTATATCAGCTTGCAAGATTGATGTGAATGCCACTATCATTCGTACATGATTTTTAATGCTCATCATGTTATTCTTGTGCATCTACTTCTAATTAGATCACACATACTCATTAATCATTGTTGATTGTTGCTTGTAAGGTTGAATATGCTCGCTTGTATTCTGATGATGGTTACAAGACATTTTATTACAAGCATCATTAACTTTCTCATGTACATTGACTGGCAGGTCATTACGTTCGCCACATATTAAATTTTAGTATTTGCAGGGAGCTGCAACCTTTATTTGTCAAAAAACAAAAAAAAACAAAACTGCAGCTTTCATTTGTCAATTAGCTGATGTTGGTTGGAAGAATGTTACAACCTTCGAGGATTTTTGTAAGTAATAAGTGGACTTTTGGATGTGTCGTATGCTCGTAAGCCAGTTATGTTATTCATTACTTATCTCCTTCATGCACTTATGAATGTCCATGTTCACTGCAAGTTTTTGGTCTTTGCTTACAAACTGATCATTATTGTTCATTTGAATGCTCTCCATAACTTCCCTGTATACGCTTGTAGGTGGATTATTGGCACATTATGAGTCTCTTTGCCCATGAACAAGTCATTATGCTAATTACAGGTCCCATGCTAGCATGTTTGCATTTGATTTTTATCTGAGTAATCAAAGTTGTCATTTAAGTGTTTGGAGTGGGCTGATTTGGTGGGACTTATGATTGAAGTGGTTGTTTGGAGGAGGGGATTGTGAGTGGGCTTTCGAAATGAATGGGCCTTGATTTTAGGAAATGGTGTGAAGGGGCTGGTTGATTGGAGGAGTTGAAAGTTGTTTGAATGAGGCAGATAAAGGCTCACATGAAAGGTAAGTGGAAAAAAGCAGTGAAGCTTTATTCTTGTACTAGCAAGATAGAACCAGCAAAGCAAGGATCCTAGCCGTTGTTTTGGGACGGAGAGGCTGTCATGAAGCTATGCCTGGCTGAGCAGAGGATTAGACACAATGGAGAAGCGATTAAGTGTAGGTTTGGCAAGCTTTACAGCAGGAGATTGCGGCTTAGAGTGGAGGTGGTTGTTGGGGTTGAAGGAGGACGTCGGCAGGGCGTGAACCGGCACTGGAGGACAAGCTGGCTATGGTCTGATGGGGTGTTGGTGGTCGGAGCCGGGATTGAGGTCGGTCGTGTACGAGTCAGCTGGAGTCTGTGGAGATCAACAGAGTTGCTTGCGTGCGAAGGGAATCGGATGGGTGAGGGCTTTTGACAGTTGGATTGGTCTTGAGGTAGATCTCAACGGCAGGAAGAAACGGAGAGGTCTTGTTTGAGGAGGTAGAGTTCGGCTTTGACAGGGAGAAATGTCGGAGAGCTACGGATGGAAGTTCGTGAAGGAAGAAGAAGCTGTGGCCGACGGGTGTAGGTAGACGGGGTTGTTGGATTGAGTTCAGGTCGAATAGGAGCAGAAGCAAGGAGTTTCATTTGACTTTGTTTTAATCGCCGCAGCAAGCCTTCGATCGAGGCCGAAAATCCAGAGAGCGGCTGATTTGCAGAGTTTCAACAACTTTTAGGGGATTATCCATAGACAATACAAGGTTAGTCTGATTCACATTAATTTTGATTTGAATTTCGGATTGATTGATTTCTTATTAAATTAATAAGAATACTAATAAATTATTATTATTATTTTGCAATGGAAGCTAAAAGTCAATTTCTTGAAATGTCTCAATTTGCAAGTAATTTTCTCGATTCGCACGCAACTTGATTTGCCGCTTGAACTTCATCAGGCAATATTATAGCTGATTTTGGGTAATGTCGATGTTCTGAATACGGCGGCGAAGTCCGTTTTGCTATCGGAAGTCATTCAGACAACATCGCGCATCAATTTTATCGATTTACGCGTCATTGCCTTGAGATCCGCTCCGATCCCCTAGCCTGACTTTAATTGATCAAATTGACAGTGATTTTTTTAGTATTAAAGACGTTCCAGACGCAGCAGCAAAATCTGTTTTGCGATCAAACTTCGTTTGGGCGACATCGCACGTCAATTTCCTTAATCTGCGTGCATTGCCTTGGGATTTTTGCTGATTTTGTCGGACGACTACAATTGAATGAGTTGATAGTATTTTTGTGTGTTGATGATGTTCCGGACGCAACAGCGAAATCCGTTTTGCGATCAGACGTCATTTGGGCGACGTCGCACACCAATTTTGGGTGTCGGTCATCCCTATGGACCGATCTCGTCTGATTTGACTGTGAAGGATTCCCACTTAGGCTAATTCGACGTCCTGATTGAAACAGTGAAGTCTGTTTGGCAATCGGAGATTGTTTGACCTTTTAAGTGACGAGCCGCGTCGACACGCTTGTTGCTTAATTCATCAATTTTGCTCCTTTTACGCGTGTTTGGATGTGTATGGGTCAACAATTCAATACTTGTTTGTTTTTATGACCCTTAGACCTCTAGTTATGATAGAAGATTGTACAGGATAAAACCAATAAAATAATTTATTCTAAACAATTGAAAAATGACCATATTGCCCTTGAAAATTGAAATAAAGACTAAATAATGACTAATAAAATAAATACAATAATAACTCAAAATAGGCTGCTATGACATGACAAATAACCATGCTTATGATATATTATTCCTCCTAGGGTGCAAATAACTTTACTCCAGAGAGTTCAAATGTTGTACAGGAACAATTGAAAGTCTTCTAACAAAGTGCCCAAGTAGTAAAACCAATTATGCAAAGAGGGACACAGGAGACATATCCCAAAGAAGATGCGACGAATGAACCACCTTCTTCCGGTAGAAATAGACAATTGGAATAAACACTATCATCTGCAACACATACATTGAAGCATCAAACCATCGATAATATAGAAGCATTCAAACATCTTTGAGAAGTGATGCATTCCAAAATTATTTATCAAACTACAGAAACTTCAGGAAAATTTAGACCATAAGTAAAATTGCTAAGGTAGATGAAGAAGATTCATGCATCATTCTTTCTTCATATATATTTTTTTAAACAACCTAGCTCGTGTTCAACTTCAGGGTTTGAGGCTATATACTAGGTTACGGTTTACAGTTAACAATAGGTTTTTGTTGTCTTTGTTTGTTTAGGTTTAAGGTTTTAGATGATGTCAAGGAAAGAGGGAAAGAAGTGAATTCTGGAAGAGAGAAGCGGAGTCGGATTCTCTATTTTTGGGATGAGGGTGAAGAATAAAGAGAGAAAAAGGGATAGGATGAACCTAAGTTCTTTTTCCTGAGAATGGAATTGAAAAACATGCATGCGAGAGTGTGGAGGGATAGTAAGGATGGATATGAAATACTTTGAATCCAAGTTTTTTATGATTTCGTAGAAGTTAGGAGGAATAAGATTAACTCGAATTTAATTTAAGAAAATTTTTAAAATAACCCATTTTCTTGGAAATTATTTTGGAATTTTTAGAGAGAGAGGATGAGGGAGGCAGATGAGGGGTTTATAATAATGACTATTATAGCAAAAAACATAGGCGCTCAGGTAGGTAAAAGGAAAATTGAAACCATTGCTTGTAAAGAAATCTGAAGTGTGTTGTCATAATCAGTCCATTAAACATACAAATCATGGAAGATGGAGTGACAAACACACAACACCAAAAATAGCCATTAGACGGGATAAAAAAGGCCAAGCATATCAGAGAGCTTAGGGTTTGGTGAAATTGGCTTAAATTTAGTTTGAGGTGGCTTGGGTAGAAGGCACATGTGAAAAGAATGCATCTACTATATGGTGATCTAGAATTACAAATGGAAGCCCAAAAGCACAAAATCAATGAAAATTTCATGCATTCAATCAAACTGATCTTCATCACAACATTTATCATATTTTTGAATGGTTGATGATGATTTCTAGAATAATAATGGGCTCTTATATTAATTGATGCTGAGAGAATTAGTGAAAGAATTGTGTCAGCATTGAAGAATTGAATGAAGAAGAGAGAGAAGATGAGATGGAATCCAGTCCAGCCTAAGGGGGGATGAAGCATGCCTAGCATCATTTCATTTAATAATTGTATTATACCTTTACATGACCCTTTGAACCTCTACTTATAATTGAAGCTACAACAAGATAATACCAAAATTAGAACATACTATTTATCCTTATTAACTGACAAATGGTCAAATTACCCTTGACAACTAAAAAATACTAAATCAAGCCTAAAAAGACAAAATAATAATTCCACTAGACAGTAATAAAATACCATATCTTTCTTACATCATTCATTTTTATTAGTCTTTCTTTTAATTTCAAAGGGTAATCTGGTCAGCTGATAATTGTTTTGAATAATTTTGATTATTAGTTTTATCTTATAAGATCTTCTATTATAAATAATGGTCCAAGAGGTCATATATAAGCCCACTTAAGATTATGAAATGAAATGAGGGGTGGCACATTTCTCCTCACCTCTTTTAACATGTGTATCTAATTCCCCCTTTTCTCACTATTTCTCCATTAAGACTTCTGCAAATTTTTCATTGTGCCTCTCAACATCATTCTAGAAATCATGGTCGAAAATTAAATAAAATGATCAGTAATTATGATGAAGATCAACTTCAATCAATCCATGAAATTTGCGATTGTATGTGCTATTATTTGTTTATCTCTAAGCTGTAGACAACCATAATGGATGTATTTATACACAATTAACCTATACAACCCACATCAAATAGAACCTAAACCATACTTATCAAACCCTAAGTACTGAAGTATACTTTGTAATTATCTTTCTTTCTAACAAGTTTACTCCAATATTTTAATTTATCTCATTAATTTCTCATCAAAATTATTTTATGTTTTGTTATATTGGTTAGCATTCAATGCTCTGTAACATGTATGTTCAAGCATATGATTATTGTTGATTCTATATTACCCATTTTTCTTAATAAAAGAATGATTCAAGCCTGCCTTCTATCCTACCCAAGCCACTATCTTCTTTTACCCATACTATCACACTATTGGCCCCTCATCATTCTTTCTAATTATCTTTCTTTCTAACAAGTTTACAAAAATCTACAAGAATAAAAGATTATATGAAACTCTTTTCTAAACTAAATTCATGAAAATCATATCACATCAGACCACCTCACTCTCTTATTGAACCCACCCTCTATACCCTAATAACATTTAAAACCCGGCAAAAGAAAAAATAAAACCTTAATATTAACTCAAAATCCTAAAAGACCATGGAGATCCATTTATATAGTAGTTCTACTTCAAAAAAAGGTTGTCTGAATTTTTGTAGTTTGATTAAAAATTTGGCAACATATTACTTTTAATATATATACTTATTTTTCACAAAAATCTAAAATATATATATTGCATTGTAAATCTCTAAAACAAAGTGGCTCATTTATCTATGCATTATTCGAGGATTATTCCCCTGTCCTTTTTTTTAGATTGTATTTTACTACTTTGACACAATAATAGAAAACCTTTCATTTTTCTTCCAAAAATAAAGTGGCAAGTTTATCCCTTCTTTATCAAACTCTCCATGGTAGAGCTCTTTGCCCTTGGGAGAAATGAAGTAGCATAAGAACAATAATTTTTCAGCTCATAGCAATTGTTGAATTAATATTACATTTTTTTTATTTGTCTTTATTTTAATTGTTAAAGTGATGTAGCAAGCTTTGGGCTACTTACTACCTCTTGGTTTTGTCCTTGGGCTGCTTGCTATTTCTCTCTTTGGAGCCTTGGCTGCTCTCGGATTGGGTCTTTGGCTGTTTGGTGTTAAGCTTAAAAATTGGGTTCTACTTAAGTCTAACTCATTAATTGTTGAGTTGTTGGTTAGCTCATTATGAGCTGATGTTTAGTTCATTAATTGGTGTAAAAATCAGCTCATAAAGCCTTACCTTCCCCTTGTCTTTTCAGTTTCTGCTGGTTGTTGCTATTCCCGTGGTCCTCCCTCTCGGTTTTCCCCTCCTGACTGTTTTTCCCGTGAAATGATGCTCTGTTTCCTGTGCTGGCTCTTCGGGTCCCTTGCTGGCTGGGCTTCCCGTGGCTGCTGGTGGGGTTTTCCATGGCTTGTTTCCCTATTTTCTGTGCAGAAATTCTGTTGGCTGTTTTGCTGTCTTTTGGCCTTTCATTTCCCCAAATCTGATTGGATTTGGTTGGAGGTGTTGTGGTTGTTTGGCTTCTTCCTTTTGCCTATAAATTAGAGATGTTTTGAGGCTTGAAAAGGATGGATATGTGATTTTTGGAATGAAAAAACTAATGGTTTTCTTGGAAAAGCTTGAGAGCTTGTTCCACTTCTTCTTCTAGTTCTTGGGAGGGCTTGCGAGCTTCTCTTACATTTCGTCTAGTCTTCTAACCTCCTTCTCGCCGCAAGTGACCACCCCACATGTATCCTTCTTCTCAAAGCAACAGATGGAATGCAACTTTAGGTGTTTAATGTTATGTCAAAGTTTGTAAGTTGTTTATGTGTCGTTTGTAAGTCTTTTATTAAATTATAAAAGGGTCTTTTTGAGTATTTTCTAGGAAAGTCTTGTTTTGCTTGCAAAAATTTGGGGCCCTTCCCAAATTTTTGCTCGCATCAATTTGGTATCAAAGCAGGTTAGCAAATCCCAGTTTGTTTTTGCTAGTGAGTCTTGTTTTGTGTCTTCCTAAGTAGTTTATTTAGTGTTTGTCTTTTTGTGTTCATAAAAAAAATGAAAAAACAAAATGAAGATGAGCCAGAGATTGAAGAATGCAATCCACAAGATTATGAAGAAAACATTCCATTGGACAGATGGGTTCCAATAGAAGGAAGTTCAATTAACGCCACTCAAAATGAACTATACAAGCTTCAAATGAAGTTACATCTGTGTACGGAGAAGTATATGAAGAAAAAGAAAATTTTATAAGATCAATTCAAGCGTGAACGAGAAGAAATTCTAAAAAGGTATGAAGTAAAAATTCAAGAGCTTGAAATGTCTCTTTTATCTCCTCGGGCAAAATCTAAAATTTCCTCATCAGGAGATGAGCTTTTTTTAAGTAGGGGAGAATTGATGTAGGCAAGCTTTGGGCTGCTTGCTACCTTTTAGCTTTTGTCATTGGGCTGCTTGTTGTTTCTCTGTTTGGGCCCTTGGCTGCTCTTGGGTTGGCTTTGGCTGTTTGGTTTTGTGCTAAAAAGTTGAGTTCTAGTTGGTTCTCGCTCATTAAAGTTTGAGTTGTGGGTTAGCTCATTATGACCTGAAGTTTAGTTCATTATTTGGTGTAGAATTCAGCTCATAATGTTGCCTTTCCCCTTTGACTTCTTGGTTTCTGCTGGCTGTTGCTGTTCCCGTGGTCAACCCCTCTTGGTTTGATTCCTTGGTTGTTTTCCCGTGAAGCTTGCCCTATTTCCTGTGCTGGCTCTTCGGGTCCCTTGCTGGCTGGGCTTCCCGTGGCTGCTGGTTGGGTTTTCCATAGCTTCTCTCCCTGTTTTTTGTGCAGAATTTATGCTGCTGTTTTGCTGTCTTTTGGCCTTTCATTTGGTGTCCTTTGGCCTTACATTTCCCCAAATCTGATTGCATTTGGTTGGAGGTGCTGTGGCTGTTTGGCTTCTTCCTTTTACCTATAAATTAGAGAAGTTTTGAGGCTTGAAAAGGATGATAAAAAATGGTATTTTTGGATAAAACCTGAGGGTTTTTGAAAAAGCTTGCGAGCTTGTTCCTCTTCTTCTTCTACTACTACTTGGGAAGGCTTGTGAGCTTCTCCTATCTTCGTCTTGGACTTCTTGCCTCTTTCTCTCCACAAGTACCATTTCACTTGTATCCTTCTTCTCAAGCAAAGGAAAAGCAACTTTAGGTGTATTTTTATGTTTGTTTATGTGTCGTTTGTAAGTCAAAGTTGTAAGTGTTGTTTTTAAATTATAAAAATGGCTTTTTGGGTATTTTCTGTATCTTCTTATCCTAGGAAGAGAAATTCTCTTGCTTGCAAAAATTTGGGGCTTTTCCCAAATTTTTGCTCGCATCATAAAGGCAATATGATCATTTATCCATTGAATTTAATTATTGGTCGTATTTTATAGAATCTATTATGAATAGAGGTCCAACATAGCATGTAAAATAGATACTTCTGAAACCATATTAAAAGACAGAAATCGACAAGATGAAGGTTTCTAATAAACCAAATAGGTTTGCATCATACAATCTTTGATATTGAGGTTAGCATGCCTTAATGAGTCAGAAAATACTGATTTCATGCCATTTAATAATAAGAATATGTTTGTCGCTAATGCTTTTACAATACCACTCCAGCTGGATCATCATGATTTCCATGAATGGTAAAGACTGGTAAGCCAACGTTGAAGTGAGGGTCTTCATAGTTTACATGACCAAAACTGCAAAAAATGCAATAAAATTTTAGCATTACACCAGAAATTAAATAAAATCCAAATCAGACCAATTTAGTTGGTCAAGTGCCTTTATCTATTAAAGCCTCTTTGCGCCATATTAACAACACAAAAATATTTTAGCTTCACGATTTGAAAATTAAAAGGGTGTGGTAAAAAGCATACAACACAGCATTGATGTTCTGCAATGAACATAAGTCAGCATCAAAGAAACTACAGCTCTATTGACACATTAATGCAACCAAAATTTTGAGAAAAACTAAGATTGCAAAAAACAACTATATGTCTTCCTTACCATTGACATTACAAACTTAAAATAAGCACACAATACAACTTAAAATAAAAGGACACAACAATACCATATGACTAATCAAGCCTTACAACTTTTGAGAAGAAAGATACAAAGGAATGGCAACTAGTGGAAAGAAGAAATAGATTAAAAGTTCTGAGACGAAATAATAGAGGGTAAAGGTAAAAGAAGATAGCTCGCCTAGAAAAAATCCTCAGATTTCTTCTCCAAAAATCATCACATTTCATCTTCTAAAATAGCCAAAAACTCTCCTATAAATAGGATAGAAAAGGGAGGCCAATAGCCATGTTCAGTCGCCCACTACAGCCAACCAAAAGGAGAGAAAAAGAAGCAATAAAGGCACCATTTGGACCCCCACCTGAACAGCCACAATAAGGGAACCGGAACAGCCAAGAGCAGGAACCGAACAGCCGACAAGGGGAGCTGGGACAGCCAAGAGCAGGAACCGAACAACTAGCAAGGGGAACCGGAAAAGCAGTGAGTGGTAACCAAACAGCCAGCATCCATCCCCCAAATCATCTTAATTAAAAAGGGGGGCAGCCGTGCTTACATCAAATCTCCCTTGGTTGAGAGTCTCATCCCATGATGAGATGATTTTAGAACATCCATCAAGCGCAGACTGAGCCATATCCGACTCCCGAATAAAAGCAGCGTACTTCTTTTCGATCATCTTCTTTTCTTGATTAAACTCGACTAGAAGCTCAATCTTCTTAATCTCATATTTTTTCTGCACAAAAGCATATTTTTTCTTGAATTTTGTAAATCTCATTCTGGAGTGGATCGGTAGAGTTTCCTTGGGATGGGACCCATTTGTTGGATGGAATTGGGACTTCAAGATCACTTGGTTGATTTTTACTAAGTTCATATTCGACTTCTTCTTGATTTGGATCCTCCATTTGTTGATGAGGGACAATAATTTTTTTTTTATTTTTTTGAAATAGGAAGGAAGACACAAAACCTAAGCTCTGATACCAATTTAATGCAACCAAATTTATAAGAAAACTAAGATTGCAAAAAACAACTATACATCTTCCTTTCCATTGACATTACAAACTTAAAATAAGCACACAATACAACTTAAAATAAAAGGACACAACAATACCATATGACTAATCAAGCCTTACAACTTCTGAGAAGAAAGATACAATGGAATGGTAACTTGTGGAGATAATAAATAGATTAGAAGTTCTAAGACGAAATAATAGAGGGGAAAGGGAAAAGAAGCTAGCTCGCAAGCTAGAGAAAACCCTCAGGTTTCTTCTCCAAAAATCATCACATTTCATCCTCTAAAACAGCCCAAAACTCCCCTATAAATATGATAGAAAAGGGAGGCCGACAGCCATGTTCAGCCGCCCACCACAGCCAACCAAAAGGAAAGAAAAAGAAGCAATAAA
Source organism: Dendrobium catenatum (assembly GCF_001605985.2). Lineage (NCBI taxonomy): Eukaryota > Viridiplantae > Streptophyta > Magnoliopsida > Asparagales > Orchidaceae > Dendrobium > Dendrobium catenatum. Next base: position 1,484,535 of record NW_021318596.1, on the reverse strand, counting down.
GGCACTGTTTGGACCCCCACCCGAACAGCCACAGCAAGGGAACTGGGACAGCCAAGAGCAAGAACCGAACAACCAGCAAGGGGAACCGGGATAGCCAAGAGAAGGAATCGAACAACCAGCAAGGGGAACCGGAAAAGCAGGGAGCGGAAACCAAACAGCCAGCATCCATCTCCCAAATCATCTTAATTAAAAAGTGGGGGCGGCCATGCTTACATCACACATTGAAGCCATGGATGAGAATTAATGCAACGGAACAGACATACAAGCAATTCACTGTTTTCTTGGAATACTTCTCCCAGCTTAGAAATAAGTCCTAGTAACCTTGCCTCCAAATATAAGCTCTTTATCATTTGGCTACAAAGCCAATATTAGCTCATTTAAAACAATCAATTGAGTCATATCTTTTTCTTTTGGCTTCAAAACCAATGCCCACTTATTTAACTCAATCAAATAGATGATTTATCTATCCAGACCCAAACTCTAAATTTTCATCACTTGACCAAAAGATTATTGCGTCTTTCATCTTAAAATTAGCCAAAAACCCTCAAGTCTCTTTAAAGAGTTCTCATTACGAAATTCACATAACCAATTAGAAGAATTTCACCAAGTCCTAACTAAGCGAACACTTAGGTAAGTTTATTTAGCCAAATTAAACAAACTTCTTTTCCTCCTAACCAAACATTAAAAGACTTATAGAAAATCATAAAAACAACATAGGTTCCCTTTTTTTATGCAATGATGTATCATTTCACCCTAAAAGAAGGATTATTTATGTCATTGAATCTTACAACACCAAAAATGACAAGCTTGTCTCAAAACAAATAGTGACCATCTAATGGTTTGTTTATAACCCTTTAAAACATGAAACTCCTTTAAAATCCAACTAAAAGCCTTTAGTCATAAACAACTTAAAGTGTGAATCACTCTTAGACCCTATTAAATCTCTTTTTATTCTACAATAAAATAGTACATCAAATAATAGCATAACAACCACACAAGCAAGCATGTAATAGATGCATAGCCCTTTAAGCACTCTAGGATTAAGATTTTTTTTTTTTTTTTTTTTTTGGTATGTGGTTCTAATGTTTGGTGTGGAATGACTGTTTGTGTCATGGGCAATTGCTCTTAAGTGTTAGGGTAACTATATAGATTCTTCCATGGAGATGACCATGCCAAAATGGGCAAAAAAAATTAAAAATTATCATCTAATAGCATTTGCTTATATGTGCTACTTTATATGCTAAAGGTCTAAATAAGCATGGAAAACAAGAATTGAAACCAGCTAGGCACCATTATTATCAGGCAATCGGTGGATGTGTAGTGGATTGCTATATATTATATGATTCTTAACATTTACTTTTGTAAGGAAAGGAGCTTTTTTTTTCCTTTCTTTCAAATATATAACTCATGTATAGTTTTAGGAGGTCATGTAGGTCTGTGGGATACAATGAATGAATGATGCTTTAAAGGATGAACTTCAAAGTGAAGTCATAAATGCATAAGAAGCCAAAGCTTTAAGACCTACAGGCCAAGTCTGTAAATTTAACTAGTTTGTATAAATAAGGATGGGTAACTCAGCTTCCCTTTTGTATTTATCTAGTGGAAAATGGCCTCTAAATTATTCTTTCAGTTAATTATTTTTTAGACACTTCTGTGTTTACTTCAGAGGTGCATTTATGCATATTTTGATGAGGACATTGATCAGAGGTTCAAACATGTGTATCGCCGGAAGCATCGCAGATCGACGGTCACGATTCAGAGTTTATATTTTTAAATATTTATGCATTTTATTTTCTTTGAGTCTTCCTATTGTACCCCTATTATGAGTTGAGTCATGTTGTAGCCCTGAGGGCAATTTAATCTTTGTTTCTTCTTTTATGTTGAGACCTATATATAGGTCATTTCTATTGTAATGAGGATGATGAATTATTGAATGAAAAATTTTATCTTGTTTCTTCTTCTTGCATGAGAGCTAGAGAAGGGAGAGAGCTAGAGAAGGGAGAGAGCTCAAAGGGAGCAATTGCAAGGCCCACCAGTCGTCGGAAGAGTCCACGGCTCGTGGTATTTTCTTCTTCTTATTTCTATCCGGTTTTTTTCTTCTCTTACTTTCATCCACCTACCCACCGGATCTTGTCCAAGCCACTCCACCGAGCTCACCACATACTACCTCTTCTCCAAGCCCAACGTTTACTTAACCCCACCAACCCGCCCCTTTCTTTCGTCCCCATTGGCTCCACCACCCGCCCCCACCCGAGCCCAATCTCACCGCCGGCCCATCCGGGGAATTCTCTCATGATGATGATTTCCATCACCATACCTTCCCTCGTAATTTCATTTCAAAGAAAGGAAAGTAATTACTGAAATTTCAAAATTTGGAATTCAAATTTCAAAAACTTTCCTTAATTGCAAATCCTAATTAAGAAAGTATTTAAATCCAAATCAATTTGAAATTCAAATTGCAGTGGATTTCGTAATAAATTTTCCTAATGCTTATGTGATGATTTGGAAGGCTCATAAGTTGCTCCCACACCTCCTCCCTCCCTCTTGGACCTGCTGGCCCCATGTGGGATTCTCCCCATTGAATGCTATATTAATTCTCCACCTTATTTGAAATTAAAATCTGATTTAAAATAACTTTCCCCCCAAATTATACAAATCCTGAAATTAAATTTCAAGATTAGTTTTAAAACCCCCTCCCTCTCTCTCCTATACCGCCGGCCCCATTAATGGGCTCTCCCATTGTGTGTTTCCAATTCTAGCCTCAATCCAAATTGAATTCGAATTCAAATCTTAACTTGATTCCCTCCAAACCTAATTAAATCTGAAACTTATTTCAAATTTATTGGGAGACTTATTAGAATTGGATTCCAAATCATAGCCCTCTTCCCCTTGAAGCCGCTGGCCCTCTCCCACCTTGCTATTCAAGCAGCCACCTTTCTCCCTCTTCCTTGCTCTCAAACCATAGGTGCTCTCCCTCGCCACCTCATATCTCCTTTCTCCTTATTAGTGCTCTTTCATTTCCGGCAAGGATGCATGGCGGATCCCGAAGTTGATAGCGGATTCGTACTCGACGCCTACGAAGACATCCACATCGTTCGATCACCCTTCTTCGACATCGGGTTTGGTTTTGACAATATCGTCGAAGATTACTTGAACCGAATCCTCCCTACCCTCGTGGACATCATCGACGATCAATTCTCGGACTACGAGTGGACCATCAACGGTCATCCACCCGTGCCATCTCCACCACCGTCGACCTTTCCGTGGATTAAGACCATTGGCGTTGCGACCGTTCTCGCGGCATAGTTGTTGAAGGCCTTTCTCCGCTAAGCCATACTTTGAGTGTGAGTGAGCATGGTAACTCATAGTGAATTTTCTAAATATTAACTGTGGGATTGTATTACAATATATTTGCTTTTCTGTGATACTTTCGGAGTTATCTTAATTTGCCTTAAACTTTTGAATTGTAACTGCTTACTACAATAAAATTGACGATTGAAAGTTCTTTAATCTAATCCTGCGAAATCTTCATCTTAAGTTGCAAGCTTTGTAATCCTTTTAAATATTTTCGAGCAATTCTTTTGTGATTCACATCATATTTTGTCTCATATTTCTTCTGATGTTTTGCTTAGAGGTGGTAAGGACATATCATGTGATTTTTTAATAAGCTAAATTTGCTACCCATTAAAATATAAACAACTTTAAATTCTACCATTGTATAATATTTCCATATCAAACTTACATAACTTATCTAGAAATAAGCTAATATTTAAAAATAAAATTAAATACAAAGTCTCCTTATGAATCATAATATAATACAATCAAGTATTTGACTAATTACTTATTCATAGAGTGCACTTATCAAAAATCAACATAAAATTTATATGTATTTGCTGATGAACATCATTATATAGACTAGTGAGACACATACAAAATAAAGATCCTTACGTTAAGAATTAAGAAACAAAAACAAAAATTACAATATGAGTCAATATATACCCTCATAGAGTAAGGGAAAAAAGTTCATTCCAACATATCCACCTACCATAGCCACAACAACCCACATGCTCATAGTAGGCAAGTTGCTCAAAAACCCATAGAGAGAGACTCTAAAACTCAATGACCCCTATAATACACAAGGTAGTAGTTGCAATAATTGAGATTGCAAATCTACTATCATTTACAGTTGTATATGTACAGATGAATTCTAACAAAAAAAATTTCAACAAGCAAACCATCATTTTGTTTATATAAATTGCCAAATCAATAGCTAATACCTTATTTAAGAAGAGATGAGCATCTTATCACTTATAAAAATGGATATAGTAAAATACAGATTGATTATTTTCTAATAAGAAAATTAGATCGTTTAGATTGCAAAGATTGTAAAGTTATTCCGAGTGAATATTTATGCACTCAACATCGATTATTAGTTTTGAATATTAAGATAAAGGGGTTGAAAATAAAAAATAAAGTATAACGATTTTCTAGTATTAGATGGGGGCATTTAAAGAATATTAACAAAAGTATTTTTGAGAGTAAGAATTTAGATCTTAAAATTTTGTCTGTGCATGAGGATGCTAATATTATGTGGGAAAAAGTGGCTAGTGATATTAAGATTATTGCAAAAGAAGTGATTGGAGTTTTGAAGGAAAAAGTTCTTAATAGTAAAAATAGTTGGTGATGGAATCCAAATGTGCATAAAAAGATAAAAAATAAGAAGATTTGTTATAAAAATAAGTTTTGATATAAAAATTCTGATAATTGGGAAGGCTATAAAGAGGCTCATAAGGAATCTAAGAAAGCTATTTGGATACAAAGAGTTTATCTTTTAATGATTTATAAAATATATTAGATACTAATGATGGAGAAAGATATATGTATAAGTTAGTCAAACAAAGAGATGGAAGTAGTAAGCATTTAGTTTAAGTGAAGTGTATTAAGGATGAAGATCAAAAAGTACTTTTCTTAGAAGATGATATTCAACAAAGGTGGATGAAATATTTTGCTAAACTTTTTAATGAAAAATGTGAAAATACGATTGACTTTAGTGACCTTAGCACTCTAAATGAAAATAATTTTTTTTTTATCGGCGTATTAGTAAAACCAAAGTTAGAGAGGCTTTAAAGAAAATGAAGTATGGAAAAGCTATTGGACCTGATGATATTCCAATAGAGATGTGGAAATGCTTAGGAGATGAAGGAATTTCTTGGCTTACTAAACTTTTTAATATTGTTTTGAAGATTAAAAAGATGTCAAATTAGTTGAGAATGTGTATTAATTATTATTTTTAAGAATAAAGATGATGCACAAGAGTGTGCGAATTATAGAGGAATTAAGTTAATGTGTCATACTTTAAAACTTTGGGAGCGAATTATAAAGCGTAGATTGCGGCGTGATACTAATATTTCTCAAAATCAATTTGGATTCATGCAGGGTAGGTCTACTATGGAAGCCATACATTTATTGAGAGGTTTGATGGAAAAATATAAAGAGAATGAGGATCTACATATGCTATTTATTGATTTAGAGAAAGCATATGATAAAGTTCTAAGAGAACTGCTATGAAGGATTCTTAAAATGAAGGAGTTAATAATGCTTATATTCAAATCATTAAAGATATGTATGCATGAGATAGTACTTGTGTTCAAACACAAGGTGGTATCACCAAGTATTTTCCTATTTCAGTTGGATTACATCAAGGATCAACCTTAAGTCCATATCTTTTTGCTTTAGTTATGGATGTTCTCACAAGACATTTGCTAGAGGATGTACCTTGGTGAATGCTCTTTGATGATGATATTCTAGGATATGAAATGAGCATATACGAGATAAGGTTGGAGTAGCTCCAATGGAAGATAAGATTAGAGAGAGTTGCCTTAGAGGGTTTGATCACATTGGAGGCCTTCCGATGACCCAATTAGGAAAGTTGAGGTGTTAGATTTTAACTTATGTTAAGAAAGGTAGAGGTAGACCTAAAAAGACTTCGTTAGAAAATATTAGAAATGATTTCTTTATTAGATTTGAATGAGAAATTGACTGATGTTGATGTTGTAAACTGTCAAATCAATAAAAAAGGGTGTGTACTATAAAGCTCATCCCATATATCTCATAAGATATTATAATATTCCTGGATGGGCAAATTATAATATTGGAGAGAAAAGAAAACTTAGAATAAATGATGAAAACACAATATATATTACTTTAAAAAAACATAAATGGTATGAAGAAAATCCCACATGAAATATAACAATGAATACAATGAAAGATTCAATAATATTATGTAACCAAGTAAGAATAGCACAGTAAAATATTTGCTATTTTCAAAACTTGGCTATATCATCACAATCCAGAAAAGTCACATCAAGGTGATGGAGTTTGTTATGAGAATCGATAAGAAAATGAAAGGCCCTCAATGATAGAAGTTAGTTGGTACCATTGAATTTGATTGTGGCATTGATAGTGTAGAAGGGTTTTTAATCATTGGGAGAAGATTGTGATGCCAGCATGCCACGTAGAGAAAGACAAAGAATCAAAGAGTAACCTTAGACCATTGAGAAAAGGAGATGTAGGAAGGGTTGCGCCCTAGGTAAATGGGCCAATTGCAACAAGGGCAATAGGTGCACAAATAGTGGAAAGCGAGTAGGTCAATTGATAAGAGACAAATCTCATTAAGGCATAAACAAGCACGGGAGGCGAGCGTGTGAGCTCACATAGAGATGTGAAGCAATATTCAGAGCAAGGAGGTCTCATAAGAAATTTCCATGTGGTGGGTGGGTAAAGGGGTGACGGTGATAGAGGGTGTAAGTTGATTGGGAGCAAGTTCAGCTAGCATGGCGTCAAAGGATCAAGGGCATAGAGAGTGAGTGAGAAACATTGGAGTAATTAAGCAAGATAGGCAAGTGGCGATTAAGCAAGATAGGTATCTTGTCACACCCATTTCGGACCCCTGTCAGTCAACTTAAAGTGTAACAGATAGAGAGTCTGAATAGATCATTTCCTAATCATCAGATTCTGATAGAAGTAATTCAAGATGGGTGAGTAGGAAATAGTCTATGCATATTGTCTCGAAACATGAAGTTTTTCAAGATAGATGTTAGTAAGAAGTATGTCTCAAGATTGACTGTATGGGGGGGGGGGGGGGGGGGGGGGGGGGGGGTCCAAATAGGGTTTAACATAACTAGCATGGTAGAATCAAAAGTGGCACAAAACTAGGATTAGAAGTGACATTGAAGCAGAAGATGTGGGAGAATTTAGAATGGATTTAAGATGATTAAGATTGTCATAAGAGTTGAAGTTGTGAATTGGAAGAGAAAAGGTTAAGGTTAGAATTAAGTTTGCTCTAATGCCATACTAAGGGAACAGAGGATTGAGAATCTTACTATTCAATAAGCAGGCCCATTATTCATAATAAAGTAACGAATAAATGTCCTAAATGACAGCCAAGTAAACATAGTTTGGTAAGAATTTCATAATGATAACACTAACAAGAAAGTCAATCACTAGTGAATTATCTTGTTTGAAATTCATTAGTTGTTCAACAAGTAGCCTTCTATAACAAGTTCATATGTATGTTTGTTGGAGTTAAAGTTCCATTTTGACCTAGGTGACACTGATGGTTCACCTTGGCAAGCTAAATAAATTCCAACTCCTTGCAAAAACCTTTTGGTGGACCTACCAGATTTACTACAACAAATCCAACTCTCTAATGGTCACCAATGCAATTTTACACAAATAAGACCTCTATCTGAGAGAGTAATAAAAAAAAGCATTATGAATGTGATCCTTTGTCAAAAGTAGAAGCTTCTACCTTAATCTTCTTTTTACAATTTATAAAAATCATGAGTAGCTTGTATTACAATTTTAATGTGGTGGTTGAAATCATGAGTAGCTTCATTTACTTCATAAAAAGGGTTGCAACATGCTAGAGATTTTTCATACAACAACAACAACAACATCAAGCCTTTATCCCACTACGTGGGGTCGGCTACATGAATCCTTTTTCTCCATTGTGTCCTATTAAAAGTCAAATTCTCGTTTAAATCTAATAAAGAAAGGTCATTCCTAATATTTTCTAACCAAGTCTTTTTAGGTCTACCCCTACCTTTCTTAACATAAGTCAAATCTAATACCTCTACTCTCCTAACCGGGTCATCGCAAGGCCGCCGTTTTATGTGACCAAACCATCTAAGGCGACTTTCTCTAATCTTATCTTCTACTGGAGCTACTCCAACCTTTTCACGTATATGCTTATTTCGTATCCTATCTCTAAGGGTAAAGCCACTCATCCACCTGAGCATCCTCATCTCTGCCACACTTAACGTATATGCTAGAGATTTTTCATGATAATCCTTTTTCATAATAATCACTATCTTGGAGAAGATTGTGTGAGATCCTGTAGATTTTTATCGAGATAATGATGATGGTAAACTCTAATACTTGGACCATCTCTATCCCCATTCTTTTATCAAGGAAATGGGCCTTAATTCAAACATAGGGAGCAACTAGCTCTTCTAAAGCCCCAAGATGGGGTACACATATAAGTTGAGTCCGACTAGTGGCTCTTCCTTCAGTAGGATTTCTAAGTTGAACACGTGGATTTGAGTGTCATTTGCGGTTTGTAGTACCTGAATTTGATGAGATAACTCATCAAGTCAGCCCATAATCAAATTAACATTATCTTAAGGAGTCTTTACTCTTATATTCGAAGTCATTGAATGATATTCTATACTTACAAACATTTGGCAAATTAAATTAACAATTTGTACTAAATGTTCATGTTCACAGGTAAATGCAGTAAATGTCATTATTAAATGATATTGAATATTATGTATATGAAGAACAAATCATGTAAATATATAGTGAATGCTACTAGATAAGATAATGTTAGATATGTAACACATGTAATCATATCCTCATATCAAAATATATTTGCACATAAAAATTGGTGATAAAACTTATTATTTAGTTCATGAAATCATTTAAGATATGTAGAAGGAAATTTTTGTTAGGCATGCAGCTATAAGGATGTCATAGATGGTTTGGTCACATAAAACGTCAACCTTTCGATGACCCGATTAGGAGAGTAGATGTATTAGATTTGGCTAATATTAAGAAAGATAGAGGTAAACCTAAAAAAACTTATTTAAAAAAAATATTAGAAAAGACTTTTCTTTATAGATTTAAATGAAAATTTGATTCTTAATATAACACAATGGAGAAAAATGATTCATGTAGCCGACTCCACGAAATGGGATAAAAGCTTGATGTTGTTGTTGTATGTAGCTATAAGAAATAAATATCATAAGATCTCATATGTAAATGATGACCTAATTTATAGCTTTCAAAAGATTTTAGATTGGAAAGCATTATGCCCTCATTTAGTGAACTCAAATTTTTATAATATTTGGTGGATCTCACTTTTGCACAGGCTAGGTTGCAAGTAGGGACGTAGGGAAGACTGAGTCTCACTCTTATAGGAACATTCTTAGGTAAGAACCATGCATAAATTAATAGGCATGCAAGCAAACAAGAAATTAAGTCAAATTAAAAGTTGAATATTTAAACCTACAAAGTTAACTAATCAAGCTTTGTTGTCACAATTTTTTTACAAATAAAATTCTTGATCCTCAAAATAGTGCAATGTGTAAATTTTCTCATCTGAAAGGTGGTTTTTGTCATGTCAAATCTATTGTAAACAACAAATTCATTGCCCAACCTCTATTCCAACGCAAAGATGGGTGAAGGATATTTGCCTATGAAATGATAGCTTGAACTCCAAATGAGTTTAAGTGAGCATTGCAAAATTTTGTAAAAGCACCAGTGTGGCCTCAAAATTTAGTATTAGATGCGGGATCTTTCTCCTTGACACCAAAATTGAGGTAGCAAGGCTTGAATAGGTAGTAATACAATGAGATAGACAACATGCAAACAAATCCTTGATTTTTAGACACTGTGAGAAAGTAAGGTATGAGAGAAAGGAATTAAAATATCAATTGGGTTGTTTGGCAGTGATTTTGATAACAAGAGATTTTTATGAGAAGAAATATATTGTGTAATGAAGGAAAAAACAAGAAAGGAAGAGCCATGGGAGATCATGCGATGGACGATTGCACAATCATAATGCTTGAGTAATGAATCAGTGAAAGATAGAAAGATGAGAAGGATGGATGAGAAGAGAGAAGAGAAACAAGACTGGAGGGAGAGAAACAAAGAGGGAGATATTGTAGATGGATGAGAAAGAATGTTACTAGGAGAGGGAGACATGAAAAAGAGAGATTCTACAAGACTTGAGTTGAATAATTCAATAATACTTTATTCCTATACCATCACAACCCTAGGGTCTATTTTACAGAAGAAAATAATTATAAGAAGTAAATTAAAAGCAAAACTAACATTTATCTCCAAATAGATAAGTCCAAACATATTTTAGAAAAATTAGATATTTCCTAAAATATAACTCACTAATCAAATTAAAAAATAATTAACTACTTAATCATGACATTAACAGCAAAAGAATGTCTTGATCAAGCAATCATCATCGCTTGATAATTAAGCCTTAATAAATACTTAAGGGAAATTAAATTTGATAATGTCCATTGCTTGAAGAGTGATCAGTTCAATTATTTAAATTATGCATATTAGATGGAGACTAAAAGACCCCTTTTTATCACGCAAAGACAAGTTTATCTTACATGTTCTGGAAGTTAATAGTTTGATCACTGACAACTTGAAATTGCACGGGTCGATCATTTAGGCAATATCTCCTAAGTATCTCAATGGCTTTCACCAATGTTGACCTTGAAGGTTTGTTTTCATGAAACAGATCACCACCGAGAAGTAAGAAATCCACCTACAATAAAAAATTACTTCTGAGATTTGTTTACCATGAAAAATGAAGGGGAAAAAGAATATATAAACACACACACACACATTAAAAATAATAATAACAATTTGATGACTACTTCACACAACCTAAAGAACCATGGCAATGCTCTAGTTCCAAGGTTTCACAGCTATACCATTAGCTTAAGAAGGGCCACTCTCAAATGCATACTCAGATAAGCTCATGTGATTCATACATAGCTCACTATTAATTTGATAATAACAAATCTTGTATGATGTGATTTAATGGTTTGCCAAATTTTTATTTTAGAACAATCTTTTTTCTAGCAATCATGAAAATAAAGAGTGATGCATTATGCTTGCTTAGAGGATTTTTCATTTAAAGGATTAGCTCAAGGGTTCAAGTGAAGATTCAATAATCAAAGGTCGTAGTTTATCCTAGAGTGAGTTTAGTAGAATTCAAAGTCAATTAATTAAATACTATCAATCGCCTCAAGAATGATGAATTTATATATATATATATATATTTATATATATAATTAATTTTATAGATATTGTTATAGCTTTTTATGATTTTTGAAAATTCACCTGAATTTCTTTTCTATTCATTTAGTTTAGTAGTATTTATAATTTACACAAATTATAATAATTAGTAAGCATGTGGTAACTTTTTATTTTATCTTTGAATTGATTATTAATATAGTTAGAAAGTCTATGTGAACTTGTTTCATAAACATATCATTAAATTTTTATTTATATGTCAATCATGCATAACAATGTTAAATAATAATAATTAGTTTATATTTTATTAAATTTTAATAGGTTTAGAATTGTTATATTTGCTTGAAATTTTAAGGTGACTTGCTAACTTATCTATGTTTCTGCAACAAAATTCCAATTTTGTTAGAACTACTTCGATACATTTAAAAATTCATGATAATTACATAATATTTAGGTTTAATGAAGCACTATGTTGTGCTTGATAAAATTGGGCTTAACTCCTATTCCATTGGATTCATTAAGTCGTTTCAATATGACTTCATGCATTATATGACATACTTTTGATTAAAAATGAATTTATTATGATTTCTCAAAATATTTGTTATTTCATCCCTCACATGTGCAAAATCATGGACATCAAAGCCACTCTATTTGTGCATACATAGTCCTACCGTGTTCCAATTGCCCAGTAATGAGAAAACACACTAACAGCCAGCCAAATTAATCATTGTCATCTATTAGCCAGTTATGAGAGCGGATTATTGGGAAATGTTTTGAATGATACTTTAAGAGATATCTTAATGAGGAGATCAACATGAGATTTCGATGCGTCTATCATCGGAGGAATCGTAGATCGACAGCTAAGATTCAGAGTCTTTATTTATGATGCATTTATGTATTTTACTTTTATTTATATTATGGTTTACCATTGTACCCCCAAGAGGATTTAGTTCATTATGTAGCCCAAAAAGCATTTTAGTCTTTTGCTTCTCTTTTATTTCAAGGCCTATATATAGAGGCCTCCACAATTGTATGAGATTAATGATTGATTAATAAAAATTTCAATTTTGGTTCTTTGTGTTCCTGTGAGTTCTTGAGAGAAGAGAGAACCCTATGAGAGGGTCACGCATCACCCATCAACCGCCGGTAGAGGTCAGGCTCGCGGTTCGTATCTATTTATTTTATTTTCCCCTTCCTCCGCCCTATACCGCCGGCAACCTTCAATCCCCTTCCCAAAATTCCGGCCAAGACATCCCCTCTACCAAGACCACCAATCAGAAGTCCAAAACCCTCCAACCTCACCACACCCACCTGCCAAGTCCCCTACCTCCCCTCTAAGACCGCCGGATAGCCCACATCCTCCACATCCAACCGCCAACCTCTCCTCCACACCCAAAGCCTCGATCCTCCCATCCCTAGCCGCTGACCTACCCCTCCCCACCCTCTTGATTCCCCTTCAATTACACCATCTCTATTTTCCTAATTTAGCCCAACTCTTATTAGGAAAGTTTTGTAATTCAAATTCAAATGAATTTGAATTTTTAATTCTTCCTAAATAGCCTACACCTATTTTTGGAGATCCCTTAATCATCTAAAATCTGAAATTAATTCAGATTTAATTCTCCAATCAACAATTAATGCAAGGGTCCACATAGATCGAATGTGGACACCCTTTTCCCCTCTTCCTTTGGTAGGCCTCCACCCTTTCCTTTTCTCTCTCCAATTAATTCCCCTCTCTAATTATAACCCCTTAATCCCTCTCTTAAGCCGCCGGCCCCTCCCTCCAATCTCACTTAATTAATCTCCCATAAAGGGAGATTTGAATTTCAAATACTTCCCTCCTTTCCACCCTTGAAAATCTGAACTAAAATTTCAGATTTCAAAATTGTTTCCTACCCTTTCTCTAACCCCAAAGTTGAACTTGAAGGAGGCTCCCTAAGACTTGGCTGAACCCACAAGCTCTTCTCCCCTCCATCCCCTCTCTTCTCCCTTGCTTCACCTACATCCTGTAATACTCTCAAAAAAATATTTAAAATAATGTAAGCTTCAACTTCCTCTAAATGTTATTGTATTTAATTGCAGTTTATGGTTTAAATGATAGCTAGATTAAAGGCTAAGTATTAGTAAATTATTTAATAGTATGTACTTCAATTACTGTAGCAATTCCACTTAAACCGACATGCATAAAGCTGATGGAAATCCTAGGGCTGGGAATGGCTGAGAAGGTATAGTGGAATTAGAAGTGTTATTATTATCATTTTAATAGTGTGAATTCTGTGGAGACATTAGCTTCTTTTCCCCACCCGTCCCCCTTGGACATCGGAAGCCAGCTTCAAGCTGAGTAGCGGGAGCCACTTGTTGAGGCTGCTGCTGTGAGATGCTTTGAATGAGGATTTCAGAGAATAAATTTCTAAAATCTAGCTGCTGGAATTCATTAAAATGTTGAAGCTGGTTGTGTGGAAGAGTAGTGGAAACTGATACAGGCTAAGTTGATGTAACTGGTTACTCTTTGGGTTGAAGAAAAAAAAAAGGTTAGCAAACAAAAGGTGCTGAAATTAAATTCTAGAAGTCAGTTCAAATGCTGTTGTTATTGTTGAAAATCTATAGTTGAAAACAGTAAGGTAGAGGGGCTGCTGTTGAATTAAAATATGGCTAAATGTTGTATGTAAGGAGGGAAAGTGAAGAAAGGAGACTTAGGAGAAGAGATGTCACATTGGGGTGAATGAAGAGAAACTTCTTTGAGATAAACTTATAAGATTTTCATATGAATTATTATATTTTATTTGAATGCAGATTTGAATGATCAACAATTATGATTTAGATTGTATATAAAAGGAAAGGAGGAAATGGTACTTTAGGAGAACGAATTGACCCAACTTCCCTAGAGAACAAGGTGAGATACCCAAACAAGATTATAAGAATTAGTAAATGTTTT
>NW_021318596.1:1249110-1469092 GCF_001605985.2 Dendrobium catenatum | reverse complement strand
AAAGGCGAAAGACCTGATGAGGTAAGCCTACACTCTTAATTCTAGAAGTTGAGAAATTTGACTCAACCCTGAATGAGAGAACAGCTTCCATTCTAAAAAGTTGGGAAGTTAGACCCAACCTTGAATTGGAAAGTTGAAATGATGCAAAAGCTTATAGCCATTATATAACTTATTTAAAAATGTGGAATAGCTTTGGCAAGATAAATAATACTGCTAAGCACTTTCAGGCTCAATATGATATTTCAATGTGTTTAACTATGTTAGCATTCTTAAGCATTTCTTATTTGTTTATTATTATTTCTTATATATTGCTGGTGTATTTCATTGGGCAATAGCTCATTAACAGTGGTTGTACTGCAGGCAAGGGAAAGGAGCCTGTAGGGCACTAGGCGGGGAGGTGACGTCTGTTTTTTTTTTTTTTGTGTAAATATGTTTTAGGGTACAAAGAGATCTTAGAGGTGATCTGAATAATAACTGTATAAACCTTTTGATATGTAAGTAAAGTTCAAAAGTTTTAGTATAGCTCTGTAATTGTTTTAATTATGTTGATGTTCAGTAGGTAATATTACATGCTTCTTGTTATTAAGTGTGGAGTTTGATATGTTGAAATCCTTCTCTTTTATACTCCAGTTTGTGTTAGAGGGTGATCTAAACTGGGGTGCAACACATCCCAAGGAAGAAAATACATCAACCCTTAGCCTACTTCCCCCATGAATGGACGATCCTGGCACGGTCATGGATTCGTGTATGATCTTCAAGGAAGAGTAAATATCCTCCAGTCTCCCTTCTTCAACCTCAACTTGGAGATCGACGACACTGTGGACGATTACATCGATCGAATATTTTTTACCTTGATGTCGGCCATCCAGGAACACCAAATCTCTGGACAGTGTCGAGTTATTGGACATCCACCAACTTCTTCCCATCCGGCTAATTTAATTATGGGGTTTGTGCCTACAATAAATGATGTAGGCAAGCTTTGGGCTACTTGTTACCTCTTGGTTTTGTCCTTGGGCTGCTTGCTATTTCTCTGTTTGGAGCCTTGGTTGCTCTTGGACTGGGTCTTTGGCTGCTTGGTGTTGAGCTTAAAAATTGGGTTCTACTTAAGTCTAGCTCATTAATGCTTGAGCTAATGTTAGCTCATTAATTGAAAAAGGTATTCTTCTTGTAAGCTCATTAAAATGAGTTATATATCATGTGCCTCTTCCCCTCCCTTTGCCTTCTCGGTTTTCCCTTGCTGGTTGGTTTCCCGTGCCTTGCCTTTGTCTCCTGTGCTGGCTTTTCGGGTCTCTTGCTGGCTTTTCGGGCCTCTTGCTGGCTGGTTTCCCGTGCCTTACTTCTGTTATCTTCTAATCTATAGGAAGAGTCTCTTTTGTTAGCAAAAATTTGGGGCTTGCATCAATTTGGTATCAGAGCGGGTTAGCAAATCCCGGTTTGTTGTGAGTCTGTGGTGTCAAGTGATTCTAAGTTTTTGTTGAGTCTTCTTTAGAAAAAAATAGAAAATAACAAAAAGATTGATTCAGTCAAAGAAGAAAGCAAGCCAGAAGATCTTGAAGTCCCTCTTCCGATAAAAAAGATAGGTTCCAACTGAAGGTGATTCAATAGATTCGCTACAAAACGAGTTGTATAAAATTCAATATCAAATGTTCTTATGTGATGAGAAATACGAGAAAAGGAAGAAATTTCTTCAAGGCCAATTCGAGAACGAGCAAGAAGAAATACTGAAGAAATTCGAGGCAAAGATTCAAGAACTTTATGCGCCTTCTTCACCTCCTTGGAAGATATCTAAATACAACTCATCGGGAGATGAGTTTTTCAAGTAGGGGAGTATCTGATGCATGCAAGGGAGGGGTCAAAACAAAATGGATATTTTGTTTTTTTTTTTTTTTGCTGCTTGTTATCTCTTGGTTTGGGCCTTGGTTGCTTGGTATGGAGCTCAAAATTCTGAATTTTACTTGGTGCTAGCTCATAAATGCTTGAGCTGAAGTTTTAGCTCTATGATTGGGGATTAATTGCACTTCCTAGCTCATTAATTCAAAAAGGTATGCTATTATATCTTGGAGTCATTTTGGAGTGAACTTTTCCCCTTCTCCTCCCTTTGTCTCTTCGGTTTCCTCTTGGCTTTTGTTGTTCTCGTGGCCCCTGGCTGGTTTCCCGTGCTTTGCCCCTTTGTTTCCTGTGCTGGCTGGTTTCCCGAGCTTTGCCCCTTTGTTTCCTGTGCTGACTGGTTTCCCGTGAGCTGCTGTGAGGGGATTTCGGTGGCTACCTCCCTGTTTTTTGTGCAGAAAATATGGTGATGTTTGCTGCCTTTTCAGCTGCTGTTTTGGGCTATTTGGCTGCTGATTTTGGGCAGCCAGCTGGCCCTCATTTGTGGTTTTTTGGGTGATGTTCCTAGCAGCTTTTTGACCTTCTACATCCCCCATTTTAATGGGTTTAATTAATGATTATAGTGGCTGTTTAGCTACCCCTTTTAGCCTATAAATATGTGGTGTTAAAAGAGTTTATAAGAGTGATAAAAAATGTGATTTTTGGAAGCCTAAACCTATGGGTTTCTTCGTGGAAAAGCTTGCGAGCTTGTTCCATTCCTCCCTTCTCCTAGGAAAGCTCGCGAGCTTGTCCTCCTCTTTCGGCTTCTAACCTACTTCTTCTATCCGCAAGGTCCACTTCATCTGTATCTTTCGTCTCAAGGAATGAAATGCAAGTTTAGGACTTTGTTTTTATGTCATAAGTTTGTATGTGTCGTCATTTTTATAATATCAAAGTTGTGTTTTTATATTTTAATGTTTTGTGTGATCTCCACTATTTGTAATTTTATGTTTTAGTGTATTTTTGGTCTCTAAAATGTTGGGGAGACCTACTGTAGTTTTATATGTTTTTTTGCTTGCAAAAATTAGGCTTTCTCCTAACTTTTGCTTGCATCAATTTGGTATCAGAGCGTGGTTGTCGTGTGTGTCTTGGTGTCATGTAAGTTTTGTTTTTCAGTCATGAGTCATGAGTCATGGTCCATGCAATCAGTCTTCGGAAGCCTCAGGACAAGTTCAAATAAAACTCAAGCTTCATCGGAAGATGAATTCTTTCAACTATGGGAGAATTGATGTAGGCAAGCTTTGGGCTACTTACTACCTCTTGGTTGTGTCCTTGGGATGCTTGTTATTTCTCTGTTTGGAGCCTTGGTTGCTCTCGAATTGGGTCTTTGGCTTCTTGGTGTTGAGCTTAAAAATTGGGTTCTACTTAAGTCTAGCTCATTAATGCTTGAGCTAATGTTAGCTCATTAATTGAAAAAGGTATTCTTCTTGTAAGCTCATTAAAATGAGTTATATCTTGTGCCTCTTCCCCTCCCTTTGCCTTCTCGGTTTTCCCTTGCTGGTTGGTTTCCCGTGCCTTGCCTCTTTGTCTCCTGTGCTGACTTTTTGGGTCTCTTGCTGGCTGGTTTCCCGTGCCTTGCCTCTTTGTCTCCTGTGCTGCTTTTTGAGTCTCTTGCTGGCTGGTTTCCCCTGGACTGTTGGGGGGATTTCTGTGGTCTTCTCTCTAATTTCTATGCAGTTTTCCTGCTGCAACTTTTGTTGTCTTTTGGCCTTCTAGTTCTCTTATTTATTAGGTTTTAAATGAAGATTTTAGGGGCTGTTTGGCTGCCCTCTTTCTCCTATAAATACAAGATGTTTTGGGATAGAAAAGAGGTTGAAATAATGAGATTTTTTTGGCCAAAAACCTGAGAGATTTTTCTTTTTGGAAAAGCTTGCGAGCTTGTTCCATCCCTTCTCCTTCTTCTAAAAAAGCTTGCGAGCTTCTCCTTCCTTTCGTCTTGGCTTCTAATCCCCTTCTTCTCTCCGCAAGATCGACGCCATCAGTATCTTTCGTCTCAAGGAATGCAAGTTTAGGGTTTTATAACAAAGTTTGTATGCGTCGATTGTAAGTAATTTTATTTTATAAAAGTGAATTGTTTTTTTATTCAATTGTCATATTTTATATTCTTTTTGAGAAATTTGAGTATTTTCTATTACCTAGGAAAGTTTAGTTTTTGCTCGCAAAAATTTGGGGCTCGCAAAAATTTGGGGCCCTTCCCGAATTTTTGCTTGCATTAATTTGGTATCATAGCAAGTTAGTATATCCTAGGTTATTGAGTTGTGTTGTTATTTGAGTCTTGGTGTCATAAGAGTTTTTTTTTTTTTAGTCTATATGGATAGTCCATGTAATCATCCTTCAGATCAAGATGAGTCCCAAGGAGAATTTGACCCCGCCAAAGTTACAAATGAACCAACTATTCTGGATGTGAAGATTTCAACTATAGAAGGGATTCCATCTCAAGGAAGTTCTACAAATCCAATATAAAACGAGTTGTATAAAATTCAATATCAAATATTCTTATGTGATGAGAAATACGAAAAAATGAAGAAATTTCTTCAAGACCAATTCGAGAAAGAGCAAAAAGAAATCCTGAAGAAATTCGAGGCAAAGATTCAAGAACTTGATGCGCCTTCTTCACCTCCTCGGAAGATATCTAAATACAACTCATCAGGAGATGAGTTTTTCAAGTAAGGGAGTATCTGATGCATGCAAATGTGATTTTTGGAATAAAAAATCTGAGGGTTTTTGTTGGAAAAGCTTGAGAGCTTTGTCCACTTCTTCTTCTCTATCTTGGGATAACTTGCGAGTTACTCCTATCCTTCGTCTTGGCTTCTAATCTAATTCTTTTTCCCGCAAGTATCCACCTCACTTGTATCCTTCTTCTCAAAGCAACGATTGGCAAGCTCCTTTAGGTTTGTTTGTGTCCAAATTTGTAAGGTGTTTGTGTTCAAGAGTTGTAAATGTCTTTATATGATATAAAAGGTGTCTTTTAGTATTTTGTATCTTTTTGTAGTATTTTGTGTATCTTCTATTATCTAGGAATAATCACTTTTGTTAGCAAGAATTTGAGGCCCTCTCCTAATTTTTGCTTGCATCATTTTTGCTTACCAAATTGATGATGCACAAAATACTACAAAAAGTCAGAACTCGACTAGTGGACAGCCCACATCCTCCACATCCAACCGCAGGCATCTCCTCCACACCCAATGCCTCGAACCTCCCATCCCTAGCCGCCGGCCTACCCCTCCCCACCCTCTTGATTCCCCTTTAATTACACCATTACTACTTTCCTAATTTAGCCCAACTCTTATTAGGAATGTTTTCTAATTCAAATTCAAATAAATTTGAATTTTAAATTCCTTCATAAATAGCCTACACCTATTTTTGGAGATCCCTTAATCATCTAAAATCTGAAATTAATTCAAATTTGATTCTCCAATCAACAATTAATGCAAGGGTCCACATACATCGAATGTGGACACCCTTTCCCCCTCTTCCTTTATCTATTTATTTTCTTTTCCCCTTCCTTCACCCTATACTGTCGGCAACCTTCAATCCCTTCCAAAAATTCCGGCCAAGACATCCCCTCTACCAAGACCACCAACCAATCCTAAACCCTCCAACCTCACCACACCCATCGGCCAAGTCCCCTACCTCCCCTCCAAGACCGTCGGATAGCCCACATCCTCCACATCCAACCACCGGCCTCTCCTCCACACCCAAAGCCTTGATCCTCCAATCCCTAGCCGCCGGCCTACCCCTCCCCACCCTCTTGATTCCCCTTTAATTACACCATTACTACTTTCCTAATTTAGCCCAACTCTTATTAGGAAAGTTTTCTAATTCAAATTCAAATGAATTTGAATTTTAAATTCCTTCCTAAATAGCCTATACCTATTTTTGGAGATCCCTTAATCATCTAAAATCTGAAATTAATTCCAATTTGATTCTTTAATCAACAATTAAAGAAATGGTCCACATACATCGAATGTAGACACTCTTTTCCCCTCTTCCTTTAGTCGGCCCCCTCCCTTTCCTTCTCTCTCCAATTAATTCCCCTCTCTATTAATTAACCCCTTAATCCCTCTCTTAAGCCGCCGGCCCCTCCCACCAATTTCACATAATTAATCCCCCATTAAGGGAGATTTGAATTTCAAATACTTCCCTCCTTTCCACCCTTGAAAATCGAACTAAAATTTCAGATTTTAAAATTGTTTCCTCTCCTTTCTCTAACCCTCAAACTGAACTTGGAGGAGCCTCCCTAAGTCTTGGCCAAACCCCCAAGTTCTTATCCCCTCCATCCTCTCTCTTCTCCCTTGCTTCACCTACATCCCAAGGAAGAAAATACATCAACCCTTAGCTTACTTCCCCCATGAATGGCCGATCATAAACACGATCATGGATTCGTATATGATCTTCAAGGAAGAGTAGATATCCTCCAGTTTCCCTTCTTCAACCCCAACTTGGAGATCGACGACACCATGGACGATTACATCGATCGAATACTTTTTACCTTGACATCGGCCATCGAGGAACATCAAATCTCCGGACAGTGGCGAGTTATTGGACATCCACCAACTTCTTCCCCTCCGGCTAACATAATTATGGGGTTTGTACCTACAATAAATCTTGACACAAATCTAAATAAATATTGATCTAAAATTATAATAAATAAATAAAACATAGTCAAAACAAACTAATATATCTTTAAAAAAAAGACTAACACGTCATGGAGGCTTTAAAGGTTGGGGTGGCTTTTCTTGAGCAATTAAGATTCTCTTCTACTTCAGAAAATAATCTCTTAAGAAAATGAAACTAGCAATACTCCGTTTTCAGCTTGATGAAACTGATAGAAATTTCAATAAATTGAAGTTGTGTCCATTAAAAATCTTCTCGGAAGGCAAGGTCCACCCTACACTAAAGAATGGAATTCTGAAATGATTGATAGCATCTTTTCATGTTTCAGTAGTAGACAATACAGAAAAACTGTAACAGAGAACACTAAATGATAATGATAAATAAAGATATCTCACGTCAGATCTTGTGTGAGCCTTGAAGTGGAATATATTTATCTCATACCAGATGTTGGGTAAGTCTTGAAATGGAGTAATATTAGCCTTCTGACAACACATTACCTGTTTTTGTTCGGCTATTGAGCAGATCTCCTCAAAAGCCTGAAATGAATCAAACCGTCGTATTTCATCTTTCTCCATATAACCTAAGTGACAGTCAGTTGCAATGAGCACCCGTAGAGTATTGATCTCGTCATCCCTGAAAAATTGATAACACCGTTAATAGCTAGCTGCTACTTCATAACAAAAAGGAATTTGTAAGCATTTGCAGCATCCATTCGAAACATCTTCATGTAATATATGAGAAAGGAGCAATATTGATTCTGGTGACACCCCAAGTATGTGATAGGAATACTTGAGGGTGTCATTAGCATAGAAAATGCTAGAAATTGCACGACTTACATCTAATCGTCTGATATTAGCAATCAGAGCCTCCAAGTTTGCTGAGATCCTATTAAGATAAGAAAACTGCAAAAAGTATCGTCATACAAGAACATTTGAATTAGAAAAATGTACAAGAAAATATGCGACCAAAATAAAAATATTAATCTCATTCGTGCCATGTTTCCATGGCTCTGAGGTTATCTAGGTAAGGTAACTAAGATTCACATCTATTCAATAAACTTATACTTTTGCCCATTCAAAATTTAATTCTGATATGAGTAGACGGCATTCTGGCCTTCTGGGTAGTATGATTAAAATGAGTAAAAATTCCTACAACAAATCATCGTCATCCCAAGATGACAGATGACAGCAAACAATTAAATAAAAGAAGAGGACAAAGTTCAAGTGTTAACTTAGTAAGTAAAATAATTATTGTCCTTCCCCAGGCCATTCTTCTATCGTTCCATCTCTCTATTTCCAAACTGGCAAGTAGCTGATGAGAAACCAAATAAAACCCTAAATCCCACACTGTTAAGGGAGTAGAAGATAGCAGAACTTCTTAATTAACCCATAAAAAACTAGAAATTCTGGAAATGGACAAATCAAGGAACTCTGCGGATTCAAACTAGAACAGCAGAATAAACATGAGGAGGAAGGCTGAAGCCACTAAAAATACCTTGTAACGAATGCAGTTGAAAAAAAAAGATAAGACTGACGGAGAGAACCTTACCCCAAACTGTTTGATCAGAACTGAAGTAGCTCAAAGCCATTGCCGATCTCATAAGGAGAAAAAAAAAACCTTTATATCTTCGGAGGGAGGCGGGAACTTCCACGAGAAGAAATACCGCGACTGTGTTGAGAACTGTATAGAATACGACATGGTGGACTCTAGAGGTCCGGTCGAATAAAATTTGGGACCGAGATTACTGTTTTTTTTTTTTACTTTTATTAAAAAATTAAAATATTTTTTTAACGAAATCTAATAAGTTGGAATAAAAATAATTTTTTAGTATAAAACTTTCTAATTCAAAAAATTTTTATACTAAAAAATTATTTTAGAAAGCAGTAAAAAAGTTATCCTTGAGATGGCTTTCTTGTGGCTTCTTAAATAGCTTTTTTAATACAAAAATTAAAATTTTTGTATTAAAAAATTACTTTAAGAAGCAATAAAAAAACCGTCTCAAACGAAATCTAAAGCTTAGTTTGGATGACTTTTGGTTCATAAAAATTGTTATAGTTAAAAGAATTTTTTAATGTTTGAAGGGTTTATGAGAGGAAAATAAAATTCCTAAAGATTATTGAACTTTCACTAAGCATTTCTTATTTTAGAGGCATATATGTGGGCTCCGAAAATTCATGCACGGTGCTTTCCATGCCTTTGTTTGTTGGCGGTGAGAGTTTTAATGAATTAGGTTACGGGATAAATTTTCAAATGACAAATTAGATTTTAGATTATACACTATCCGGAGATTTCGACCTCATTTTGTGAGGACTTTATAATCTGAAGTATAGTTTATGTTATCTTATACTACTTTATATTTAATTAATCTAAATATTGTTCAAAATTAAGTCTTAATTTATTAATTAAAATAAAAGAGTCTTAAGAATAATTTATTTGAACTAAATTCATTAAGTGTTTTATGGGAAAAATATTAATTTCTTAATGAATAATAAGATAAAGAATGTTATATCTATTCCTTCTTAATGGCAACAAATATAAGTTTGAATGTATTTTTTAATAATTTTTTTTAAAAGCATATCTCATGATTTATAATTATACTAAAGAAAATGAAAATTTGAGAGTAATTTAATAGCTATTACTAATATGTGCTCCCCATTAAAAAAAAAATAATTTTTGGCTCCACCCCTTGAAGTACCTAGCATATAGTAGCTATGAATTTAGGATTTGGAAGTGAGATTTTTAGAGTTTTCATGATTTAAAATTTATTACTATATGCATATACTTAAAGCGGATGATATGGGAATGATGACGGGCTTGATCATAAATATCAACAAGGTGGATATTGAGTATGATTATAAATCTTAATTATGTTATACATATTGTGAAATATGTGTATAAAAAAAAAATTAATTATTATGATTCAAGACGACGAAGATGATACCCTATATGGGAGGTGGAACAATATATTTTTCTTTGAATATATGTTAGTTGTATAATTCTGATAGTTAATGAGAGAGATAAATTTATGATGTAATTGGTAGGGATGTCAAAATGGCTTTTGGGATCGGATTCGAGTCAAACTTGGAGTTGACTCGGGTTTAAACAGGTCGACTTGAACTCGACCCGTGAGGGTTATAAGGAGGATGACCCGACTTGACTAGTTAACCCATGTGCGGAATGTGCGTACGCGATGTGATTGTGCTGTCTGGGACCTCTGGGTGCAGAGTCAATGGACTGCGGAATTCGGATGCTAGGCAAGACAATGAGAGCAATGCGGGTCCGGATGTGAGGCGATTGGTAAGTGTCCGACTGTCCCAGTACGGTACTACCATTCTAGAAGCCTGAAACTGTGGAACGCGAGTGCATATGTGATGAGTCAGGTGCAATCTGTGTGGATGCACAAACATTTAAAAGGGAGCAGGAAGCTAGCAGAGACAAAGTTGTGCGGGGACGGAAGGTGGGTGGGCAGCCGAGTCAAATTTGGGATACCGTGTTGACCTAGACTCGACCTGTTTTTAAACTAGTCGAAAATTGAAATTCGAACTCGACCCGTTTGTTAAACTGGCCGACCCGAATTAGAATTTTTGGGCCGAGTTATCAGGTCGTGTCAATGATTGACACCCCTAATAATAGGATTTTGAGCATTGGCGAGCGAGGTGATGATTGTTGTGTACTATATCATTTGATTGTTGACATGATATAATTTGTACCTTACCATGGTTGGCATAGGAAAAATATGACATTATATGATAAGATTAGTCAAAATCTAACTTGTTTATATATATATTTCAAATTAATCTAGCTAAAAATGATCGAATAAATATACGTTTGTATTTGATTCATTTAAACATCTAGCTCAAAATATCTGTCCATATTTGATTCATTTTCTTAATAAAAATAAAATTTATTAGCAATCTAAATACAAACTAATCAATAATAATCTTTTATGGCATTCCTATCTCTTAGGATCAATTAAAGAAAATCAATTTATTTCCCATAATTTTTAAAAAAGCACATCTCTTCCTAGCATGAAACTCTAATTAAATATTCATTAAATTAATTGGAGCAGTACAACACTACAACATCACTATCACCCAAAGAGCAGTACAATTAATCATTTATGCTGCTAAGCAACAAGCCTTCATTAAAGTTTCATTTGGGACGATTTTTTTGTTGCTTCTTAAAGCAATTTTTTAGTACAAACAATTTAATTTTTATACTAAAAAATCATTTTGAGAAGCAATAATAAAGCTGCTCCAAACGCAACCTTAGTCATATCTTTTTAGGGAAACCCTTTTTAGGAACATTATTAGGTTCGGACATCGGATGTAGAGATACGTCCGGTGTCCAATAAAATATTGATATGTGGAATGTACACGTGTCCGTGAAATTTTAAGTTAAGCGCTCTAAAAGTGCAGGTAAAACGTAGGTAAATCGCAGTCAAAAAGCGTAATTAAAATGCTGTTCAATCGAAATCAAAACACTGTCCATGTAACAAATTTTAATTGCATATCCGGACCTATTTTTAGATCCGATGTCCGGACCTAATAATTTTCAGTGTCCCAACTTATGCTGCATACATTTCAAATCAATCATTCTATCCAAAATAATGTATGGCTTGAAAATACTTTTTATTAAATTTTATTGCTTTAAACAATTAAAATAATGAGCTGGATATTTCGAAATAATATTCTCATAATCATCAAATTAATGTTAACTCATAATAGTATGCATATATATAAGAAAATATTCATTAATTTTTTTTACAAAGAATTATGAAAATTATGAATGTATATAAAACCAACATTCAACCTTAAAAAATAAATTATGCTGTGATTGGGAATTTAATTTAAGTGAAAAATATATATAATGTTTTTTTACACACTTAGGGTCTTGAATGGTCATATTTCAAATGGAATTTGTTGGAGCTAATTTTATAAATAATTAAATTTTTAATGCCATATGTAAAAATACCCCAAAACAAATTAAAATGTCATATAAAAAACTGGAAATTAACTCTAATGAAAGGCCTCATTTAGAACAATTTTTGTAATACTTTGTAATCTTAGTTTATGTTTGATATTTATTTTTTTCATTGCTTTCAAAAATTTCTTTTGCTATAAAGACATTTTTTTATAACTTAAAAAAAAAACTTTCTTCACAACAATTTTATAATAAATTTTATAAAAAATTGCAGCCGTGCCAAATAGATGAAGTTATTTTGTGCGGATACGGAAGATGTAAGCGAATCAGAGTGCACCACGTCATCATTTGCTGTGTACCGCGGATGTGTACCCGCTGTACATAAGGTACTGTGACGAGTTTTGATTCTCCTCCGGACGGTCTGATGTCCGCACAGAATAGTTTTTTCCCAAATATATCTTAAATTTTCTTCTATCATGTAAAATACTTTTTCTTAAATTGATTTAAGAAAAACATTTTATGCAAGAGAAGAAACAATTCCAAGAAAAAATAAAAATAAAATGATCATAATGGCAGTACAGAAGGTTTCAGAATTTGGTACCAGTATAACATATGCAGTACAAAGGAAAAGCAGTGGAAAGTACTTGATGAACTCCTGATTAAATTCATGACCGAAGGCATATATATATTAATCCATTCTATATAAAAGCAGGAACATGAAGAAGATAGCAAAGGGAAGGGAGGCCTCAAAATCCAAATCCATGAGAGCATTCGAAATACAGATCAAAGGCATATTTGAGGGCAGCGTTGATGAGATCCACATCTGTAGCTCCATCTCCTTCGCTTCAGGATAAAGAATGTTGGGATCTTGTCATCGCTGCACTCAATCATGACTTTGATCTGTTCAGTGACATGGTTTCATTTAGGTTTTTCAGTTGCAGAATCTATTTAGAGATTAAGTTCTTTTATTCTTGCAGAATGTTTTTATGCTTAGCTTGGGTACAGACAATGGGAGCTCAGCTGACGAAGACTCGGTTGCCTGAGCATGGCCATGAGTTGCAAGCTGAAAAGAATGCAGGTAACGGTTCTTTCTTACATTGCTCAAAGCTTTCTCCACCACTTCTGCAAGCTTCCAACAAGCTATATTCCTCTCTTGCATTTAAACCAGCTCTCTACATTTCTTCCTATATTGCAGAACTCTCAGATGCCACTAAGGCTTTGTTTTTGACGGTTTTTTTATTGCTTCTTAAATTTTAATTTTTTATTAAAAAATTATTTTAAAAAATAGTGAAAAAGCCGTGCCAAACGAAACCTAAACTTCTCCTCCCCATTCCATGCAACATGCCCATTTAAGATATATGGCATGCTAATATTTTGATAAGCTAAGAGATGGTTATAATAGTTCATATTCTAAGAATGTTATTAATATTAGGATTACTAGCTCTATGTTATAACCTAATGTTCTATGAATAATTGTAGTTTATTCTTCTTGTGAGAAAGCTATAAAAAAAATGCTATTATACATAAATAAGTATTGTCTTGGGCTGTTGTATATGAAAAAAGTGATGTAAGAAAGTCTTGTTTTATCTATTTGTTTTGAAAACTTTTTTATTTTTGTGGAAATAAAGTAACAAGATAATACTTTTCAATTCTATCCATCAACTTTTTTTTTTAGAATGAATGTATCTATTCGTTGCCACTCCAAATGGAGCTCTTGACGGTGTAACTAATCCCTTTACTGAATCTAACAAAGCCACCCACCGGCATCGGACCCACAGTTACTTTGCCTCATTGAAGAGGCGAGACCGTAGTAGAGGGTATTCGAACCTAGAATGGGGGGTTCCAACATTGCTTGCCCACCAACCATCCTAAGCCTTGATGAGTCTACCCATCATTTCATTTGATCATGGCTTCTTGTCATTACTCTCATAAGATTAGTTGAGCAGATTAGTCAAGAATGTAATAAAGTGATATCAGAATTTTAGAAGAGCATTAAATAAGAGAAAAATAGATTATGGTAGAGCTGTGAAATCCTTTAAGTAAGAAGAAGTTAAACTTTTAAACATCAAGATGTTTTTTTAGTGTAATAATTAAAATTTCATCAAGAAAAATCAAACTTAAGCTTGCTCATGCCAGAACAATTCTAACATTAATGATCTCCTTATAAATTACACCAACGGGATAAAAATGTAAAGTCATTAGGCCAAAACAAACAATACCTCAATAGCTAAGAGTTTGTGCTATTACAAAAGGTGACCACACAATGTTCAATTAATTTACATTAATTTGTATTTTGTATTTGAATATACTAATATTTGATCATTTTAGGTAATGGACAATAGAGGACATGACGTTTGAGATGAAGCAAGTTTAAAGCATGAATATGTGGATCACACTTGGTAAAATTATTCTGTTTGTATATGGACGTTGTCAGGTGGTGAATCAGAATGAGCCACACCCCTTGTTTTGTTGTGTACCACGATTGTGTACCGCTATGTATCGAGTGATGTAGCGCATTCTGATTCACCTCTGAATAATCCAGCGTCCACACAAAATAATTTCTCTCACACTTTACCCCCTCAAACTACACAAGCGCAGGGTAAACAAGGCAAGGCTTATTTTAATGATCACCCAATTAGTAATATTGTTTGACAGGAATTTGTGAGTTATTTTAAGAACGTTTTGTTCTTTTCTCAGTGTGCTTTTAATATGCATAATGAACTAAAAATCATCTGATTTAGTATGGGAATCATTGTATTATAACATAAGGCAAGATTTTTCTGGTTGAACAACATGTACCTAAAATCATAGCAATGGAGGAACAAAGGTGATATATGCTTTAGAAAACAGTCAGATATTCTATTGAAGATTACTTAATTTATTTAAAATATAATTAGTTTAAGGAATTGAATAAGGCTACATGCCTATTTAAAAATAATCAAATAATTAGTTCAAGCTATAAATTAAGAAAGAAAGAGGAAGAAGTTTGTACTCATCATAACAGAATTTTTAAGAAATCTTATTCTTGTAATTCTTATCACAATAGCTCAGCTCTTCTTGATCTGTTAGTTTAAAATTTTGACTATCAACAAAAATCTTGAGCTCAAATCTTACGTATAAAAGTAATTGTCATAATGGAGGTTTACAACAATTTTATCGTAGTATTGGGAATGCTATTGGGTATTATTGTATGTTATAGTCAGACATTGTTTTCTATGCAAGCTATCAAAACATTTTGGTTGAGATTATTCAAATAATGCTTATTATGTTTCAAGAAACTCATTTAGGATCCGCTCAGGACGATTTAGGTTTCATTTTGGGACGGCTTTCTTTATGTTTCTTAAAGCAGCTTCTTAGTATAAAAATTAAAAAAATTTGTAGTAGGAAGCTGCTTTAAGAAGCAGAAAGAAAACCGTCTCAAACGAAGCCTTAATTTTTAATAAAAAGTGCTTGTCCAATTACTGTATATATATATATATACTCCTTCGATGTTATCCCAAGGAGGATCTGCCCAAAAAGCAATAGTACAATCAAGAGAAGAAGAGCTGTTCAAGAAGCAAATAAAAGTGGCCTTCCTCCATATCTACAACTCAAGTTCGGGTGAAACAAGAAAGACAACATGTAGCAATCGAAAAATTCGTTAAAAATATTGTAACAAGTGAGGTAAGTTTATGTGTAGATCCAAAATTAGAGAAGCCTGAACTCCAACTATGGGTTTTACCAAATTACATGGCAGCTTCAGTCATATTGACATCGACATTGGCAGAATTTTCTGAGTGACAACCTGGGGCTTAATCTGCCAAGAAGCAACCAGCTCTGACTCTTCAGGCAAGATGAACGGTTTGGAGATATCTCTGATCATTAATTCACCACAAAAGGGGCACTCACTAGCTACAGCCTCATCCAATTGCGACCGCAACTGCCATAGTGATTTGAATCCATAAATAAGCATCCAGACCAAACAAAAATCCAATTTAATGCATTAAATTTTACACCATACTGACATTGTTGGCAGATATTGTGCTTGCAATAGAATCTCCACTGGTACTAGTGCCTGCATCCTTCGTTACCTTCCCATCAAGCAGACTGATCTGCTTCTGAAGTTCCAGTATTTGTTCTGCCTAATACCAGCATATAATTCAAGAAAGTTTACGAAGAATTCAAACTAGGATTTATTAGTTGCCATTGAAAGGCCAATGCAAGAGTTTAGTATCTACTACCGCTGCAAATAAAATTTGGCTACATTCAATGACAGGAACCAGTGCGAACAAGAGTCAAATTATCTTAAAAATGCTCAATGCAAAGTTATCGAATTAAAGCTCAGATAACGCCAGGCAGTCAAAGCCCTTCCCAATTTAAATTTCGGATCCTTTTCTCATTTGTTCTACAAATCTACTTTAATTGAAGAATTCGTGCAACTAAGGCTTCGTTTGGGACGGCTTTCTTACTGCTTCATAAAAAAACTTAGTACAAAAATTAAAAAATTTATGCTAAAAAGTTGGTTTAAGAAGGAGAAAGAAAGCCGTCTCAAACGAAGCCTAAGTGATTGATCTAATGCTTTATTACAAAGGTACAGGGTGGCTAAAAAATCTATGGAAGCCTTGAGCTTTTTCTCGACTAAAAAAAATTGAAAAAATGCAATAGAATTGTATGTGTTAATTAGGTAACATATGTGTTAATTAGTTAACTTGTTTTTAGACTGATCTAGAGGCACCAGCATATGGTAGAGAGCTGTGGATTTAAAATTCAGAACAAGGCCCAATAACAAAATACAGGAATGTTCATAACCAAGCAAGCACAATGAAATAGAACTTACGATACAGAAAAGTTATTTGACTTTGACATCTGCAGAAGATGAATTATAAAGTCCAAAGACTGATAAATATCAAAGTGTAAAACAACAAAGTTAAACCAAATTTTCCAAAGGTTGAACAAAAAATCTTTAATTTTAAGAAGAAAAGCTGAAATTCATGGAACAAGACTAAAAATGAAAAGTTGACTACAACATATTTTTTTCGGTGTTCGTAAATCATTTTACTTACTTGACTTTGAGAAGAACACTGGGTGACATGAGTTATCAGGCATTGTGCATGGAACGAATGTCCACAAGGGAAAACATAAAAAGGAGTCATTGGTCCAACTGGCAGATAACCTCTTCTCATCTGATGAGCCCCTCCAGTGGATAATATTTTACGTTTACAAACCTGATAAAACATTGTTCATGTTAGAGAAAGATTAGCTGTTCCTCTAAGATACAATTCACTTTTTAAGAACTGGCGATTCTACTGCTTGCACCTAAAAGTACCATCTAGTTTTTCATAAATTAATTTGATCCTAAATTCAATTAAAAAAAAACATGAGAAGCAAAGCTAAAATTAAGATTATCGTCTTGAGAACTAGGATTACCGGTTTATGTTTTTGTACATGATGTGCAAAAGCCTTTTCCAATCATCAATGCGGGAGAAATTATTCCGTGCTGAGTCCGGATGGGAAGAACCGTCCGGATTGTGAGTTTACATATTGTGTATAAAAAGTTGATGTACAGTGTATAAATGTGTACACTGTGTACACTCATATGTCTGAACGGTTCTTCCCATCCGAACTTCGCACGGAATAATTTCTCTCAAAGCAGATAGTCAACATCAAGGCAGTGCAAGTACGCATTCACCACGGTAAATAAAGCAAGATATTCTACATACTCCAGAGAGAAGGAAAAGGAATATGAACTTCTGAAGAGTAATTACAGTATGCATGTTATGATTTAAAATAGATCGATAAATAATAATGTACAAATCGGCAGTATAACAAAGATAAAAGTTTGGTTAATACTCCACATTCTTCATCACGTTCAACAACAGCATATCTTTGAGCAAGGGCGGTGATATCACTCCTTATGTTATCAGCACCACGTGTAGCATCATTCATTTCCTGTTTTAGTAACTCAATCTGTTTGTTGTAGTCCGCCAGTGACGAGCAAATTGCTTCCTGCAATTAGTAAAGAAAGAAATATTGAACATATATGGACCAAGATTGCCTTCACAGAAGTGACTTTAAGAGTCTAAACCAGCAAATTGTTAAATCGAAATTCACAGAATTATAATAGAAAATTTTACTTCATGCTAAACAGCAAGAGTGATCCTGGATCTACTCCGTACAAAGAAAAATGTTTATTCAAATACCTTAAAAATTCTATAGCCGCCCAAGCCCCAAGACTTTTGAGTAGATTCACCGGTTAAGGATACTGGAGAAATTCATTCAAGTGCTAAGGTACAAAGACTTTAAGCATGTAGAGCGATGCTTTTAGTTAGATTTTATGTAAGTGTAGCACCGATGCATTTTGTAATTCTAATGGTTGGGTTAAGAAAGGAGTTTTAGGCTTTGTTTGGAAAGAATTTCTTACTACTTAAAACAGCTTTCAAGTACAAAATTTGTAACTTTTGTACTAAAAAGCTGTTTTAAGAAGCAATAAGAAAGCCGTCCTAAACGAAGCCTTAGTTTCTTGCACATCGTAATCTATAGAGTTGTGAAGGTACAGATTTTAAGCATATATACACAATGTACCTTAGATTTAGCCTTTCCGATCGTTTTCAAAACTCTATTTTCTGAACTTTGGTTTTTCAAGATCAAAAGTGATGACAAAATCTATATGCATAAATAAAACATGCCCACAAACATATCATGAAACAAATCAAGTGAAACAGTAAATTATAAACATATTGAAACTGACATAAATTGTAACCATCAACTTCCTGAACTTTAAACAGTAATGAATGCTAGAAGTTTTTGATTTATTTATTGCTAGATATAAAACAAACTACCATTGCAGGCTACCCTTATCTAACCAGCTAGAATATGCAAAGAAATGTGATAGCACCTAACCAGCTAGAATATGAAAAAGAGAAAAGTGATAGCACCGCTCCGAACAATGCTTAAGGCAACTTGTTTTATATTGTATATTACGTAAAAGCCCTAAGGTTTCAATTCATAGCTCATGCAAATGTTACTCAGAAAATACATGACCTGAAGTTTTGGAACCATACTTTAAAATCATCAATAAGTGCGAAGTCTGGGAAAAATGGAAGAATATCCTCAATCTTCAGAAGCCCATCTGTTTCCTTCAGAAATGCAATTGCCTTTCTTATATTCTCCCTCTTGATTCCTTTTTCCAACTGAATCACATGCTTAGCCACCATAAGCCATAGCTTCTTCCTCAGATCCTCATCATCCTCAACTTTATCTGCTTCAGCCATTGCGAGCTCTGGGTCTACCTAGTGGACCAATTTACAGTGAAATGACTAGAAACAGCAAGATAACATAAATATTGAACCAAAATAGTCTGTATAAATTATTCAAAGAAGTTGAAAATGATGGAAGTAATAGAAAATAACAAATGAAAGAACTTGCACAATGAAACATACAATTACAAAGGTGTATGGAAACCCCAAAAACCAATAAACTACTTATACTCGTGGATTCATCAGAAAATTATAGGGCCATCAGAAGGTCGATAACCATTAACACGTGTTATGCCCAGCCACTAATAGGGGGGTCAACTGCTAGAACATCTCCCAAAAAAAGAAGATTATGGGGCATCTTATGAAACAAATCTGGCACAAACAACTGACAGGGAAGAATTTAAAAAGAAGTGAGCAACCGAAAGAAAAAAAAATACCAGGAACCTACACTTTTTTGGAAGAACTAAATAATTTTGTATCTCTCAGTAAATTCATGTTCTTTGTTTGCAGCGTTCTAAACATGGGTAAAGAAAATACATCACAAATTGAAGCCATGCTGTCATAACATCCAAAACAAAAGGAAGCTAAAAAAGAAAGACAACAAAGCACGTGCTAGAATTAGGCAACAGTACAATTATAGAATTAGGCACTAAAAACTCTCATAAGCTTTTGAAGCATCTACTTGGCTGAAGTTGATGTGAAACGTACTACAACACTACTTGACCACCCATAAGGGTATAAAGGGAAAAACAACAATATAAAATAAACTAGTACAAAAACATATAAATAAATAACTAAAAAAAAATCGTAGCCGTTGATCTCCGATGTCCTCATCAGAAGTTGGTTAGAAAGTGTTGGCCTGGATAATCATTTCAAGATCAAGGATCCATAACACTACCTGACATCCCAGAAACAACCTACTGCCAAACCTATTTGAGTTCACTTATAGTGCCGTAGTTTATTATTTTGCATGTATGGTTTCGTTTGAGTCATTCTTTGGTCTATTGCACTTTTCTGAAAATAAATCTTTTAAGGGATCATTTTTCATGCTGCACATTAACTATTATAATAATTAAATAACTATTATTGAAGGTTGAAGATTACCAAATGAATACAAGAATTCCTTGCCATTAGAAGACGCTAGTTGCTTTACACACCACGCCCATGGCTTCATGTTGTGTGCTGCTTCCTTGAATGATTCAAGAGTTGTTCGAGATAGTGGGTTCTCCGTTTCATAGCAACATATCTTCCTTTTCACTCCATAGTTCCTTCTTTCAATGTTTCTACACTGTTTACTTGACTTTTTCCCTTCGCCAAGCTTCCACTGCCTATTTTTCTCTGCTTAAATGCTTATATTGCTTCTAGCCACTATTCTTTCAGAGTGTTGGACAAAACCATGTGAATTTTGTACTGAAGTCTCCCTTCATTCCGCAGATTTAGACAACAACTACTGCAGGCTATTCTGACACTCCCGCTCCCTATCAGATATCTTTTTAACCTGATCTCATTACCCTGATCATCTTCCAGCCCTGCTTTCACCTAATATTCCCCTTCAATTTTCCTCAATGGCCTACACAATCTCGAAAAGAAATCAAACTTTGATTTTCAATTCATATGCTGCATAAAATTTTGGTATCAGAGCAAAAATGCTTCTATCACAAGTTTTTGTGACACGCTACTGTGCTGAAAAATAGTGCAGCGTCCACTGAAAATCATAAGTTCTTAACCATTTGAACTAAACAGCAATAACAAATCTTCAAGCCTCCACATGCCACCTAAAATCCTCTAAAACTAATTCGTAGCATCAACTGTCCATCTTTGGGAGAAAATTTGAGCTTGGACAACAGCTCCTTGCTGTTCAAAGCTGACAACTATGATTGCTCAAGAAAAATGGCGCTAGGCATAAATCTCGTTTTGCAGACTTAGGATTTTATTCTCCTAAGGCAAATTGATTTGTAGTTAACTATATTTCCCGTAATGATTGTATCAGGGTTTATTTAATTTTGGGGTCCTTACTTCCTATGAGCGCAAACCCTCATAATTAATTACCCCTCCTACTTCATAGAAGAGAATTCTCGATTAAAAATGAATTAGCTTTAGAATGTTCTAGTCTCGTTTGTTGGGCGATGGAGTTATCAAAATCCTATGGTTCTTTTGTCCCGGAAATACCTTTCATTATATCAACACTAACAATCATTGATCATAGTGTCCAAAGAATCTGATTAGCAGCCATGGATTGCCTCCTCTCAGAGATTCCGAGTAAACATAAGTGGTTAATATAAGTTGTAGTTTTATGGTGGTTTGGGTTTTGCATCTATTAGAATACCCATCCGATATGTTGAATTTAGTTCGGGGCTTATGGCTAAACTTAGTAGTTGCACATAGGTTTGGTTTAGGATGGCGCTTACAACTCCATTTAGGAGTTGCTAGGTTGTTTGAGTTTGGTTCGGGGGTTATGACTTCCCTTGAAAGTTGCCAGCAGTTTTAATTTGGGTCGGAGCTTATGGTTGCACTTAGGAGTTGCTCGTAGGTTTAATTTTTAGTCGGGGCTTACGACTCCACTTAGAAGAAGCATGCACGGATGGTTGAAGGGGATTCGTGAACGTGAGAGACGGAGGCAGTGCAGGCAGCACAATTGAACGGGGCGATCTTGCGGGAGAAGCAGATGCAGGAGGAGCAGGTGCGGTAGGTGAGCCAGAGCGTGCAATCACACAGGACAGGCGTGGGTGTTTGGTGTGATCAGGTGAACGGAGGCAGGGGTTCTCATGGGTGGCCATGCATGTGGACAGTGGGCCGGACTGGAGTGGTAGGAGGATCCAGAGCACACAGAAGAACCAGAGACATAATATAGAGTGTAAGTCGTTTTTTTTGTTTTGGTTTCTTTGCCCTTTTTATTGATTAAGTTGCCGAAGGATTGTCTTTTTCAAGAGCAATGCATTTGTTCGCTAAATATCTGAACAACGCATCTTTTTTTTATTTGATTTCTTTTTTTTTAATTAGTCAACAAACCACCGATATAGAGTTGTTTTACATCAGCACCATTCCAAACAAGAAATCTATAATATTGCATTTCCGCAGTGATCAAGACTCCATGTAGTAATTTTTTTCATAGCTACTATGACTTAGGTTTCTTGTTCTCTAACAAGACTTAAAAATAGTCCCTATCTAAGAAAAACTCAATTAAAGTGAGAGAATAAGCATCCCTTGCAAGACCACTTGTTATCTAGCGTATGTGAACATAAAAAATATGTAAAATTAATGGAAGTTGATGAAGCGCATAAGGCATTAGTTTGGCTAAACTAATGGCCTCATTCACAAGTATTCCATATATGTAACATTTTTATATTTTCATGCAAATGTTCAAAACTTTACTTCATTATTTCCTTGTTACATACTTGCCTTAATATTGTGAAGTGTAGGAAAACAAAGAACAATTATATGTACATTGGGACAAATTATCACCAACCTGCAACAACAATAACAACAAGCCTAATTCCCACTATGTGGCATTGACTACATGAATCATTTTGGACACAATGAATCATTTTTCTCCATTGTGTCCAATTAAGAGTCAAATTCTCATTTTAATCTAATAAAAAGAAATGACATTTTTAATACTTTCCAAAAAAGTCTTTTTAGGTATATCTCTACCAACATAGGCCGGATCTAATACCATATACTCTCCTAATAGGGCCATTAGAAGGTCGGTGTTTTATGCATGATAATTTAATACTATCATACATTCTTGCTTGGGGTGATGACCTCCTCATGAGTAAAATAGGCATTTTGAGCAAGTTAGGACTAACCATGGAGGAAGGAGTATGATGATGTAGCTTCTCCATAAAGATTTAAGATGACTTTAAGATAGTTTCTCTTTGAAGATTTAATGTGGTCTTAATGTAGCTTCTTCTTCTTGAAGATTTAGAGTAGACATGAAGTAGTTTCTCCATGAAGACTCTTAATATGAAAAAAATAAAAGATAATGATGCTAATATTTTGTATTCCATATTTCATGTAATTATGCAGTTGGCCAGGAACATTTATGTATGTCTTTTTATGTTCTCATGTAACTCGATTCATATGTTTGTTCATGTTCTTCAAAATGTACAAACATATAAATAATCATATAAAGTTAGGTTGTGCGCATCATATTTTGAATGAAAAGTGACAAACTCTCGTTGTTAGTTATATGCCTTTTATCTTGTATTCATGTCTATCCTATAAAGTGAGAATAAAGTTTGCTAGTGCATGAGGTGAAGCTATAATGTTTTTGAGAAGTTCCTTCATATCCATGACTTATTTATATGATGCTTCAAAGTTCAAATAAAGCTCTATTGCGAAGTATATATTTATTTACATACTAAAGTAGTTTTACAACTTCCTAATCATTATGAGATCAAGCACATTATCACAGTTATCGTGGGTCCATCTGTCATACCCAAATGTTCAAACAAAAGTACAATTTATGGTTGCTATCCTGAAATAGTAATTTCTACAAAAGGTATTCAATTTATTACATTAATTAGTAGTTAATTAAATTTTATGTTAACAATTTCATTGATTTATAATTTCAAGTTAATGTGTTTCAGTAAAGTATTACACAAACTGATGTAATATGACAAACGGAAAAGACAAAATATAAATAACATGAATATAATAAGACATCAAAAATAAAGACTCTGAATCAGGGCCGTCGATCGACGCCTCCGGCGATGGTACACGTGTCGGAATCTGATGCCCTCATCACAAACACCACTAAGACAATCTGATTTTCTCATTTTCAGGACTTAACAATTATAGCTTGAGGTGGTCCACTAGTTTAGCACTTAGGTGAGTCAAGTTACTGTAGTACAGCACTAAGTATTCCACTACTAATAAAATATTCATTCAGCCATCCACTATCTTTTTGCATGCAACCGTAGATAAGAAATCCAATGGCTAGGAATTGTTTGAGCGTAGGTATAAGCTATATCAGGTAAGTTTTTCTTCCAGCAAGCTTTTTTTCCTCAGTAAACTGTGTTTAGCTGGACTATGTGGTGAAGTTTCAGTGGAGAGTAGGGAGCCGATACAAGGTAGGCTGTGGGATGAAATCCAGCTGCTGTTGGAGGAAAATTATGGGGGAATAATTGGAGTTATTGCTTGCTGTGAGAATGGGAGGCTATTTTTAGTGGAATACATTGCAAAGGAATTAACCGTGAAGAGTGGATTAGAGGAGAAAGAGGAAATAAAGGTGAATTATTCTTATTTCTTTATTACGTTATGTTGTCCTGCAAATTCTTTGGATATTGATCAGGTTGCTAAAGGAGTTTATACCACAATTGTATTTTTAGGATTGTTATTTGGTGGATGAAGAAAACAGAATCTGGTTGCAAGGTAAGTTGCTAAAGAAGATGAATGATTTTATTAAAACTATTGGCAAACTAAATCATAGAAAATTTGGAATGGAAGAAATGTGAATCGTGTAGGTAATTTACAAACGAAAAAGGGTACGAGGTGCTGAATTCGAGGAGCCAACTCGGCAAGGGGGTAAGAAATGCAATGTAATCTAATCAAATGCATGTGTCATTTTTGAGTTGTATAACTGCATGTCATTAAAACTGAAGGGTAAAAAGTCAGTGAGATAACTTTTATCTGTTAATGCATACAGTCAAACAGTCAGGTATGAATGACCCCATATAAATTTTTGCTTATCATGCAATATTATATGATCTTATAAATGTTTTCCTACATGTTGTTATTTACTATGTACATATTGTTTTCATGCAACAATATAGTCAATAGAATATTCATATAGAAGCATGAAACATGACAACACAAGTATAGGATCTTAAAGCAAGACTTAATGAATATTAAATATTAAATTAGGAAAAGTTTGTTATGAAATGATATGACACCTGCTATGTAGGTCGAGGCAAAAGGGACCTCTATGAAATTCGAGGCAAAAGAGACCTCTATGAAAGTCGAGGCAAAAGGGACCTCTATGAAAGTCGAGGCAAAAGGGACCCGAATGAGGCAAAAGGGACCTCTGAAAATGCTAAATATGATTTTTTTATGTTTTGCAATTTATTTCATAGTTGATTCGAGTAAGATTTCAATTACGCTAATTCTATAAATCTTACAAATTATTTCTTTTTAAATTGCATAACTTTATGAGCTTTATAGCTTACCATATTTTTATTCTGGCCATTGTTACAGGAAAGGGCAAGGATAAAGAAGAAGTTGAATAGCTTCAGGTCACTTTTAAAAACTTTATGCTTTGTGCTGTAACTGGTATATAAGTCTACAACAGAGGTATGTAGCCTGTTTATTACTGTAACGTTTTGGAGTTAGTAGGGCTCTGTAATTATTCCGGGATGAATAAAATCTGATATTTTGGGATACTTCCTTATATTGAGGAATAAACTAAATGAGGATTGAATATATAGATTAATGATGATGAGTTTTAATTTCATGATTGTTGTTGTTATGTTACACCCTACATTTCAGGGGGGTGATTTGGGGTGTGACACCATCTGACACTAAAAAATACTTGGAATAATGGCATGTCTTCCACCTTCAGACAATACTTGGATATCATGTGATCATCTTTTCATCCACCCACCAACCTCTTAAGGAGTAATTGGCCTTTCATTCTTTGAAAGCGAGTTGATCTTGCCCCAAAAGAGTCAATGGTGACCATCAAATTGATACCAAAAATCTGCATCAATAGTCAGCTTTGCAGCTTAATCTTTTTCATTTGAATCCTTGAGTTTTTTCTTCCGTTGTTATGTAAAAAGACAACCTTTTTAAAGACTTGTAAATTTTCACTCCAACTATTATGAATAGATCTTATATACTAAAGATTGAGGATGAGAAAATGACTTTGAGAGTCCTTGCCATCCATTAACCTTCTGCATCTCCCAAAGGGCTTTTTGCAGGCATGCCCCTCCCTTGAATGTTTCACAAGCTATGTGAGATAGCAAGTTACCACACTCCAAGTCAAAACTCTGACATTTCTCTCAATTGTTCCGTCTAACATTACTTCGTTGTTTTTGTTGTTTTACCTTCTTTAGGCCAACATCATCTATTTCTCTAAGCCAAAGCCCTGCAATTGCTGTTCACCATTCTTCAAAAAATTCAGTTACTAAAGAGAAATACCATTTAACCAAAAGATTCAGTCGACAAAAGAACAATAACATAACCTCTGCCCATCCATATGCTACTTCTGTGAATCAATTATTATTTCTCAATGAGGAACTAACTAAATGATTTCGCCCTCTTAAATAACCACAAGGATGGTTTGTTGCAACAAGATAAATTTTGAAACAGGATGAAATTATGCCCGAAAAATATAACAATAAGTTCACAAATAATTTAGATGCAAACTGGGAGTAGAAAACAAGTAGTTGGAGTACAAGGTCATAGAGGCTCATCAAAAACTTAATAAGCAGGAGAGTAAAGAAGAAATGAGCACATTGTAAAACTATCTTTATTTCACCCAAACAAATTAGCCGATAAACTTCAATTAACAAAACTACCTGCACAAATTCATTTCAAAAGAACAACATCAAGTTCAATTTGATGAAAACAAGAAACCATACATGAACAAAAAAAAATATTCATCAGCGTACTTCACCTGCAAAGCAAGAGCTACAGCTTCTTCATGCATGGACATCATACTATAGATATGAACACAAGCACGCATCCTTTTTTCCTTTAGGCATAGACGTAATGCATACTTGGGATCGTAGAAAAACTCAGGCCCATCAACTTGCCCCTTGCCAAACTTGCATTGCAAAAATCGCAAAAGTGCACTGTCATCTTCCTGTTAAAAATTTTGTCAGATGTAAATCGAAATGAAGTACCATAGTTGAAGCTTAAAGCAAAGAATTATCTATTTTGAAAAAAAAAATGATAGTTTGTCGTATGATAATCGCATGTTAAGTCGAAGCTATATATGATTTCAAAAAGTATATAAAATGACATAAGAAAAAGATATTAAAGAATATTAAACATGTTAAAATAAATCTACTAGTTCAGAATAAGGAAGAAAGACGTAAAGTGAAAGATGTTTGTATTAAACAAACCTCTTATAAAAGAAATACTCAAGATTTTCCTTCTATAATGCTGCCAATCTATGATAAAACATATCAACAAAAAACTGATGAGTTCATGCTAACAACTTCAAGTTTTTGATAAGTACTTAAAACTCACTTTATTCTGAGATTGAGTCATAATGATGACAAGTAAAACTTATATCTCTTAGAAGAAGTTCTTAGGGCAATGATGTGGGTGTGCACTATTATCACGTCACACCAGGTGAGGCTTAGAGAAGCAGTTTTAACTAGATTTTTCACACAAGAGCATGGAAAAGCAACCTACCTGCAATGTTATGTTTGACGTGTTTGTTAGGAGAATTATACGCCTGTACTATAATACTTAGAATTTTAAAAAATGCATTCCCAAGATATCCCCTTTTATCATACATCCATAAAGTGGCAGAGCCAGCAAGTTTGGTGGGGATGCTAACATTTTTTTTTTCATTCGAGCTTGGCTTCAACATGGAAAATTTTGAAAAAAATTTGTTGCATTTATTATTCTAAAAAATAAAATATTACTTATAACATAATAAAAAAAACTTAAAGTTAAATAAGAAATATATATTCCCTAAAAAAGATAAGCTTTTACAGGAGCAGAGAGATTTTGCATTAGTGAAAATCAACAATAGAAATATAGAAAAGAAGTTTTTACAAGGAGGATATTTTCATGTAATATATATATAAAAGCTGATGTACTGTGTGGCTGCTCCATCATTTCTGTATAATAAAAAAAACAATAGGCAGGAGTCAGGAAATGGTGGAAAAGGCTTTTAAGATCTCTATGGAATAATAAAAAAAAATGTAGACGAGGCAAGAGCAGGAGATGGGAGCAACCAGGAGCGGGGAGGGATAAGGAGATAGCCATAAATAAGAATATTGATAAGAGAGGTTTTTTAGTTTTGTAAGGGGGGCACCCCTCTTAATCCGTCCCAGGATTCATAAAACATCAAGCCTATTTTCACTAAATTCTAAATTTAATTTCAAGCATTTATATATATAAGTGTGTATAAGTTATAAGCGTAATATATATAAATTAAATAGTTTTTAGAAATCAGAACATTATTAAAATGCCTTTAATTAGTCTCTAATCTACTGTAGCTAAATCAGACATTTAAAACTAAATTAATTGCACATCACTGGCTTTTACTTACATAAGCATGAAAGGGGCTGATAGCCGTGAGGGCTGCGAGCTGGAGCTGCTACAGCTATTGCTGGGAAAATTATCAGAAATCGGTAAGTAGAGAAGGAAAGTAAGGGAAGAAAAAAAAGGAGATTTGGGAGAGGGAAAGGAAATTTTTGGGTTGAATGAGGAGTTCAATTGAGGTAAATTTGCATATAGCCTGATTTTTTTATTGAATTCATGTATAAATGATCAAATGTATTCTTTAGGTTGTATATAAGAGGAAAAGAAGTTGGAACTAGAGCTGCCCACTGGCTGTCCTGCATCCTAGAACCTTGCTAGTTGCTGTCCAGAAGCTCCAGATTACTGTCCAACAGCATAAGGAAGGCTTGTGGTTGCTGTCCACTCATTCTCCACCATTCAAACGACCTTACCGGAGGGCGTATCCCTCTTGTCTTTGGGTAAACTCAACATCAGATTCTCTATCTTCATAGTTACATCCTTGCTTGTGGTTATTATTAAATTCATGACGATAATGTTAATACATCTCCGCTAAAGCCTAGTATTTAGAAGAGTTGTGTGAGGGACCCTTCATAGACTAATCTTATTGTTAGTATTGGAATTCTTGTTGAAACCACTCATGTATGCAACGTAAGATTTAGTTGATTAATTAATGATCTCAATCTCTCGCATGTGCTTAGACCTAAGCTAGTTTACCACCTTATCATTTCCATTTTGTCGTCTATCATCAAGACAAAGCTTATAATTATTGTGTTCTAAAATGTAAGCGTGCAAACTTTCTTAGTTTAATCATCCATGCTTGTACGTTCTACATCAATTATTCTTCATATTAATCATATTATAAGTTTAATTACTTGTTCACCTGTAAATTTGGATAAAATGATAAGCAATACATGCTGCAATATGATATTCCAGGTGTACGTTATGAACATCTAAATGTTACATATTTATGTTGTGAACATCTAAATGCAAATGAGAAGGTTAAGGAGGAAAGTTGTATTATGGGGGATAGGCCTGCACAAGTAAAAGAGAAAGACCTGACGAAATAAGCCTTAGAAATCGTACAAAAGGTACCTTATACACTCTCTTCTAAAAAATTAGAAATTTGGATCCAACCATGAAGCGATGAGCTGTAAGTTTGCAAGAGCCTACAGTCATCATATGACTTGCCTAAAGTATTAGAAAGTAAACAAAAAAGGAAATGTGAAAAGTTAAAGAATACATACAGTGATTAGCATCGTTATACATTAATTTCTCATACAACTTATGATTCTTATAGAAATCCCAAGTTACTTATAATTGATTGCAAATTTTATGTTTCTTATTTTTTGTACTATAATTGTGTATTTCATTGAGCTTTAGCTCATTAGCAGTGATTTTACTATAGGAAAAGTGAATGAGCTAATGTGTCACTAGGCAGGAGGTTGACTGCATTTTTGTGTACTTACATTTTGGTTGCGCATAAAAGCTATAATAAGAAGCTGTACAGTCAGACTTTTAGATATGTAAACTTTATTTGAAAGTTTAGTAAAGCTCTATATTCAATTTAATGTGTTTTGAATATGCTTCCAATTATGAAATATTGAGATAGAATCCTACGACCGGAAAAAATGTATTGTGTTGGAATAGTCTGGATAGACTATTTCCTACTCGATCTTGACAGAACTAGGTCAGAGTGGTGTTAGAAAGAAATATGTCTATTCATACTCTCCTTCTCTGTTACACTCCATGTTAACTTAAGGGGAGTTAAAATAGGATGTGAAATGTGCACCCAAATTTATTTTCAATAACCTTATTTTAATAAATGCTACTGGCACAATATCTTGTAAATTATTATAAACACTATATCCTCATATACTACAAACAATTCTCCACGTTGTTATTTCTACAACACCCATTTTAGATGTTAGAACATCTTTGATGCCCAACGCTCAAATTCATACAAAATAACCAGCAGCTTTATAAAGTAGTGATGCGGGCAAAAAATATAGGGGACCCTATATCTTTTGATCACAAAAGACAAACAGACTTCCTAACTAAAAGAAGACACAAAATACCTCAAAAAGAAGAGGTAACTTAAATAAGACTAAGCAGCGGAAATTAAAACTACAAACGATGATTTCAACAACTTAAACTCTTACAAATGACTCCAAATAAA
Source organism: Dendrobium catenatum (assembly GCF_001605985.2). NCBI lineage: Eukaryota > Viridiplantae > Streptophyta > Magnoliopsida > Asparagales > Orchidaceae > Dendrobium > Dendrobium catenatum. Next base: position 1,439,074 of record NW_021318596.1, on the reverse strand, counting down.
ATAAAACGACACCCTAAAGTTGCTTCACTTAGAGAAGAAGGATACAGGTGGAGCGGCACTTGCAGAGAGACGAAAGAGGTTAGAAGCCCGAGAAGAAAGGTTGGAAAGAGCCCGCAGGATTTCCAAAGCAAACCCGCAGGTTAAAGCTTCCAAAAATAACTTATCATTCAACTAACTTTCAAACATAAACAATCCCCCATATATATAGGTATGAAAGGAAATACAAAGAGACACATTACATTAACTAACACAAGAACCTAAACATCACAATATTAAAACACCTAAAAATAAATCCCAAGCCAAGAAACCGAAGAGGTAGCCGCGGGAGCCAAGGAGGCCGAGCGGGAACCAAGGGGGCATGGCCACGGAAAGAGCCCAGGCACGAGAAACCAGCAGTCGGCCGGAATCCAAGGGGGCAAATGCAATGAAACCATGGAGGAAACCAAGGAGTTATGCATGGTAATACTAAACAAATAACTTGGGATTCCAAAAGCCCATTTTGAAAACCCAAGAGACAACTTTAAGACATTAAAACTTAAAAATACATTTAATAAAAAGATAACTATGAGCTAAAATCATAGCTAATAATAAGCTAACCCTTAGTTCAATAAGTGAACTAAAGACTAGCTCATAAATGAGCTAAAATTTCAGCTCAATTTTGATTGAGCATATAGACTCAAGGGAAACCAAAATTCATATTATTTTAGACATGGGTTGACCCCCCCCCCCCTTTGTCTACATCAGACTTCCCTTCTTGCGAATTCAGCTCCTGATGAATTGGTTGATGATTCCCTTGAGGCGGTGCATATTGTTCATCGAGCTCCTTGAGTTTTTCACCAAACCTTTTCAGAATTTCTTCTTGCTCCTTCTCGAATTGCTGTTGTAGATATCTTTTGTACTTCTCGAATTTTTGATCACATAGGAGCATGTGATACTGAAGCTTGTACAGTCGATATTGAAGTGGGTCAGTAGAATCTCCTTCTGTAGGTAACCATCTGTCCAATGGAGGTGGGACATCAGGATTATGTTGAACGCTTTCTTCCATGAATGAAGCCATATTTTTGGTATTGAATAAAGCGATCAACATAATCCTGATGTCCCACCTCCATTGGACAGATGGTTACCTACAGAAGGAGATTCTACTGACCCACTTCAATATCGACTGTACAAGCTTCAGTATCACATGTTCCTATGTGATCAAAAATTCGACAAGTACAAAAGATATCTACAACAACAATTCGAGAAGGAGCAAGAAGAAATTCTGAAAAGGTTTGGTGAAAAACTCAAGGAGCTCGATGAACAATATGCACCGCCTCAAGGGAATCATCAACCAATTCATCAGGAGCTGAATCATGCCCCCTTGGTTCCCGCTCGGCCTCCTTGGCTCCCGCGGCTACCTCTTCGGTTTCTTGGCTTGGGATTTATTTTTAGGTGTTTTAATATTGTGATGTTTAGGTTCTTGTGTTAGTTAATGTAATGTGTCTCTTTGTATTCCCTTTCAGACCTATATATATGGGGGATTGTTTATGTTTGAAAGTTAGTTGAATGATAAGTTATTTTTGGAAGCTTTAACCTGCGGGTTTGCTTTGGAAATCCTGCGGGCTATTTTCACCCTTCTTTCTCATCCCCTCCAGAAATCCTGTGGGCTCTTTCCAACCTTTCTTCTCGGGCTTCTAACCTCTTTTGTCTCTCCGCAAGTGTCACTCCACCTGTATCCTTCTTCTCTAAGTGAAGCAACTTTAGGGTGTCTTTGAGATCGAGTCGAGTTTGTGTTTTTAACTTCTTTTTATTTCTTAATTTGAAATGTAAGAGTTTGTTCGTCCCTTTTCTCGTCCTTAGTCATTTTCGTCGGTAGAAGTCCGTCGTGTCTTTTGTGATCAAGAGATATAGGATCCCCTATATTTTTTGGTCGCATCAAGTAGGAATGAAATGAAAAGGGAAACAAAAATCAAGTCCTCGATGGTTGTAGTTGCTTCTGATCGCAATAAGTTAGGGTGCTTGGAAAGTGATAATTGACAAATATTTTTCAATTAACAACTGAGTTAAATGCTGATAGATAAGGAGTAGGTTTTGCAGCTTAAGAGACAGCAAAAAGATCAGCAAGATGACAGGAAACGTCAAACATAGATAGAATACATAAAAATTGGATATTGTAAAGCTTGCAATGAAACGAACTCATCTACACCCAACTTTAGCAATAGATAGTAGCCATTATAGATCAAACCTAAACAAAAGAAAGGATGGATAGTAATATTTATAGATTGCGGAAGAAAGCTTCCATGTTTTAGCAATTATGTGGACGACATACACCACAAATTAGTAATTTATAAAACAAAATTGGCTTCCCTAATAGCATAAATAAGGAGATATTATCAATTTAGAAAACTTGGACTCAGATAAAGTTATCAAATTATCTACTTGTATAAATAGTTATTTTAAATAAAGATACGCAATGGGTGAGTGTTGATGATCCTTTTGAAGGAAACAGGAAAAAGGATTGAAGTCTAGGACACCAAAATAGAACCTGGCTAAAGGCAGTTTTGACTACTAGACAGTCCACTAAAGAGGGTCAGATAATGTGGAAACATGCTAGATAAGCAAAATAAAGATGCATGGTAGGAATAAAGAAATAGCAGATGCACCACATAGAAATTGAAAAGTAAATTATAACAGAACCTGTTTTGCATACAAGGAAAGCAGTAAGTTGTGGATTCCAGGATCTTCATTATGCAAATGATGGACAGAGTATTCCAAATACTTGATCACCTCATGTGTTTCATTTCTAGAACAAGAAAAAAGAGGGTTAACATTCATTATCACCAACAAGTAAATAAAAAAAAAGAAACTAAGGTCAATATCAGTGAAAGGCAAGTACGAACCTTGTTACAAGTGATCGGAAACACTATCATTAAATCAGTGGAAACAAACATGTCATTCTTTGGTTACTCTACTTTTTCTAAAAACTTGATTTTTAAAGATGCATACTCTATTACTCACCAATGGAATTCATTTTTTTATGACTCACTTCACATGAGGCACCACCAACCAAGTGAGTGGCATATATATAATGCAGTCATACGTTTAGTATATATTACATGTTCAATAATTGATATTTTTTGTCTTATCCTATAAAACTTTTTCACAATGTAGGACAATAGCTATTAGTACAACTAAAATATAATAGCAAAGAATACACAAGTTATGAGCACTTCAATCAACAGAATAACCACTTTGTCGAATGCTTCACACATAAGCGAACAACAGAATTATTTATAATAGATATATACAGAAAATGAATGTTCCTTTAACTAGAAGCATAAATCCTCTAGGTATTTAAATAATTAATACAACGAGATTTTTAACCTTTTAAATTTTAAATATTACAGTTAATGGCGTGAAATCATTTTATCATAAATTCTCCATACTTAATGCAACTAGGATTAAAATTTCATAAAGTTTGGTTAGTGGATTGCTTAGTGCAAAAATCCTAATTTGATCCTTAAAAATAGGCTAGGGATTATTCTTAGCCATTGGATTAAAAAAAAAAAGATTAAAACAAAAGATACATATTAGGCAATGGAGGGTGAGAAACAAACAATGACCATACAACCAAGTTAAAGTGCGGATAAATAAGATGTTTGGATGTGTATAGAACTAGGAGAAAAGTAAGAGAAATAAATGCTAAAAAGGACAAAAAGCGTAGGGGATTCATGAAGATGGGTAAGAAAAACTAGAGTTTGAGGATTTTGGGATGTAGAGCAGAGAGAGGAAAAATGCCTCAATAAAGCAGATATCAAATGAACTTGAAAGGAATAGAAAGGAGTATAGGGTAGATCAAAATAAGATGGCTAGATGTGCAAAAAAAAAAAAGATAAATAAAACTTAGCACGTTATCTAGGACTCATTAATAGACAAGAAGAACTCAATAAAAGGCAGGCTCCAGATAGTGGTGATAAACATAATGCATCAACGTAAAGAAGACCCATAGAGCTTCACACTTTGATCAACTAAAGAATTGACAAATAGCCTAAATTAAACAGTAGTCTAACAATAATTATTGCTATTATAACGGTAATCATAGTGTAGCATAACTCTAGTCATGAGTGATGCAAGTCAACCCTGTCAGCACCATTGCCTGAAACAACTTTAGACTCGACATGATTAGTTATTGCATGCATTGTTTATGTCATATCATGAGAGAGGATATACTTAACATTCAGACAAATAACTCTGTTAAAAAAAAAAAATTTCTCAGCAAGTTTTCTTTTATTTCATCATCGAAGAGATCCATATAAGGGGAGTAGGCCTACAAGGCGGCAGCTTAGGACCATTTAGATAAATAAAGCCAACAAGACATTTGTCTACATGCCTACTGTATCTGCTCTCATGATAAGACACATAATCATAACACGTGCAAGCTAATCATGTTGAATTTGGAGTCGAATTGAGGAACGATGTCGACAAGTCGATGTTGACATCGAGTTTGACTCAATGAGTTAATGATTGCTGTGGCCACAATTCCAGGTTCAAATGCAACGTATATCCAGTCAACACATTCATTTTTGGTAAGCTAAGGCCACCACACAATTACTACAGTGAAAAGAATATAGAGATGCAAACCAAACTACAGAACTGAAATGATAATTCAACATCCTAGTAAGGGCATCAGCACAAATGGTTAAATGCTACAACAAGAAATTGAAAGAAGGTAGCATACTTGGCATGTGGTTCACTTGTGTATCGCATCATTGCAGGTATTAACTTCCTTGGATTCAGCTTGTTTGTAGTCATCCATGATTCAACAGTCTCGTAGGCATCAAGCATGATTAGATCAGGGGCAAATTTGTACTACAACAAAAATGAAAGTTGATCATTCAAAAAATTAATGAGACTATCATTATTATATAAGAGTCCCACACACGACCCTTACTAATGATGAACAGAGTTATTAATGATGAACAGAGAGCTCACATGTAATTCACATATGAGTTTGCATATGAATGTGTATAATATATGTTTATGTATGTTCTAAAGAGTGGAAGTGGTTAAGGTATCAACAGAGCAATTTGCCAATTTCTAATGTGAACAAAACGCAATTTAAATTCATGTATGAGGATAGTACCTGAAGATCAACATGCACGTTAGGTCTCCGAAGTACCTCAAGTGCTTTCTTTGTTTCCCCTTGCTAAATCAATTCAATAAAAAAGATATCAGTAAAATCTGGCCACATAATGTTAATAATTAAACTTCAAATGTTATGCAGGAAACTCTATGGGGAAGATCAAGTAAGCTAGTCAAATAATTACTTATTATTTGTGCAATCAATTAGCTGTATTTTGCATGATACGGATTTTAATTGCTATTTGAGTAGCGGAGATGAAGTATACAAGCTGAATTTTAAGAAAGCCGGTCGTGAGCCAGACTTGAGTACAGCCCAACTCTGGAACTAGATGTGTGATTAGCAGCATGGCCCAGCCCAGTTGATTCTAAGGAAGAAAAAGCCAACTCTAAATGAAATGAAATAAAGTGTACACTTATGGACAAATGAACAACAGCATAATCAAGCAAGACATTTTCTTTATCTAGATTTTATTGTGCTTGGTCAAGGCCAGGTTCGAGTCCACTTTAGCTTTCTATTCAGCTCTAAGCAAGGTTCATGTCAAAATATTTATAAGTTTCAGATTTGCATCACAAATTAACATTCCATCATACTAACAGGCATATCAACTGCCAAGGCCAGCCTACCTTTTGGCATTTGTTGACATTACAAATTTCACTGCCACCTGATACATGCGTGAGTTTAAATTCACATGGCGAGCATAACTTTTGACATGCTAAGCGCTCACTTAGTAGCACGTTAGAGGAGATGAGAAGTGTCAAGTGAGAACTAGGAAAAGTGTGACCACTTCGAATATTTATTTGAAAACAAAATTGAATGTATATTCTGATGCGGCCATCGGTACGAAGATTTGGAGCATCTATCACAGGAGGCGTCGCAAATCGACGGCTATCATTTAAACCTTCTATTATGATTTATTTTTCTGAATTTTAGTTCTAAATTAATATATTTCCTGTTTTACCCCTAGGATAGTTTGTTTGAGTGTTATGGCCCAAGGGGCAATTTTCTAATTTCAAATTTTCTTATATTGGGGCCTATAAATAAGGGCCTTAAGCTATTGTAATGGATGGTTATTGATAATGAAAAGTTTTATGTTCTTGTTGATCTCTTAGTGAGTTCATGAGAGGAGAAGCCCGAGGAGGGTAACTTGCAATACCCGTCAATTTTTGGAAGAGTCCGAGGTTCGCGGTTCTTACGATCTCTTTGTGAGTTCGTTATTTATCTCTATCTTTCTCATATATTCTTGTTCATCTCCTTCCTCCTCTCTTCATCCACCCAAGTATTCCCCCTAGCTCCACCTCCTCAACCCACGGCCGACACTCCACCCAACCCCTCATACCGCCGGCCCAAGCTCTAGCCGCCGGCCACCTTCCACCTCCTTCTCCCCATTGAAATCCTTGCCTAATTTGGGTAATTTAATCTTTGGACAGATTTTCGAAATTCAAATCCAACGAATTTGAATTTGAAATCTTTCCTAATTTGTCATTCTATTTTTTGAAAGTTCTTAAATCAATTCTTTTGAATTTCAAATTCAATTGGATTTGTTTAATTACTTTCCTAATCCTAAATTTACAGCTATGCAAGCATGACACCTCATCCCCACATTCCCTCTTGCCCATTAATGCCGCCGGCCCCCTTGTTTGGCCTCCCTCCCAACTCCCCTTTGCTATTAAACATTTCCTAATATAGTTTTTATAATTTAGGTAATGCAATTAAAGGCAAATTTTGAAATTATTGCCTAAATTAGAAATCCTAATTTTGGGAACTGTCCAAGTCATAGCTTTTGAATTTTAAATTAATTTGGGATGAGATCTTTCTTCCCAAATTTAATTTATTAATTTGGGCAAGCATTAATTACCATATTAAAATCCCACCCTCACGTTGGAAATATTTCCAAAACCTGGCCCATATCTAACCGCCGCCTCCTAGCAGCTTTGCTGAGTTTTACTTCTCCAAATCCCCTCTAACTCTCTTACAGGTGATGTTTCCCTGCTCTCTAAGTCTGCTGCCATAATTTCCTGTAGGCTCTAATTTCCTTCCTGAAACTAGATCTTGGATTTAGGAAATCAGAATCCCAGCTCCTCAATCCCGCTGGCCTTCCCCTCTGTCACATGTATCTCCCCTCCCTCTCATATTTCCTCTCTACCTTTAACACCTATTGTTCACAGTCATACTATTATCCCTTCCGATCCCTCCTCCCAACATTGAGAGCAAGTTTTCTTCTCATATTTTGAGAAGAAAACCTGAGCTATTTCAGGTTTCCTGAAAGCCAATTTTCTTCTCAGCAAGAACCGTGGAGTGGATTTTTTTTCTTCTTAGCCTTTCTCTTCTCCATTAAGGCTAGGCTTCTCTTTCAAACTTCTCTAGACCCTTATCTACTGGAACCTGAGAATTTTTCTCAGGTTTTGAATAAAAACCTGAAGAAAATTTTCAGATTTTGTGAGACGTTTGGAGTTTGTCCATCATCTATAGCAAAGCGCATTTTCGTTTTACATCATATTCTTCCCTAGAAGAGGAAATAAGATTCTCAGCCACTTAAGTTTAGCCTTGAAACAAAAATAAACAACATATTTGAAAAATGCTTTTTTTCTTCAGATATGATATAGAATAATATATCATCTCAAAAGATATAAATGATATTGTTCAATGGATTCGAAAACAAAAATAAAATTTACAAAAAAAAGTCAACATTCTAGATATGTTCACTATCTAATGTCAATAAGAGTTTATTTTATTATAGAGTACAATTCCCAAATAAAAGCAAGCTCTTATAGTTAATTATATCTCATGAGAAGTAATCTTTCAAGAATACTCTCGACTAATATAGTGACAAATATTTTCATGATTTCAAAGTTAGAAAAATGATGTTTTGTTTTAAATTTCAAATGAGAATAGTTCAATTTGGAAAAAATTATTTACAAGAGATCAAAGGAAGAAGAGTAAAGAGCATTGAATTATGATAAGCTCAGAAGTACTCTAAATTATCATATGTTGGACTTTACCGTTCTCAAGATTTGAATTCATTGTTTGAATTGTTCATTTTATTAGAAAATTGTATCTTAAATTTCATCAGCACAATATTGGGAAAATGCTCAAGAGGCGGGGACTTACAATATAGCCAATGAGTACCTATCAATGTTAGATCTTAAAACTAAGATGAGAACTACATACTACTATACAACTAGTAACTAGAACTTAACTCTAAAAAAAATGCAAGCCGCTTAAAACTTTCCACAAAAGGTTTAAGCATGCATAACTCTACTGAACTTTCAATCCTAGATAAAAAAACCAACTAAACTCATCTAATCACTTTAAAACCATGATGTCAAAATAGATATGCAATATACGTTAGGCTAAGGCTAATTTTATTTTAGGAATTGAAACTTGCAACCTAACCGTTAAAGCTAAACAAACGATCATGAAGGATATGCCGCATGCATATGATTATAGCTAACAAAATATATTATTTTTGGACCTAAAAGGCTTACTATTTTGTTTGAATTTTTAAGTGTCATTTCTATTTAATTTTATTATTTTTGTTCCTTTTTTTTCTTTTCTTTTTTTTACTTTGTTCCTAAAAAACGCCTGTTCTCAAAATAAACTCAAATTTATCCTAAAACCAAGAAAGCTTTGATTTCAATTTTGCATACAACACATTCCAATTTTGGTTGTTGCACATATGAAGATCTTGGATTTGTAAAAAGTTTTTGTTTTATGTACAATTATTTTGGTTGACTGACATGATTTAAAGAAAATATTCTAATGAAATAAAATGGTGAACAGTGTATAACAAATAACAAAACAAAATACATAAAAAAACAATCAACCATAGAAGGCCTAAGGCTGGTGTCCCATCAAGCACCTAATATATGTTCAGCTATAAGGGTTTCACTTTAATATTAATTTGGTGTTTCACCTTTGATTTAAAATTGCTCAATCAAATCTAGAGGCGGTTTCAATTTCAGTTCTTATTAATTTATAGCTTTTTATATGAAGTTGAAGGTTTAAAGTTTCATTTTTATTTTAATGTTTTAAAACATATTTTCAAGTTGCAACATTCACCATAAGGTGAACTTTGTCATCTAAAACATCATATACATAATAAGGTGTACACCTCACCACAGGGGTGAGATAACACTTTACAGTGTCCAAAAAGTAATCAAGTGCCCAAAAAGTAATCAAGTGCCCTTTATAATTTCTAATTATTTAAGCTTTTAATTTAAGGTTTTGTAAAAGAAAATTTAATTTTAAGTTTGATGATATTTCAAATGATTTAATTTATTATTCTCTATAATTTTATGAATTCATAAAAATTATTTGATATTTTTATTTTGTAATGTAATTTTTAATGAACATTTAAATGTTTAGGTTGTTTAATTATTATTTGCAAGGTTATTAAAACCAGGCCGGCCGGCCAGTTCGGTCGGTCGAACCAAGAACCGGCTGGCCAGCCGATTTGATCGAAATAGAGAACAGGATAGAATCGAACCGGAGTTGAATCGTCCGAACCGACAAACCGATTTTTCAAAAACTGCCCGATTTGATCATCAGTTAATATTAACCGTCAAATGATATGATAGCGATCCAAATCCATCTAAAATAACCAAAATACCATAAGCATCCCTCATTCACTCGTTTCGTTTGTGGCTTCGTGCGAAGTTCGAAAGCTACTAGGGTTCCTCTCCGATCGGCATTTCTATATTTCTTACTACATTTGTGAGACGAGCGACTACAATCCTCCAGCGAAGGTCTTCCCAACACAAGTTTTCTGTCATTCGTTCATCTCCGCTCAACGCACGATTCACCGGTAGTATACGGGTATACCATAAACTCTATTTTTGCTTTTGAATTTTTTTTTTAAATGATTCAGTAGAAGATATAATGCATATAGATATGATCATTTCATTTTGTTTAGCAGTAGAGAATCTGGTTTGGACTCGTCAGATGCTTCTTGTTTACAATTACAGAAGCTTTCACCACTGAATGGAGATTGTGGTTTAACCAAGACACCAAATAAAGTAAGAACTACATAATTGCAACACTTTTTAGTTTTTTCATAACTTTAGGTCATCTTTAATTTAACAAATGAGGAAGAAGAAAGTGGGAAATATAGATTTTACATCATGTCAAGAAACAATTATACTTACATGAATAGAATGCATGAAAATATGAAAATAAAAGAGTTGCCTATTAACATGTTTCAGCAACATTAGAAAAAATGAAACTCTAGCGGAAACATGTTAAAGTAAAATTAAAAAAAAAAAAAAAAAAAAAAAAAAAAAAAAAAATTTTTTCACAAAACAGGGGAAAAAAAAAAAAAAAAAAAAAGTTAAAGCAAAATTGTTTGACCTAACAAGGGCTAAATATACACTGAAATGTGAAATCTTAACGCCTTAACCAAACCTAATTATTCCCTGACAAGATTTGAGTTTATAGGGTTCAAACCACAATGAAATCTCAAACTCATTTAGTAACACAACTAAATTATCGTAACTAAACACAAAGCTATCAGTGCAATAAAAATTTATTTGTTTTCCTTTCAATCAAATCAAATAGAGTCAAAGTTCAATTAAATATTAAAAAAAAAGAGCCCGATATCAAATACAAACAAAACTATATTAATAATTTTGATAGCCAACTGGAATCATGAATTAAAGTTTAAAAAAATTCCAAGATTTAGAACAAGTGCCTTAGCATCTAAGGAAGATGCATATAATATCTAGTTTATTCCATGTCATGAGTTGACAAAAAGTTTGCTAGACAGTTCATTATCATATTTTATTTTTAAATCATCATCTATTTTCATTTAAATTCATAATTCATGTGAAGTTCATAAAATTTTAATGATTGCATTTAGTTGATTATATGAGAATGGAAGCACCTAGAACTCCGAGTGCAGCTTCTAGCTATAGTGAATGTGAGAAAGAAGACATTGCGTGTAATCATTTCACTGAGATTAAAGGAGCTGAAGAGAAGAGGCAATTTAAATGTTTGCATTGTGCTACTGTATACAAGAGAGGAGGAATAAATAGAATGAAATAACATCTAGCAAGAGTTAAGGGGAACATAGCTGTCTGCAAGAAGGTTCCACATGATATTCGATATCAAATGCAAGAGAACTTGAAAGAGATTTCAAAAAGAAAACAAGTACAGGAGGAGTTGGACAATACACCATTTCCTGTATATGCTGAAGTAGAGGAAGGAAGAGATTCTTCTTCTCTACCTAAATGGCTAAATCACAATCCTTCGAGGCACATTTATCAGAACTTCTATAAAGGAAAAAAGAAAGCTTATTGAAATAGATACTTTCTTTGTTCCAAGAATAAAACTAAGTTCTCAAACTTCAATTAAAAATGTCTTAGCATCTAAGGAAGCAGTTCACCGTACATAAATAGCTATATAAAGATGATTTTTCGATTGTTGCATCTCTTTCAATGCCTTAAATTCACATCTATGGATGTTATAGTTGCTATAGGTCATGGTTACAAGCTCCCCTCTTACAACAACATGAGAGTTAACTTACTAAAGGATTGTAAAGAGGAGTGTCGGTTACTCATTGATAGCTACAAAAATACTTGGAAGGACACAGACTGTACTCTCATGTCAAATATATGGATTGATGATAGAAGCATAATATTAAACGTAATGTATCTTTTTTTCAAATCAGTGGATGCTTCAGATATCATTAAGGATGCTACAAATTTGTGCTCCTTATTTACAAAATTTGTTGAGTGGGTTGTAATAACCCGAACCAAGGTAGACCAAGAAGCTTGGTGCCGATTCGATTACCTAGAATCGCAAGAGCTGAAGCATTCCATCGATTTGAAGAAGAAAGGAAGGGATAACATTTCGTTTCTGCGAGAACAACGAAGAAGACACTCGGATCGTGTCTATTGTGGAACCCGAACAGTCCGAAAGTTGTAGAGCTAGCTATCGCGGGTTCGAGTCATACAGGTCGAACATAAAGGGGCGTCACTGGCTACGTCTCTATAAATTAGAGAAGAGAGGGAGGAGCGAGAGAGAGAGAGAGAGAGAGAGAGAGAGAGAGAGAGAGGGAGTCTAATCGGGCGAACGACCGAAAGAGAGCGAACGTTCGCGGGTGAAGGACTAGGGCAAGCAAGCATGAAGAAGATAAGTGAATTTTTTTGTATATGTTAAATTTAAATTAAGAGAGTCAATTTAGAAAATTAAAATTTTAAATATAAATTTAATGTATATATTATTAAAATTTTAATAAAAGATAATTATAAGAAAATTTTATAGAGATATTAAATTTAAAATTTATATTATAATTATTTATTATTTATTTTAGAAATTTAAAATATCCGTTAGAGAATAGTAATGATTAGATTATGATTTTCATTAAATTGATCAATGAAAAAATTATATATAAAGAGTAAATTTTATAAATTGATGTAAGATTATATATATATTAAAATAGAAATAAATGAGAATATTTAGTTAAGAGACATATCATAAATAAACTAAAATATAAATTTAATTTAGAAATTTTTAATAATTAAATAAAAAAATTCATCTAAAAATAGGAGAGTAATTTTTTTTTAGTGATTTAAAATTTAATGATAAAATAAGCACTTTGATACCTAGAATCAAGGTGAGTAATCATTATTTTACAATAATAATTTTGCTCTCTCTAAAATTATATATATCGAAAAATAGAATAATTTTTTTATTACATATTTATTGCAAGCTAGATCATGATGTGCCTTTCTCATATGCAATGATTGGTCATATTGAGTCAAAATTACATTGTTGTGGTTCATATTATCATATAAAGTTGATGAATACTATTTGCATGAAAGGATTAGATAGATATGCTTGCATATACATGTTGACTTATGAAACACACCCCCTTATAGTACTGGTTGTGGACACAATGTACCTATGCACGTAAATAAAAAAGGAGTACCTACATTTGTACTAAATTAGACCGTGGCTTCCATGATAGTTGTATTACTTATGAGAAATGAGAAAGATATAAATAAATATATGATATATATGACTTACACATAACATTGAAGGTCTTGATAAATGATATGATTAAATGTAATTATTTTATGATATGAAATAACAAATTGATCAGGCAATATTGTTTCAATTTTCTTGAGTTACTGAAGTTTAGAAGTATGTTTTATTCACTAAGCTGCAGTTTACTTTTAGTTGCTCAAACAATTTCAGGTATAATTTAATATAATCAAAATGAATATAAGATGTGAAAATGTGTAACGTAGACCTGGCATACTAAAAGAAAGGTATTTAAATGATTTTATTCAATTTGTTTCAAATTTGAGGTTTTAGTAACTCTTTCTGTTTATTAGAAATAGCCAATTTTAAATTGAAAATTTAGTCGACTATCCGACAGATTATTTCCACCTCGTTAATTCGAGCCTTCCGGCCGAGTCGTGACAGGGCACGGCCAGAAAATGTTGTTTAGCTTGTCAATGGTAATGCTGCTAACTACAAGAAAATATGAGAGCAATTAAATGAAAGATTCAACAATATCTACTGGTAGCATTGTGTAAAACCCCTTAAGTAAAAGAAGCTAAACTTTTAAACATCGAGGTCCATTTTGGTGTAATGGCTGAAATTTTCGTAAGAACCTCCGTAGTTAAACGTACTCATCTTGGAGCAATTCTGAAATCGGTGACCTATTGGGAAGTTACACCAACAGGATAAAACTGTTAGGCTCTTAAGCAAAAGCGAACAATATATTGAAAGTTAAGAGTTTAGGCTGTTATAAATGGTATCAAAGAAATACACCAGCCGGAAGTTGAAAACTAAGTGCCATACAAGATAAAGTGTTACATCAAGGGCGTCACCACTTGAACCCTATAAGAGACAAACTGCTACATGACGGGAGTCACCACTTGAATTTGTAAGGACCATCTCTATAATCCTATTTGTCTGGTGGATGATTTTAGGATAAAGATGCTGACTAGGACATCACTTAATTAGGAGAGATTGTGAAACCTATTAAGTAAAAAAACTAAACTCTTAAACATCGATGCACCTTTTGGTGTAATGTTTGAAATTTTCCTAAGAAACTCCGTAGTTAAGCGTGCTCATCCTAAAACAATTCTTAGATGGATGACCTATTGGGAAGTTACACGAACAAGACAAAACCATAAAGTTCTTAGGTCAAAGCGAACAATATCTCGATAGTTAAGTGTTTAGGCTGTTACACCTTGTGCTGCATATTATTTGAATTTAATTTTAAAAGATTACGGCAACATTCCTCTCATAGAGGACCTAATAAGGAAAGCATCCAATGTGATAATTTTTGCTTATAATCATATTTATGTACTTGCATGGCTTAGAAAAAGGCCAGGTTGGAAGGAGATTGTACGTCCAAGTGCCACACGATTTGCAACAACTTTCATAACTTTGAAGAGTGATTGTGAGCATAAACATAACCTCAAAGCATTAATTATTAGCAAGTTCTTTACATATTCAAAGATATCTAAAACTTGTAAGGGGAAAGAAGCAGCTATAATAATCTTATATTTGAAATTTTGGAATGATTGCCTAACAATTTCGAAGATAGCAAGTTCCTTGAAATATTAAATGATGGAATAATAGAGCACGGAAGGAAGTAAAAGCCATGTTTAGAAATATTAAAAGATTATATAAGTCATTCACTAGTATAGTTAAAAGAGGATGAGATACTCAATTGAGATAGAGCATCCATGCAGCAGTATACTTTCTGAATCCTCAATATCAGTACAACAAGGAGAGTTACTGTCACAAGCCATATTTTATGCATTATCTTGTTGAACTACTTGGAAATAAGAACATCTGCCCTAAGCCCACACTTGCAATGAATGAGGTCAAATTATTTTGTAATGGCTTAGAAAGTTATGGAAAATTAATTGCTCTAACAATGACAAAAGAAATGCAACCCGGCAATTATCTTTTTAATGTAATTGCTTAGAATTTTTTTAACATATATGCATATCTACTAAACTCTCTAATATCGCATTATGTAGATGAGTGATGGAAGATGTTTGGATCAAGTGCTTCCAACTTACAGAAAGTAGCTATAAGAATTCTAAGTCAAACATTGTCATCATAAGGTTGCGAAAAAAATTGGAGTGTTTTTGAACAAATTCATTCAATGAGACAATCATTTGGAGCATCAACAACTGAACGACCAAATATATATTCGGTATAACCTAAATTTAAAAATAGGTATGATCTTATTAAAATAAAATAATGTGTGTCAATATATCATACTATATGTATGTACAAATGTCATTAAAGTTATTGTTTCATTCTTTAGGTTTTAACTTTAAAAAAGAAGTTATGATCTTCTGGACTATATTTGTGTTGAAATGGTAGATTTCTAAGTGTTTGGTGATGAATCACCACTAGATCATGACTTAAAGGAGTTGGAAACTGAGATATATGAAGAAGATGTAATGCCAGTTGTTGAAGCAGGTATAAAATCCACTCGGCCTACACATGGTAAGTTAATGAAATATGAATATATCATTTAAATAAAATAAAAAATAAAATCTTACTTTATATTTCTAATTTGTTGGTGAAGCTGAACTAGAAAATGAAGGAGATGGAGGTGACATAATTGGCTTCAATGATTTAGGTGCATTTGTGGCTGCAGATTTTGGTGAAACGAGATGTGGAAACTCAACTTATAAGGATAGCTTTCATGATGCAAATTTAGGAGATATTTGATTTTTCTTTTGTGAAATTATTAAAACTATTGAACTAAGAAAGAAAAACATTATTAACTTCATATATGTATTATGAATGTGTAGTCTTTTTTCTTATCAGTTAGTGTAAAGTGTCATAATCTTGCTATAATGTTTTGCTTATTTACATCATATTATATACACAATTATGATGAGTATCTTTTATTTATTTTATTTTTAGAGCTTCACTAATTGGAGATAGAAAGTATAAGATCTAAAAAAAATCATTTCATTTTTAACAGTTTTACATGCTAGAGAAAAAGAACTGAAAATGGTATGCACTCCTCAATGCCCAACGCATAAAATAGGCTCGACAATAGGTCTGCACTCTGCATTCCTCCCCCAATGCAATGTTGTTTGGTCATCCTGTCCGGGAACTGGGTGCCGCGGGATGGCCGGTCCACCTCGTGCTGGAACTTGGAGCCGCAAGGTGTGTATGTTGGTGTTGCTGTTATAGTTACTCTCAATTTATCAGATTAGTTATAAATCCTGCTTAAGTAATTTGTGAAGTATTTGTTTATGTTTTATAGACTTAACTGATCCACCTTTGTGTTATTTGTTATTTACTTATTTGTTTATGTTTTGTAGAGTTAGTTATTGCATTATTAGTTTGTTTGAGTTGTCACATATGCTTAATGAATGTCAAAATAGTATCATAGGAATCATATGATATTAAATGCTTATGGAGTTGAAGCTAATTTTATTAATTTTTAATAAAATTATTATTTATTAACTCATCCGGTTTGACCCGATTCGACTCCGGTTCAACCAGTCAAACCGTGAACATTTCCTTCGTCCGATTCGTTGTCCGGTCTAGTTTCCACAACCTTGATTCTTTGATTAAACCTATAGTTTGTTAACTTTATTTTTAAGATTAAATGATGTACAAAAAAATTGAAATATTTTTTTTTTTGAAGTTAAGGACAACTGCAAAAACATTCCATAAAATTTTGAAATTAATTAGAATTATTCTGACTTTTTCTAATTTTCTTAATTGTTTAATGATAAGAATTTAATTTACTAATTAGATAAGCCTAAAAATTATGAGAAAATTTTAGAGATCAAAGGAACTTCTCATAAAAATTTGAACTCATTTGAATTTTATTTCAATTTTTTAAGATTTTTCTATTATTTAATAGTCTCATTTTTATTTTATTATTAAATGAATTTTAAATTTGATGAAATTTATCACAAGAGTTGTATCTGATCCCATGAGCATCTCATAAAATTTGAATTCACTTGGATGTGTTGATCTACAATGATCTATTTCATTTAATAGTATATTTTCTCACCATATTTATCTAAAAGGGTTTTCTAACTTTAAAATCTAAGAAATTTGAATCTCACTATTTCTGGATATCATCAAGACCCCCAAAAAAATCAATTTATATTTTTAGGATTTTTTTTTAATGTTAATGATTTTACAAAAATCAAAGCCAATTAAGGGATCTTATTAACCTTTGAATTGAGGTTCGAGATTTGAACTTCCAAATGAACTCTAACTTCATGAAATCTAATTCACAATTAAAGAGTGACTTGGAGAACATTTTGAAGTCATTTGGAGTTTTTTATAATGTATTATTATTTATTATTCTTTAAATTTTAGTAAGGTGTGTTTGCTGTTCACAAATACATTCAAATTAAATTTTCCTCAGATTTTATGATTCATTATGAGTTCAATGCACTTTTCCTTATATTTTTAAGATTTCATGAATTTTATAAGTTAAAATGCATATTATAGGATTTTTCTTTATAGTGAAACTCCATCTAAAAGAACTCCATGTTCATGAAATTTAAACCACAAACTTCTCAGGGTCAATAGATCAATCTCTAAAAATTTGAGCTCTTTGGAGTTATTATTGATTTTTAATATTTTAATGAAGTTAAATTAGATTAATCTTAGAAAATTAGGAAACCTTTTTTTTTTAAATCGAAAGGATATAAAATCATCTTTTCTTTTATTCTATTTTTTGTTAAGGTTCTACGAAAATTCATTTTAGCGTGATTCTACTGTTTGCTGGTCATATATATATTCTTAAAATAAAATACAAACATTCTTACAAAATATAAAATTTAACCTAAAAACTAATGTATACATACATTACATATTACCAATATTTCCAAATGCTAACATGTAAAAGTAGGAATGTGGGTAATGCATTTGCTTGGGTTTGTGTTTTATTACATTAGTACATAAACCATTAAAAGTAATTAAGTTGCCTTTTAGCCAGAACGTGGTCACTTGGATGGAACGTAACTGTGATTTAGAAAACCAAAACAATCAAGGCTAAGGCAATTTTGGCGGAACCAGAAGTTTCACTTCAACTTTTGGCTTATCAAAAACTTTCACGCATCATCACCATCAAACTATTTGGTTTTACAATACCTATAATATTAAATTTTAAATCCAGCTATGTGTTTAAAATTCATAAAACGAAAGACAAGGAATTAAATAAACAATTTTTACATCTAGTTATATAACTTCTATTTTTACGTAATGTAAGAAGCAAAAGTATACATAACCATGAGTTGTGCTATTGCGTGCTCGTGTAATGAAAGTAGTGCAAAAACCAAAAATTCCATGGAGCTAAAATAGGCATCTAATACCGAAGGCAAACTTTAGCTTGGTGCCAATGAGTTGTTCATACGACATTATTCTTAGGCTTCCAAACAGATAGCAAGGGCATAAATCCCGTTATAAAAAAGGCATAAGCCCAGCAGCGCTGGTCATATGATGGGATAGCGAAGGAAAATAGGTTAGTGATCTAATCAAATGCAAAGCATTTTTGTTTTTAGGAAAGGAAGCAGCTAAACAACGAAAACATTAGCAGAAAATGACCCAGTTATTACTTGAAACGGGATTAAAATGGACAATACAAAACAAAATAAGCATAAACAATTCAATGGACTCCACTTTGGATCAGTACCAGGAACTGAAGCTAATTCTTTTCGCTGTTGAGTTTTCAGTTTAGACTTTCACGAACTTCAGCAGAATTATAACAACAAAAACACACAAAATAAAATTTTGAATCTGAGTATTATATGCTATTACGAATGAGATGTATTTTGTTTTCAATGACTGAATCAAATCATTTCAGAAGAAATTCTAAACCTTGGTTCTTTTACTTAGAAATAAACAGTTTTTAGAAGTGAATATGATGGGGACATCATATTTCGACACGTGTACCATCGCCGACGGCGCAGATCGACGGCTACGATCCAGAGCCTCTACTTCTGAGTTATTTACAGCTTATGTCATGTGTACTTTTTTTAGTTTTCCTAGTTTGCCCCTGAGGGCATTATTCTACTTATGTAGCCCCGAGAGCGTTTATGTCTTTCATTTTCTTTTAGTTTGAGCCCCTTATATGAGGCATGATGCATTGTAAGTTGAGTAGTTTTTGATGAAATAAAAAGTTATCTTCCTTTGTTCTCTTTGTGAGTGCATCCCCCATGATCTCTTCATGAGTTCATAGGGAAAACTAGATCTCTCCGTGAGTTCTAGGATTCGTTCAATATTATAGTGTGGAGATAGAGCATTTTAAGGAGACTCGAGGTGAGGGAGGTTAAACCAAAGCTCTCAGATTTTTACATTTTTTTTCTGTTTTCCCCTGATTCCGCCGACCCCTGTTCCGCCGACCCCTCTAAATCCTCCCCACCGCCGGCTTGCCTTGCCCTCCCGCCGACCGGCTGGAAGCCTACTGCCGACCCCTCCTCCAAACCACCTCCCGCCGACCACCTGCCGCCTCCCCACCACCGGCGTCCAGAGCCCCATGCCACCGGCCCTTCCTTTTGAATTCCCTGGTTATTTTGAAATTCAACCATGAATAACTTGCCTAATTAAGACTCTTAAATTTAGGAGCTAATTAAGGGAGTTATTATTGCTAAAATTCAAAATTCCCTCTCAATTGGCACTAAATTGGGAGTTACATGATTTGATTAAAAATCTGAAACTTAAATTCAGATTTTAATTAAGGATTGTGGTCCCCTCCCATTAACAAAATCTGCCATCTCTCTCCTCCATACATGGCCGGCCATACACCCCTTTTTTATTTCTCTTTTAATTTTCTTAATACACCATTAACCTTCCCCCTCATCTTAATTCCCAAATTCAAATTCTGAAATTGAAATTAAGAATCCGCCAATTTCGGAAATCTTAATTAAATCTCAGATTTTTATTTTCCCCTTTCCCCCAAAGCTCCACCCGCCCTAGCCAACCCGTGACCGGCCTCCCTCCTTGGCTCACGGCTTGCCTCCTTGTCTCCTCTCTTTGGGTTTCGTCGTTCACTACCGCCATGCATGGATGAACCCGAATGGAATTTCGGATTTGAATACGACAATAACGGACGAGTCGACATCCTCCATTCACCCTTCTTCGACGTTGGATTTGACTTTGACGACACCCCCGAAGAGTACTTGGACCGGATCTTACCAACCCTCGTGGACTCCATCGACGATCATTTCTCCGTTTACACATGGATCATTGAAAGCCGTCCGCCCGCTCCTCCGAACCCGGTCTCCTTCCCGGCGACAAGTCCTCTCAAGATCACTTGTCTACTAGTGGCGTCGCTAAGTCTGCTCACGGTTCTCTTCCGCTAGCCTCCACTTTAAATTTGAGTGACGGATCTTAAGGTGAAGGATCTAGATTTTAAATTTGGGGCTTGTGTTTATTTCTAGCTATTGGCATTATTTAAAATTTTGGTGCTATTTTGTGAGGTTCTTCAATTCTCTACTTGTAACGTATTGTCATTATTTTAATCTTCAATGTCCTATTCTTAAACCAAACTTGAGTAAGCAAGAAGTTTTAATTAGTAAAGTGAAATCAATAATTTTATTAACTTCTCATGTGCAATTCTTACTTCATCGCATGTTGTTTCACATCAGAATAATAAGCCCCTCGTTCTTCGTAGTATTTCTTACCAAACTATTTTGCATGCTATTACACCTATAAACTCAAATAAACATGTGTGACCATTTAAACTACAACATAATAGGATGCAAGAAAGCCAACTAAATGGGTAATACACCTTTCAGTGTAGATAATACATAGTAAATTTGAAAAGAATTTTGCTTTCAAGCTTTTCAAATTGCCGTTCAAAAATGAAAGGAAACTAAAGAAGACTACTGATAAATTTTTGAAATGAATCTGAAGGAGACTATTAAAAAGTTCATTTTTGTTCTTTTTTGCATGTAATCAAAACTCTATATGAAACAAACAGAAGGAAACCCTACCTGAATGTAATGATGAATTACGATTTCATACTGCTCCTTCAGAGAAGCAAAGAAGACTAGCTCCTCAACTCTACCATAACTGCAACAGATTTTTGCTTAGTTATTCAGTTTAGCTGTCCAAATCTACCAGCTTTTAACTATAAGCATTTTGGAAAAAAAAAAGTTAATGAATGAAATTCAGAATTTTAGCAATATCAGAATACATGAAGTGACGGGCTTGATAGAAAGCAAGAAGACACTAAACCACTCAAGAAATGCAGACCTTTGCAAGCGTTCAAAAAATTATCGAGGACTAGGTTATCTTTAATGGATAATAAGAAGGCAAGGGAGAAAACAATAGAAAGATCAACATAACGGGCAAGCTACCGAAATTCTTTGTAACTAATGGAGGTGTCTGTAGCACAGAGGCATAATAAAGAATATACTCACAAAAAGCATAATAAAGTTCAACAATGAATGCATGATTATTTCAAGCCCATCAAATTTTCTGAAGGAGGTCCATAGATAAGTTCTCGGAAACCATAAAAATTGCTTTTCATAGTAGAACTGGCTATAGTCATTTATCTTTAAAAAATCAAAATGGCATTTTGAGGCACTTCAAAGTCTACCAATCTGCTAAAACTAAGAAATGACTGATTTATACACACCCCCATCTTCAACCTAAGGAATGGTCAAAACCAACTAGCATTACCATTGTGTTCTTCCGATTCACCATGGACAAACTCCATTAAAGAATACCCATTGGCATCAAGGAAACATGGACATAAAGTAAGAACTCAAACCTCAGGCTTTGTCATAGACAAATCATAAAACAATGCCTTTCTTGCAAAAACTAAAAATGGAGTGCTATTCATATAATGTGGTGTTAAATTAAAAGAGAGTAAACAAATTTAAGAAAAAAAAAAGGTATCTAGTGCATGAAAGTCCTGCTACTATAGGCCATAGGGCATGGGAAACAAGTCCAATAGCCTTAAAACAACAACATCAAGCTTTTGTCCCACTACATGGAGTCGGCTACATGAAACATTTTCCTCAATAAAATTTATAGCCTTAAAACCCATCAATTAAATTTATAATAAAGATGAAACTAAGTGATCCGACAAAAGCTTCTCTTTGAGGACTTATAGAGTTGTACTGAAAAAAGATCTGTAGTTCTTACTTTGCATTCACATTGATAACGTGTCATAATGATATGATGGTTATTAAACTGTGATGACAGATCAATATAGCACTGCAGTCCATAATAGAATGGACTAAAGCTGAATTCTTGAAATATCAGCACCGGACTTGTAACTTACTCTGAATATAACATTTTCTACTAGAAAAAGGAAACCAAGTTGTCAGAGAACCGTTTACTTCTAGTATCATATGTAAGAATTTATCATTATAATGCATCAACAGCACAAAAAATTAGAACCCAACAATAGGCAGATGAGTTCGTGCAAGTGTTAACCTCCATAGGTCTGTAGTTTTAAGTAAATTACCATAATATTGTTGTGGAAAAGAAAATAATGAGCCAAATTGGCATACAAAAGGATGATAAAAGCTTGGATTTAGTTTTGGCATTACCCTAAGGTGAACCCTATCTCACCTCTCCAAAAGCTTCATAGTGGTTGCCTCATCTAACACGTCCTTGGAATCACTAAGGAAGGCCCTAAATTCTTTGATAATTGACTGATACTCTGCATTGCTGCTTCCTAATGGTGCATTCCCAAGTGAAATTGGGTCATCTTCTAATAGCAGTCGATTAATCTGCAAGAAGCACAATAAAAATATTTTACCCACAAAGTTAAGCATCTTCAATCAAGTATTGAGGCATTTAATAGTTAAATCAGTAGATACGATATTGGTAGCAGAATACTTGGCAGGACCATGAGGAATATGTTCGTCTAAACAAAACAATAAGGACAGGTTATGTGTCTGCCGGATGGCGTGTTGAGTTTCCAGTGTGACAAAAATAATACTAATAAACGATTTGTTAGTTTTCTTGATATTGGTCGAAAGAAAACACCAACTCTTAATGAGGAATATCCAATAAGAATTCCTAAAAAATCATCATCATTTTCTTAGATATTTGGGACCATCTTTATGAGTCATCATTTTCCATTCAATTCCACACTTCATGGCGACCATTTTGATATATAGAAGTATATATATAAATAAATGAACGCATTAGTATTTATTAAATAATTTCACAAGGAAATCATTTTCCTTTAGTTTCAATTTAATTTACTGTAGCAAAATTATTGTACAATGGCAACCCTATTTTTTTTATGTTTTTAGGTTGAATGCATAGGTGAATTTCAAAATTAACAAGTTGAAGAAACTTTTGAAACTAAAAAATATATTAAATTAAATTAAATACTAATTAAATATCCACAACATCATTGGGAATAGTAAGGGGCAAAAGTCTCACACAAATGTTTGCATTTAGCAACACCTATGAATATCTTTTCAACAATTGAAGAATTTTTCTCAAAATAAGGTTTTTCATGATATGTGATTGAAGCAACTCCTTCAAAAAGCTCAACATCTTTTGATAAAATACTGCTAACCAAAGTATACTTGTCAAGGAAAATAATGGATGATAAACCTTTACTTGACGCAGCTAGATTCATCAATTCAAGTTGTTCATCCTCTATAAGTTGCAAGTTTCCTTCAATATTTTGATGAGCTATAAAGGCTTTATCAATACCTTCCTTCATGGTCGTTGTTCTCATTTGCAGTTCTTTTGGTTTGCTTACCTTCTCTTCTTCCATATTTATTTCATTTAGCGGCATTTTGCAACAGACAGGTTGATCAACAAACCCAATTTAAGCAAGAAAGAGAAAAAATCCAAATAAAGTATGCGGCCTTAATTCAAAAATTAGATGTGACTCACTCGGCGTATCATGGAAGTTATGAAGTCATCTCATCAGGAGATGAGAATTCTCTCCCATGGGAGAATTGATGTAAGCGAGGTTGCCCCCCCCCCCTCTTTTTGTATTTGGGGGGGGGGGGGGGGGGGGGGGGGAACTGACTGCTACTTAGCATTGGCTTTCCCGGTTCCCCTTGCTTGGTTGTTTGGTTCCTGCTCCCTGGCTGTCCTGGTTCCCTTGCTGTGGTTGTTCGGGTGGGGGGTCCAAATGTGCCTTTATTGCTTTTTTTTCTCTCCCTTTTGGGTGGCTGTGATGGGCGGTTGAGCATGGTTTTTGGCCTCCCTTTTCTTTCCTATTTATAGGGGAGTTTTGGGTTGTTTGGAGTTTTTGGCAACAGTGAAAATCACGTAAAACCTGAGGGTTTCACTCTAGCTTGAGAGCTACTTCTTCACTTCTTGTTGCTTCTTCCAAGTCTTCTAACCCCTTTCTTCTCCCCACAAGTTTCCACCCCATTGTATCCTTCTTTTAAAAAATTGAGAGTGGTGTGGTTGGTAAGTTTGTTGGGATTTGCCGGAGGAGTTGTGGCCGACGTTGGATTGGATCAAAGTAGCTGTAGTGAACCACTGGTTTGCATGTCCTTGAGTATTCTATTTACCTATTTTAACGTTACATGTGAGGTGACCACTAGTTGATTGTTCTGAGGGTAGTTTTTTTTTTCCTTTCTTCTTATAAAACAATTTCAGTTTGTTTAATGTTGTTTAGTGATTTTCTTACTAAAGATTTTGAATCGAGTCGTGTTCTACTTTCTTGTGTGTTCTCCATTGGGCTTTTAACTTGCTAGTTTCCCATCACATTCATTCAGGTAAACAGTAAGCAAAAGCAGAAAAAAAGGTCAAATTCATTGAAAGCTATGGAATACAGAAAATTAATCACAGCACAAATAACTGTTCCTACAACTTTTTCCAGTATTTCATCAACTAAATAACATTTGCATGCCGAACAATTGGGCAAGTAAAACGTTTCAAAAATGATGTTATAATATGAATATTTTGATGATCTTTCGAAGGCATTTACCTTGTCCAAGTACAGCTCGGTAATCCATGTTGAAATCATTGTGATTTGACACTTATCATCTCTAGTGAGATTATCAAGCTTTCTTAGAAGATAAGTCCTCAGAGCATCCTGCGTGTAAGAGAGCATCACAGATAAAACTCTTGAAAAAAAAATCATCAGCAATTCAGCATATAGCATTTTGCAGTTAAGAAATACACGAACATGCCATTTCCGGTGGAAAGACGCATGTACTACACAATCACTTAAAAAAGACCAGCATAAATATAAAGCATAAACAAAATGAATGCAAAATATGGAGTGAAGGATAAAATTATGGTCATTCCCTGCTACCAACTTTTAATATTACTAGTAAAGAAAGACCCTTTTTTTCAATAATCCTCAGTTAAGAGTTAAGACTGCTGACAACTAAAAGAAGGCAAATCACTTTGATGCAGGACTATATGCAAAACAGGAAACTTGCACAAATAATTAAAGAGCACTTTGGATTTTCGTTATTAGCGATTAAAACAACAAAATAAAACTAATAAGTGGTCACTTTCGTTTAAGCTAAGCTACGCAAGAGACTAAGCGACATCAAAACATCTAAGAAAATCAAAGCGTTGCATGCGAAGTAATTGGAGGGAAAATAATTTGAATTTGGGTTTCAAATTATATGCAATTAAGAGCCTTAATGGAGCATTCAAGAAGTGGGGCCCATGCAAGGGGCCGGCGGCATGGAGAGAGAGGGAGAGGGGTTTTGTGGAGAAATTCAAATCTCCTTCCTATTTGGTCTCTTTAATTTAGGAGAAGAAAAATTCCACCCAAATTAAATTTGAATTATGTCATGAAGGAGATTCAATAATTTCCTAAAATAGCTTTCTAATTTATGAAACTATTTGAAATTCAAAATTTGAATTTCAAATGATGAAAATAATTTCTCAAATTATTTGAACTCTTTAGGCAAGCATTAAGGTGGCATTGACTCCTCATCCATGAAGACAAACAAGGTGGCCGGCGGTGGGCATGGCTTGGGTGGGGCGGGTGGAAAAGCTAAGGGAGAAAGTGATTGGGTTGGTGGTTAGGTTGAAGTGAGCTTTGGTAGGAAGGGTTATGGGGTGGTGGTTGGTGGTGGGGGTGGCCGGCGGTGAAAGTGGAGGAGAAGGGAAGAAGAAAGGAGGAAAAACCAAGAGCCACCGGTGATGACTGTTGGGTACGATGGGTGGCCTCTCCTAGGCTCCACCAAACTCTCAAATTCCTTCTCAAGCTCTCACCTAAGCCTCAAGAATACAATTGCTGGAAATTTCTTTGATTATCATTCATTAACCTCAAAAGAACAAGATGAAGGCTTTAAATAGCCTCTTATAATGACATAAAACAAAAGGACTCAAATACCCTCAAGGGGCTACATGACTCAATCCCTCAAGCAAGGGTAAAAAGGGAAAATGCTGAAATAAAAATACATCACTAAGGAAACAATAATAAAATTAAAAGTACATCGGATAAATCGTGACCGTTGATCTACGGCCACGTCGACGATAGAATTTCCAACTGATGTCCCCATCACACTTCTAATACAACTATAAGCACATTATATAGCAAAGATGAGAGAGGGAAATTGTTTAGCTGTGAATTTACATATATATTAGGTTATATAAATAATTACCGTATACTTAGCCGCATCTCAAAAGAAAAATAATAAGTTGCATATCTATAATGCCTCGCCATATTTATGTATTAGAAACTAAGCAAAGTTCAGAAAGCAAGAGCAATGGCATTTTAGTTGAAGCTTTAAGAACAAAAGCTTTTCTCGACATAATTATCAGAACTTATTTAATACCCGGAGGGGATTCTGGTACAGATCTTTGATATAAAATGAGGCTAGTGATATAACATTTGATCTGGGAATCATATCATGAAGTGGATAATCAATTATATCATCTATTTCAAAAAAGACTACAAGAAGAAAAGATGAGGAGATTAGATAAGTTGACTCGGGACCACTAGATTTCTTCACAAAAATAGAGGACGATGGTGATTCTAATGTCGCATCATTGATATTAAAGAGGATGTTGTAAGTAATCAACATGTGGGGAATCTGCACATATGGACAGATCATCAATTGAATATTAGTGGGAGCTCAAAGCTTAGGAAATTAGTTCGTTAATTCAAATGATTTTGAATATTTTAAAACCATTTAGATAAGTTTGTAATTGAATTTAAATTCAAATTATCATAATTCATGCAGATATTCTCATTTTTTTAGACTTATCTAGGTTGTTATTGTAGATGGAGTTTTCTTTTCTTCTCTTTTTTTAATTTGAGTTAATTTAGGAATGGTTTAGATTTATCTTTATTGTAATTTGTAAATTTAAAGGCTAGATTTATGCTATAAACACAATGAAAATCTTTCTAAAATATTCTTTTATTTTCATTATATTACTCTCTACTTTATTCCCTCGTTTGCTGTAGCTAATTGTCAAATCCCTTCACTGGCACAGAAGCCGCCAATTCCTTCTGACAAGGCAAGACCCCTCTACAGGCCTATAGCTGTTGTTCGTTGTTGTGCTTCCCAGGCGCTGTGGTCTTGTTCATTGTGCCACTGTGTCGCTACTAATCTGTTGTTTGCTAGCAACTGACTACTTGTTCGCAACTGAGTTTACTGATTATAGGCTTATTGCGTCAACCTTGTTGACTGCTGGTTTTCCCTGTTGTTGCATTTAGGCCAAAATCAGAGAAAACATATAATATAACTATTAAAACCAATATAAAAATCCACACATAACCAGGAAAACAGTAGATAATTTGTATTATTTGATGAAAGAGAAACGGAAAATACAAATATACAATTGATCTTCTATTTGAGAGGACTAGACGCTACTAGAGCCCAAACAAAACCTATGTGAGATATCAAATTTCAGCCAAATTCAAGATGCCCAAACCCTAGGAAAACAAACTATTTAATAAATACTATCCAAAAGGAAATCTCTAAACAATCCCTACATTCAAATTTCCCTCTTACATCCCTCCAAAAACCTTCCTATTCCGACTACTTGAGCCAGCAGTTTGAGCAGCATGCAGGGGAGGCAGACGAGTTCCGCCTCTGTCTTTGCGAGCCGGTGCTGCATGTCCGGCTGAACTGATCCACTAGACCGATCTAACAATACCCCTTCCCAAAGACCCACTTTGTCCCCAAGGTGGAAAGACGACACTCTCCTCAATTACCATGTCATCACAAACGGTGAGAATCTGAAGAGTTTGATCCTTACACTTATGCCCTAGTGTATACATCTCGTCACATCTGAAATAAAGCTCATTCGCCCTCTTCTCTACTAATTCCTTTTATGTGAGCTTCTTGAGTTGTACACATGTCTTCCTCCTACGGTCTTCTGCTTCGAAGTCTCCCGAAGAGTGTCCGATCTTGACTCCTTGGATGCAAAAAAGGTGGTTATCATCCTGTATGAGCATCCTGAGTTGTTGCCTCCCGTTCCTCTCTCAAGGTGCCTCTGATCCTCCACCAACTGAGCTAGCCGCATAGCCTCTCTCAAATCACGAGACCTTAAGACTCTAACTGCTGCGGATCTCTAGTTTTAGTCCCTTACTCACTTCATAAAGCTACCTTCCAGTATAGTCTCTGGAAGCCGATCCAGTCGACTGACTAGTCATGATACTCCATTTTTCCCTCCTGCATCAGAGTGAAGAACTTCTCATAATAGTCCGCTCCCCTGCTAGTTTGAAAACGTTCCAACAAGCAATTCTTAAACTCCCTCCAGCTCTGTATCGGTTGTCTCGTATCCCTCCATTGGCACCATGCTAAAGCTTTCCCTTCCAAGCACATCTCGGTTGCCGTTAGTCTCTCACCCTCCGTTAACCTGCTGACGGTAAAGTACATTTCCACCTTGTAAATTCACACATGGGCATCATCGCTCTAAAAAATAAGCATCTTCAGCTTCCTCACCCTCAGATCGCATTTGTTCCCACTATTCCCTTCATAACTTCTCATTCCCCAAGGGGGTGGTTCCCCCCAAGTATCACAATCATCCCTTCTACATTCATACCCAAACCTTTCATCAAATTTCCACCTTCTCCATTCAATTCAGCACCCCATGGATCATAACAGACCCCACTTTCAAATTCAGCCCCTCTTTGGTTATAATTACCTATTTCCCTTTCAAACCATGACCCTCTCCTCTCCAATTCAGAACCCCTTCGTTCTTGCCCTACCTCCTCCCGCCTCTCCCCATACCCTCTTCTCAACCCCTCCCTAGAAATAATAATTCTAATGACATGAATCCTTTAATACAATGTGTTAATGCTAGAGTGTTCCTTGGAAGCGACGCACTGTATGGTCTGAATACAGTGAGAAATGTGCAATGGCAGCTGCATCGATGCCCAGATGCAGTGTCAAATAGGTAAAGGTTCCTACATCAAGGACGGTTGTGGGCAAAGAAGCTAGTTCATGAAAATAAAATTAGGTTAGAATCTTGGAATGTAGATTTCCTTACAGGTAAATTAATTGAATTAATTAATATTATGATTCATTGGATGATAAATATTATATGCATTCAGGAAACTAAATGGTGTAGGTTGATAGTTTAGGGTTTAAACTTTAATATTCTGGTAGAGTAGTACTATAAATAGTGTGGGTGTGGTTATAAGTAAGAGTTTATAAATAGTGTGGGTGTGATTATAAATAAGAGTTTGAAAGATAATGTTGTAAAAATTGATAGAATGTCTAAAATGCGTACTCTTATTAAAACTATATTAGATTTTGCTCTAGCTTATGATTTTCTAATTGCTAATACCTTATTTAAGAAAAGAAATGAGCATCTCATCACTTATAAGAATGGATATAACAAAACTCATATTGATAATTTTTAGGTAAGAAAAATGGATCGTTTAGATTGCAAAGATTATAAAATTATTCCGAGTGAAAGTCTATGTACCCAATAATGCTTATTAGTTTTGGACTTTAAGATGAAGGAATAAAATATGAAAATTTTAGTATATCGTTGCTCTAGGATTAAATGGTGGCATTTAAAGAACTCTAACAAAAATAAATTTGTGAGTATAATTCACAATCTTAAGATTTTGTCGGTGCAAGCAGAAGATAATGTTAATGGGAAATAGTAGCTTGTAATATTAAGAATGTTGCAAAGGTTGTGCATGAAGTATAAAAAAAAACTTCTAATAGTAAAAATAGTTTGCAGTATAATGAAAATCTACAAGAAAAGAATAAAAATAAGATGTTTTGTTATAAAAATTAATTTAGATGTAAAAACTCTGAAAATTGGAAAAAATATAAAGTTTCCCATAAGGAGTCTTAAAAAACAGTTTGCGATGCAAAGACTTTAGCTTTTAATGATTTATATAATATATTAGATACTAAAGAGAGCGAAAGATATATGTATAAGCTAGCCGAACAAAGAGATAGTAGTAAGGATTTAGTTCAAATGAAGTGCATTTAATTAAAAATAAAAAAGTGCTTTTATTATGTGATAAAAATCAACAAAGGTGGATGAGATATTTTACTATTTTTTTTATGAAGATTGTGATACGATTGAATTTAGTGACCTTTGCACCCTAAATAAAAAGAAAGATTTTTGCTTTTATCGGCATATTAGTAAAATCGAAGTTAGAGGGATTTTAAAGAAAATGAAGTGTGGAAAAGTTGTTGAATCTGATTATATTCCAATAGAGGTGTGGAAATGATTAGGAGATGAAGGAATTTTTGGCTTACTAAACTTTTTAATATTATTTTGAATATTAAAAAGAGTGGACAATGAGTGTGTTGATTCTTATTTTAAGAATAAAGGTGATGCAAAAGATTGTAAAAATTATAGAGGAATTAAGTTAATGTGTCATACTTTAAAACTATAGAAGAGAGTTATGGAGCATAGGTTGTGACATGATGCTAATGTTTCTCAAAATCAATTTGGATTCATGACGGGTAGATCTACTACGGAACATATACATTTATTGAGAAGTATAGAGAGAATATGGAGGGTCTACATATAATATTTATTGATTTAGAAAGCATATGAAAAAATTCCAAGAAAAGTGCAATAGAGAGTTCTAGAAAATAAAAGGGTTAATAATTCTTATATTTAAGTCATTAAGGATCTGTATGCAAGAGATGCTACTTGTGTTCAAACACAAGATGGTTTGACCAAGTATTTTCCTATTTTAGTTTGATTACATCACGGATTAGCCTTAAGCCCATATATTTTTGCTTTAGTCATGGATGTTCTCACTAGACATTTGCAGGAGGTTGTATCCTGGTGAATGTTTTTTTCTGATGATATTCTTCTTGTTGATAAGACTAGAGATGGAGTTGAAGATAAACTCGAATTATGGAGGTCAACCTTAGAGTTTGAAGGTTTTTGTTTGAGTAAATCTAAAACCGAATACATAGAGTGTAATTTTAGTAATAGATCTAGTGGGGGTTTGTGACTTTGAGAGATCAAATTATTAATAAGAGTACGCATTTTAAATATCTAGGGTCTATTGTTCAAAGTGATGATGAATAGATGAGAATATTAATAGTAGAATTCAAGTTGGATGGTTGATGTAGAGGAATGCATCGGGCTTGTTGTGTGATAGAAAAATACCACACAAACTTAAGCAAAAAGTCCCAAACAACCAACTTAGATAAGGCAATAAGGCCAGAATGACAACGTCAACATAAACATGCGATAATATCGAGACTGATGGAGTGAGTAACGACTACCAGAATGATGACACAAGTAGCAACACAAAAGTAATTGCTAGTCGAAAAAAATTTGGCTGATTTAACATTTACAACAGCCATAAAAGATGAACCAAAGGTAGGTTAATAGAAGTAATGTGAAAGAAATGGGAAGAATATTGGGTAAATGAAAGGTCCATGCCAAAAGTTGTGTAAAAAGAGGCATCAATTTCTCTGAGCAACTTGGGAGTGAATAACAAAGTAGTCAAATTTCATAAAGCCAACAAAAAATTAAAAAAAGGCAAGTGGTGATCAGATAGCACACATAATAGAATGAATAACATCAAAAGATTCACTAAGCTCAATTTAAATAAGAAAGATTGCTATTGTGCTAATTAAAATAATTCCAAGTATAAGTCAATCCAACAAAATAATAGCCTCAATTATACAAAGGCTATGTGATGTAGGACTAAATGCTTAAAATGAATGTAAAAGAGTTTGCATGATTCCTTGATAAGAGCAACTAAGATTATAACTATTAGCAAATTAAAACGATCAAATAAAACATAAGAGCGGTCACTTACGTTTAGGCTAAGTTACATGCCAAGCACTTGGAGAATCAAAACAATTTAGAAATTCAAGAACATGCAAAGTAGATAGCGTTCAACAAAATCCCTAATCTAACAATTAGATTAGAAACATAGAAAGTACACTCAATCCTACGTTTACTAAGCTTTGGCAACGGCGAAATAAAATCCTACATTTACTAGTCTTTGGCAATGGCGAAACTCGACTCCTTGGAATTCGTCATCACCTACAAGATTAGGGGATTAGAAAGGTAATTGAAGAGGGGGAGAACTTCACCTTAGTCAAAGTCCGGAAACAAGTAGTCGATATGTTGAAGAAGTTTGTCATAGGAGAGGTCGTATTCTGTGTCCGGGTCGGCCATCCATGTGAAAAGTCGCTATTTTGACTTTGGGAAGGGTTGTATGACAAGGAGAGACTTCTCCAATGGTGCTGTAGTGGAAATAGTCCAGCGGAAACTGCTGGACAGCAGTTTGATCTTTCCAAACAGCAGTTATTAGGCTTACGATTACTAGAGACGTGAGAGCAAGGGTTGGAATTCCTTGACAGCAATCTTAGAAAATAGCAGATTCCATGTGGGAGGAGTTTGTGGGAGGAGTTTGGGAAGGGTTTAGTGTAGGAAAACCAATGTAAAGGTGTTGGGAAAATTCGGCCAGCAGGGGAATACGGGAAAGAATTTTGGTTTTCAAAATTAAAGGCTGAATTTTGGCAAGAATTAAGAGGTGATTGCATAAGTAGGAATTTCGGTCAGGTTAAGGTTTTTTTAAATTCTTTCCAAGTGAGAGTAGAGGATTAGGAAATAAATCATGATGATTTATTAAAGGGGAGGAGCCGGCGGTTTAAAGATGAGAGAGGAGATTGGGGAGACATTCAATGCTTACTTAAATTAAGAAATTAAATTTGGAAGGAAATATTTCATCCAATTTAATTTATAATTTAAATAGGCTATGAATTAGGAAGTTACCAAAAATAGGATTATAATTTAGGTAACTATTTTAAATTCAAATAGATTTGAATTTACTCATGAATAGAGTTACCTAAAATATAAAAGACTATTTTAGGAAAGGTTTAATGGCGAGTTGGTGATGGAGGGAAAAACCCAAAAGGGAGGAAAAACTTGAAAACTTTCCTAAAATAGATTTTATAATTTAGGAAAGAATTTGAATTTCAAATTTGGGGGAATTTGAATTCAAAGACGAACTAAATTATGGCAATCCAAAATTAGGAAGTATCCAAAGTAGGCAATGAGGATGGGAGAGGATTAGGCCGGCGGGTTGAATGGGGTGGGTGAGAGGTCGGCGGCAAGTCAATGGGTGTTGGTGGTGTCTCGGTGGGTGGAAGAAAACGACGAGGAAGAAATAGAATCTTGAAGGGGAAGTGGGGAATGGAGTTAGAAAAAATTAAAGATAGAAACCACGAACCCGGCCGTCTCCAAGGTTGGTGGGTGATGCACCAATCTCCCTCTCCTAGGGATCTCTCCAAAGTTCTCTCCAAGAACTCGCAAACGCTCTCAAACAAGTGTAGGAAAATTTCATAATAATCATTCATTACTTTTCAAAGAGAACATAGGGCTATAAATAGCCAAGTACAAGGACTCAATAAAATAAAAAGACAACAATGCCCTCAGGGCTTACATACGACTTCCCAAGTAAGAGGTAAAGACAAAAAAACAATTACAACGTAACAGTAAAAGATAAATAACAAAATAAAAACAAATACATGAAATAACTAAAAAGTCATCGACACGATCGTGGCCATAGATCGATGACCACGCCTTTGATTCATGCTCTGATGTCCTCATCACTATGTATTCTTTGGGCAATGATGAAAATGTATGCATGTTAAATTATGACAAAGGTACCATTCACCCAAACTGAATTGGATGGAATGCTAATTGTTGTTTGGACAAGAAAAAAGTTAAATGAAGCTTAATCCTGTATATGTTTAATTGAGACTGAAACCCAAGTTAGGAGGCACTAATTTTCCACCCATTGATCATTTTATTCAGAAGGAATGAATTGTCACCAATCATGTATTGATTGCTACTATTTATAACTAGAAAGACAGTAATCCTCTCACAAACTATAACAGGCATTTACATGACTTGTGTGCAAATTATTTTTTAAATGCTAGCACACCAATAATCATGAATTAATTTGCTTATCAGATCCTCACATCTCTCAATAATCACACAATATTCAGACACCAAGTCCTCCACCATTAATAGAAAAGCTTATTGCTAATTCACTTTTAAAAAAATTCTTAAGTACTCCGAGGAACAAATCAAATTGTTAATAACGGATTATTGGCTGGCTAGCAAGCACTTAAATTTCTCCCCTGGCCATAGTTTAAGTACTAATCACAGTTGAATGCACACCAAGTTCCTAATCATGATACAATATTAATTTTATCCATAAGGGAAGAGTCAAGTAAAGCTAAGTTATTGGATTAACCCACTAAGCCTATAGTGATTTGTGTCAGGATTAACAAGGCCCAAACAGCTGTTTGACGAGAATAGAAAATTGAATTGAGGTAAACCAAAAAAAGGTAAACACCTTGGGCCAATATACCTAAACCACTCAAAATCTCTCCCATTTTTCTCTTAGCTACTAATATAATATGCCCATCCCCACTACCAGGAATATGAATCAATTATACAAAGCCTTGTGTGGTTGAAGATTATGAGCAAAACCACAAGATTTAGCAAATTTCAAGATTAAAAAATCTACAAGATTAATTCCCAGTAATTTTAGAGATCTATAAGGTAGCTTAAGTTGACCAAGATAAGATATAACAAATTATAGTGTTTACCAGAAACTCGAAGCTACTCCATTACCTGCTCCGAAATGTTGATAAACTTTAGGCTGATTTCTTCAAATGACAAAATATAGTTCACCTGCAAAAACATCAAAAATACCAAAACAGGTTTAAATGATTTAATGACATGTATGTAAGAACGGCGCCTTGACAGCAACTGTACATTGCCAAGGGAACACCATTGCAACCTAACGAAGTTAATAAAACCATCTAACACTTAAAGAAAATGATTGCAAGCGCGCTTAAGACCATCATATTCAGAAAGAAAGTAATATAGTTTAATTCATCACATTTAGCAGTTGATTACCAAGAAACAAAGTTATATAGTCAGCCTTGTAACAATAAAAAATTATCAGCTTATGACCCAAAGTCATTAACATGAAAAGATGCATTTGGTGATAGTAACAGTCACAATGAACATTTTAGTAAAACCACTCTACAACGGATTTCTAATCAACTCCTTTCTAACAATTTCAAGCATTATCACGTATCCATGTATGCAACCTGAAACAGGTATAATGTGTCTAACACGAAAAAAAATGAAGAGAAATCATAAGAGTTTAACAAAATATGACTAAAAATGATAGATCCAAAATTTACGTCTTCTATATAAATTAACATTGTGATTGCAAATTCAAAAAAGGTGTCCGTGTGATCAACATAAAAAGATTTCCTTCCAATGTAGCATGACTTTGTGAGCATAATGAGAATAAAATCAATCACCGAGGGGATAGAATTTAACGTGAAAAGGAATGTGAATTAAAAGAGTGGATCGTAGGTAACATTAAGTGAAAATGTATGACGGGGCTAACAAAAACTATAGTTAATGCCAGATGAAAGAACTCCACAAGATTGCACGGCTAAGGATTATTAGTAAAGCTGACCACAAACAGTGAGCTCAAGCCTAATAACAAACAAAATGATCAATAAGAAAATAAAAATAAAAAGAAAATAGGCAGTTGACCTCACATCAATTAAATGATGATTCTTATAGCACTCGCTCCCTGCCCACTCAGGATGTAAGTTCTTGCAATTCTTTAAGATACTATAGGCGCCCGCAATACTAAATTTCAATGGACGAATGAATGTCACCTTTGAATAGGTCAAAGCCTGCATGGCCTTACCACCCTAAAGTGGGTCCATGATATATATACCTCATCATCTAAAAACTTATGCAATAAGTTCAATTCTGCTATAAGAGAAAAATATCATACAACATTTGATCTACTGCATTTGTAAGATTCTCTCTAACAGATGATGTTATCAACTGGAAAACAAGACTGTCTTAGCTATGGTCTTTTTAGCAAGAAAATTACACCCATACTTTCAATCCCACATCATTGGATTCTACACCCAACTTCTGCTAAAGGTCATCTTATGGAAATCAAAAGCATCCAGATAACTAATTAAATAATTGGCAGAATTAAAGGAGTTTGACATTTGCTTCGTGCCCAAACTTGACATAATCATTGGGGCTTGTGGACTCCGTGGTTGAATGTACTCATCCCTGATCTAGACAAGTCACTTGCTCCCTTTCCCAGACCATCTAATTGGACTTTACATGTTGATCTAGAGTCGAGGTCATATCATGTTTATCCCCTCTAGCTGGTCACCCTAGCATATGGACTTCACTAGGAATTTTCTGCAACCAATAATATGGAAGAATATGAATCACTTGTAACAGGGTTCAAGATCGGTATTGACAGTTAAGTTCAATCTTGATGATTCACAAATTTCAAGTTCATTGTTTCTCCAACTGAGGGAGATTTCAAACTCACAACCAACTATTTGTGTAATATCTCAAATTGATAAAATCATTTCTCCCAGATCGACGAATTTCAAATTTTCAGTATAAAGCAATGAATGCTAGGGGTAGAGCCCTCTTTCTTAACGTTTTAAAATAAGGGTTCTGTTGGACAACAAAAAACTGGTTGCCTTGGACTTTATACGGAAGTATAATAACCATCAAATACAATCTAACATCAGTCATGTCTCTGTAGTAGAAATTGTTTCACACTGCAGGCCCTGGCCTTTTACTTAGTGATGGAGCTTTTTTTTCATGGC
Organism: Dendrobium catenatum; assembly: GCF_001605985.2. NCBI lineage: Eukaryota > Viridiplantae > Streptophyta > Magnoliopsida > Asparagales > Orchidaceae > Dendrobium > Dendrobium catenatum. The sequence continues at coordinate 1,401,934 of NW_021318596.1, read as the reverse complement.
CAGCGGACAACAAAAATTCACCACTTCACTATGGAGTGCTTCACCCAATGGTGGAGTCCAAGCATATTCCTAAAATCACAAAGGCTAACTCTAAACAGTTCATTTAGAATAATATTATCCATAATTTTGGACGTCTAACAAAGATCATCAATGGTATTGAAACTCAATTCATTAGGAAAGTATTCACTTCTTTTGATCAAGACCTTCATATTCAATTCACATAACTGCCTCCCATCTTCAAACAAATCGACAAGTCAAATCTACCTACAGAGCTAATGAGCTATTCATAAAGGACGCGACGCATTTTCAAAAAGCAGGAGGCAACAGGTTGAGGAGCTACCCAATGTTCTTTAGGCCCACCACAGCGCTTCATCGACCCCTACCAATGAGACATCTTTAATGTGTTTTAGCATGCTGTCATATCAAAAATCATTGGTATTCCAAGCCCCAGGGTCCAATCTTTTAATTTAAGCAATAATGAAGGCAAATTTCAATAACACTTGAATTTATGCCTAGAAAAATGCAACGTAGTCTTACTAAGAACAGCCTCCTATCACCAGAGGGTTCCTCATCACTTCAATGGAATGATGAAGCAGCGACCTATTCCTGATAGAGACTTGGACATGAGAAGCTTAGAAGCCACCATGGAGGGGCCCAATCAGGACAAAATCTCACCCATGTGGCATGACATAGTCAAACTTGGAACATTCAAGCTCAAAGACTTTGAAGAACAAACACATTCCCGAACTTGAAATGTAAAAAACCTCCCTAAATTCTACAAGTTACCCAAGGCATTAATTCACACACTCTTTAATTTTCCTTTTAATTGCTTCAATTCAATATTATAACCTAGTTTCTATTTTAATAATAAAACTTCAATCTACTTTCCTACATTTTCATCTGAGTTAAGATGTTCTTTAGCTTTTTCTCCCTTGAGAAATGTCAAATCAAATGACCTAGAAAGAGCAACAACAGAAAATAGACTAATAATTTACCTTAGATATGAAATGACATGACAATTGCGGCATTCTAATCAAGTAACAATCAATCCAAGGGGGATTCAAATTTAACCTCATCCACCACTAGTAAAAGTTCTCAAGTATAGCTCTAACAAATAACCTAAGATAAGTAAAAAATCATTGGAGGATTTCTCTCGGCTTTTGTTGCAACAGGTTAAGTTCATTGAATGACACAATAGACCGAAAACATAGGGTAGGCCGAATTCCTTGGGAATTTCTCACAAACCTCTTTATCATGAACTAAACACTTCAAAGATTGAGGCTAGAAATTCAGGGAACATGATTAAATAACAACTAAAAACTCTAGACCTTGAGCGAAATATCGAGCTATGGCTCTTAGCCACTAGAATGTCCGGGGAATAATTAAGTGGCATCCAATATCGTTGTTCTGAAAAAGATTGGCAACACTTTATCAGCTTCAAAGCAGTACATCTCACTTTCAACAATTCAATCAGAGGAGCCATGATGTAGAACTATATGCTTTAAAATGATGAAATAAGAATTTGCACGATTTCTTGAATTAAGCACGTACGATTACCACTATTAGCAATCAAAACGATGATAGAAAACAAAAGAGGGGTGCCTACATTTAGGCTAAGCCACATGCCAAACACTTGGAGATTCAAAACAAGTAGAAATTTAATCACATGCAAAGTAAGTAGCTTACAACAAAAATCCCTAATCTAACAATAAGATTAGGAGCAAATAAAGTGCACTCAATCCTACGTTTACTAAGCTTTGGCAACGGCAAAACAAAAGTCCTACGTTTACTAAGCTTAGGCAAAGGTGAAGCTCGGCTCCTTATGAATCTCCATCACCTATAGCTGCCTTGGGACAGCAGTTTGATGATCTTTGGCGGGTGGGCAGCAAAGTGTCTTTGGACTGGTTTCTCTAAACAGCAAAATGAAGCTCTTGGACAGCACACTATGACCTTTGGGTGGCAAGGCAGCCACCAAAACAGTCCAGAATTTCTGGACAGCAATATTGGGTCTTCAAGGATGCTGGACGGCAAGTCAATAATGTTGGAAGATGTGGACGGCCAATTGGATTTTCCAAACAGCAGTTAAAGGTCTTCCAAGATGTGTGGTTGCAAGACAATGCAGGAGATTTCAGGCTGCAGTTGGAGGAAGGAGTAGAATCACTGTCACGTGGAGTTTGGGGAGTTTAATGGAAGAGATCCCACGGGAAAAACCTTGGGGAAAATTCAGCCAGCAGGGATGTAAGGCAAAGATTTAATTCCAAAGATAAAAAGGCTGATTTTATTAATATTTAGGCGGTACATGCATAGGGGAGAATTTCGGCCAGGCTAAGGGCTGGAATTTGTAATCTTTCCAAATGCACATATGGGTTTTAGAAAATAAATCTTTGCATTTAATGTAGAGGGGAGGCCAGCGGCTGAATAAAGAGAGAGGGCTTTGAGTAGTTATTTATTGCTTGCTATTTTGGGATACATAAATTGGGAAAGGCAATTTTAAATCCCAATCAATCATAAATTGATTTGATTGAATTTTAAAGACTTTCCTAAAATAGATATTGTATATTAGGAAATATTTTGAATTTCAAATCACTTGGATTTGAATTCAAATATAATCCTAAATATATTTAACCCATATTAGGAAATAAATAAAAGAGGGGGTAATCAAAAAGGGGGAAAAGGGGGAAGGTGGCCGGCGGCTATGGGGAAATTTTGTGGAGTTTGATGTGGGGAGGAAGTTGAAAAATTTGGAGGAGTTGGATGTGACGAAGACGAATAAAGGAGGGTGGTGAGGGAAGACGAAAATACAAATAGAAAACCACGAACCCATCCATCTCCAAGGTTGGTAGGTGATACGAATTCCCTCTCCTAGGGATCTCTCCAAGTTCCCCTCAAGAACTCTCAAGTACTCTCAAACACAAGCGTAGAAAATTTTCATCATCATTCCTTAACTTTGAAGAGCAACATGAGGGCTATAAATAGCCTCTTGCAAAAGGACTCAAAATAAGAATACGACAATGCCCTTAGAGCTTACATACGACCTCCCTTAAAAAAGGGGTAAAACAGGAAAACAATTAAGACATAAATAATAAAAGACAAATAACATAACAAACGACAAATACATGAAAATGACTCAAAACTACAACAACTCGATCGTGGCCGTAGATCGACGGCTACGCCACTGACATACGATTCATGCTCTGATGTCCTCATCAAGCCAACCAAAATTGAACAATAATATCAAAGACATGAAAAATTAAAAAAAAAAATTAAAAAAAAAAATGCAACAACATGAATCCTTTTTCTCCATTGTGTCATATTAAGAGTCAAATTCTCATTTAGATCTAATAAAGAAATGTCATTTCTAATATTTTCTAACCAAGTCTTTTTATCTCTACCTTTATCTTTCTTAACATCGGTTAAATCTAATACATCTACTCTCCTAATCGGGTCATCGGAAGGCCGTCGTTTTATGTGAAAAAATCATCTAAGGCGACTCTCTCTAATCTTATCTTCCACTGGAGCTACTACAACCTTTTCATGTATATGCTCGTTTCGTATGCTATCTCTAAGAGCAAAGCCACTCATCCACCTAAGCATCCTCATCTCTGCAACACTTAACTTAATATTATGCTTCTATTTTAATGGCCAACATTCTACGTCATAAAGCATTGCAGATCTAACCACCATCTTATAGAATTTTCCCTTAAGTTTGAGTAGTACTTTTCTATCACACAACAAGCCTGATGCATTCTTCCACTTCATCCATTCAACTTAAATTCAACTAATAATATCCCCATCTATTTCACCATCACTATGCCCAACATCAACTAACACCGACATCCACCACACTTGTTCGTAGTCGACCAATGCCAACATCCACCATTGCCCATCCGTCATCGACTTACAATGACAACCATCATCAACAATCCCCAATTGCTCGTTGGTGTTAATTGCCTTTCATTGTTTTCAAACATTTTTCACCACCTTAGCAAGAGACTACCCAATAATTTAGTCCAAGTTATCCCACCTTTATCCACAACATAAAAGGCCAAACTATCGCAATATTTTAAAAAATAATGATATAGCCATTTCAATTAAGCAAAGCCCCATGATTTTTTCCTTAAATAAAAAATTATGTCTCCAGCGTCCCATGGGTTCTATCAATGCATGTGGAAATTTTGATGCAGCATTAAGACAATAAACTCTCGCTCTACCGTCCATAATCTTTTAGCATGCAACAACCACAAAGCATGAAGTCTACATAATATTATTAATCTGAAAACTAATAACTCAATTCCCTTTCATGTTTCAGTAAAGTGCTAAAAAATTCTTGAAGTATTGTCTAACAAGCTACTATCACTATCTTAATGAACCAAATTCCATCTTAGATCAGCCGTATTGCTCCAAGTCTGCCTTCCAATTTGAAGGCTTAAATAATAACAGGCAAAATGTGCTACTTTAGCACATAGCATCCACCTAAACAACTTCTTTGTTCTTGATATTTATACCACAAAATTACAAAATACCATATAGCCCAAGGAAGGTTGAATGTTTTATCAAACTAAACTACATTTAAAAATAAAAACATTTATATGCATTGTCTCATTCAGCGGAAAATAGATATGAAGCACTAAAAGGTTGCAACCAAAGTACAAGCAAAAAAAAATATAAAAGTTTGTTAAAAGAAATCTAACAAAAAGTTACTAAAGATGGAAATGAAAAAACCAAGCAAGTAAATGATAAAAATTGCACTAAAAAGGTCGTCCAAATGTCGAAGATGTACAGATCATACCTTGGCATAGAAGGATGCAGCTCTAAAGTATTCTTTTGAAGAAAAAGCATCATCAGCCTGCAGAAGAACTATTTGAGTCTTTCTCTACTGAAAATTTAATGATTATCAGATACTTGGTAACTGCATAGCATTGCACATTACCTGCATTAAATATACTTGATCTCTCTGTAATGGAGACCGACAACTGGCTAAGGCAGCTGCATATTCCTTCGTGTCTAAGTAAACTTTCCACATGTCTCGGCCTTCATCTAGAGTAGACACCTGAAGAATAGGCCATTGTTTGCATCGGCGATTTTACCTTCACAATTTGAAAACTCCGACAGCACATCAATTTCAAAGAGATAAACAAACCTGGAATACAGAACTATCATCATATGCATAGAACAGTCCAGCAGTGGCATCACTGCATAAACCAATTATGCCTTTTGAAACCGAATCTGGTGCGTGGTCAAATTTCAGTTCCTCAACAATTTGTTGACTAATTCTGTTAACAACCTGCACCATATACGGAATTCAGATAGTAATAGTAAATCAATATCAACAAGGATGATAAATTGTTATTTAATCATTATTTTTGTAGATGCCAAAGATGGTGAAAGCTTTCACAATATGCTCTAAGAAAGCCTGATTAGAATTCATCTTGTCCCACAAGCACACATTTCAAAAGAATATTGTGAGGCCAACAGAATTTCAATCTGTTAAAATTCTGTTTCTAAAAAAAATTATGTTGCATGTGTTTAAGATACACAAAATATATCTACATTATTTGATAATTAGACTGCTATCCAGAAACTCTGCCTACGAGAAAATCACACTTGTTTGATTACAAATTAGAAGCTGACAGTCAACACTTCATGGAACTATTCAGTATAAAGTGCACCATCAAATAAACACTTCTTATGTACGACGCGTGCCGTCACTACCAATCTGCCATTACGAAATAATATTCCCATTCTTATAAAAAAAAAAAAAAAAAAAACTGGTTCTCATTTTGATTTCCATTATTCTAAAATAAAATACTCCCATTATAAACGAATGATCCATAGCCTATTAATTTTATGGTGTAAGCCTACAAAGAGAGGCTAGAAAGGATACAAAAAGGTTTAAGAAATTTTTCTGGATGTTCCCTCAACGTAGTTTCAAACTATTGATGACTTCCAATCGCTTTTTTAGCCTCAATCTTCTTATGGAGAGCAAATTTTACCTTTATTCCACCCAACAGAAAACCAACCACCGGATTCTTCTCCAATCAACCATGGCAGTTTTCATTTGCTGGACAGCAAAAAGTATTAACAGTTTTTAGCCTTCGACAACCAGTTACTGTTCCAACTTCGCAAGCACAACAGCAGAGCAAGCAGCGAAAAAGCAATAAATTAAAAAAATAATAATTTAATATAAAAATAATTAATATTATATTAATTTTACATTAAATAATTATGTTTAATTAAATTATAAAAAATGATGTAAAGAAAATTTACTTAAAATATTATAAATATATGTTAACACTTATCTTATATGACAGTATGACACCTGTCCCCAACAAGTGTTGTTCGCTAAACTGTTCATGCACTGGCTTATGGCTCTATTTAAGAAAGCAAGGAATGCAGAGAGTGAAAACATGGAGAGAAATAGAGAGTGAGAGAGTGTGTGAGAAAGAGATAGCAAGATAGAATGCGAGCAAAGCCGCTAGGATGCCTTCAAGCAGGTTAATAATTTTCCTATTAATTTTTAATATACCAAATAATTCGTATGTGTTGTGCATTTCATTATAAAGATTCATACAAAGAAGATTCATACAAAGAAGGGAAAACTGATTAGGCCAGAGGCTTAATTGATTTAGCATTTATCAAGTAAAACCAAACTTTGAAAAGAAGATTTAATTTGAGAGATGTTATTATTTATTAATCCAATTAGTGAGTGGTTAATTGGGACAAGGGAGGATGCTGGTGCATAACAATTTGATGATGAAAATCTCACTTGGAGACAAATTAAAGAGGCATCCGAAAAAATTGATCAAATGTAGCCTATGAGAGTTAGTAGGTCAAAAATAAGGGAGTGTTCATCCACAATGAGAGCTAATTCATCTTAATCTATGTCCACTTCTATTATTCAAGAAAGAGAATATGTGATTAACTCACAAAAAGAAAGAAGAGAAGAAGAAAATTTGAAGATGAAGAAATTTAACTTTAAGGAGAAGGAGATTATGTGAATGAAAGAGAGGATGATGACTAATGAATTTCCTTTAACTTGCATTTAAATGTGGCCTTTATTATGAATTCAATGTGTTTTTATGCAATCTAGAAGTTTTCAATTTTCACAGCAAATTATTATAATAGTTTGAAACTTATAATAGTTAGCTAATTCCTATTCATAATAAAAATTGTTAGAAATTTTGATTTGCAAGTTCACTTCCAAAGTTTATTGGCATGTACATCATATTTCTTTTCTATTATGTACTGAATTTTTAAGGCATATATTAAATAATCCATGTTTTATAATTGTTAATGAATTTATCATTAAATTTATAACTTTATGAAAGCTATGAGTGCTTTAGTTAAAAGCATCGCTTCACTTTCCACTTTGGCCAATGAAGCAAAAAAGGCACACTTGTTCATCGCATTGCGCTTTGCACGTTACACTTTGAAAACACTGGAGAGCATCGTGTTTGGCACTCAGTGTTGGCATTGTATTTTCCATTTTCAGTTTATATTGATGCAATAATGCCTTTGGTGGTGCCTATGATATTTGTTATCATTTTTAGTTTTGATTATCTTGATAGGTTTGCAAGTTTATTCAATCTAACTCATAGATACCTTAGTTCAGCCTTTTTTTTTATTCCAGACTGAAATATTCAATACACAGCTAGTTCCCATGTTTTCTTTTCAATCACTACTTAATCACTATTTTGGGAGATGGTACTATAGTTGGAATCGTTATGCTTACGTAATGACTGCTGGCATGATTGACCTAACACTACTATTTACACCTTTCCTTATATTGAAGACTTCGGTTGGGAGGTTTCCTCTAATGTATGTATATTGATGTAGGCAAACTAGAAAGAAAAAGCCAATAGAAGAGAACAACTAGAACAACTAGAACAAAACTCGAATCAATTTAGAAAGCCAACATCCAAACAAAACATCGAAACCACCCAAAATCGAACAAACGAAACAAAATCTAAAAATAAAAACACTATCTTTAGAACAACCGGCTAGCGGTTTCCTCACATGCAACAAAAAGCTGGTAAAATAAGATAAGTGCTTAGGGCTTGCAAACCAAGGGTCCACCACAGCAACAAGGCCCAACGTCCATCCAAACTCCTCCAGCAAATGTCACCAAATTTTGCCAACAAACACCTCCAATAGCTCAAGAATAATGATACAAGTGGAGTGGAACTTGCGTAGATAATAAGAGATTAGAAGCCAAGACGAAATAGAGAGAAGGAAGAGAGAATTCTTTTCAAAGAAAGGAGAAGAAACCCTCAGGTTTTGTAGAGACTTTACTCAAATTTTCAACAACTTCTCATGTCAAAAAACGTCTCTAATTTATAAGAGAAGAGGGGGCAGCCAAATAGACAATTTACTTCCAAATGAACCAATCAGAAAAGGCCAGGATAATTCCAAAACAGCACCCGAAAAGTCAGCAGAGGAAACCGAGTAAAGCAGCCATGGGAAAGGAGCAGACATCCAAGGAATCGGGATAGAGCCAAGGAATCGGAACAGCCCACGGGAAAGAGAGCCAGGGGGATCGGAACAGCCCACGGGAAGGAGCAGCTAGGAGGAAAAACCGAAGAGACACAGGGAAAGAAAAGAGGCAATAATTCCACTCTATTTAATGAGCTATCCAGTAAAAGACTTTATATAATATTGAGCTAAAGTCTCAGCTCAATCAATGATGAGCTAGAACCAAATAGCTCCCAAAAATTCAGCTCAAAAGTCAAAACCAAAGCAGCCAAAGCCCAACCCGAGAGGCAACCAGCAGCCCAAAAACCAAAAGAACCCAAGAAGCTAGCACACCCAAGGCTTGCCATGCTCAAGCACTACCTACTCATGATCATTGGATGTTTTCCATCATAGGATAGCATAAAATAAAACCAAAAAATTTATAATATTCAAATTACAATAAAAACGAAAATAAACTAAAATATGCATGCATCATATATGCATTGTAGTACATAGGTATCTTGTCATTTTGTTCTACAGGAAATGAAAACTAGCAAATCTTACTGGAATCCATTTTTTGTTGAATTTAAACTTATAGCTTTTGACCAAACCTTGATGGAATCTAAGAACTTACTAATTTTGGGCCTTTTAGGGTTATAAATAAAACCTTGAGACCTCAATTTTGGCAAGAATTATTGAACAAAAAGTTTTTATTTTCCTCACAAACTTGTGTTCATTAATTGTATGTAAATTCTTGGATCCTATTGCAAGTCGATAACAACTGTCAGGGAAGCTTCTCTATATACTAATGTGAGGCCTGTATCTTCAAATCAGTAACTTCTACCCTTGTTCATTTCATAAACTATTTTACGATAAATTTAGCCTGGGTGAGGGAGATTTGTTCAAGTTTATTACATATTGATTTCTCCTCTTTGCGGTGTAGATTAGATCCTAAACCATTGTTGATTTCATTTATTCTCAGGTTTCTTGCATGCCAACTAAGTCACAAATCAATAAAAAGATAGAACCACAAAAAACATCTGATAGCTAAAAGAAATCATCACTGCAAACTCCATATGCATTTCTAAGATGTGCTTATTCATAAAGATCATTGCACAACTGTTTTCTACAAACTTCTAATCCCGCATAAAGAAAAAAAGGGGGAAAAATGGAAAACAAACACACCACTGGACAGCAAAATCAATACCTAAAAGCAAAAATAGAAAGACAACTTGAAATGCAAGATAAAAAAAATAAATTTTCTTGAGGATCTCATTAGAAAAGTATCATGGATGAACCTGCATTACAATAATCCCCTCAAACATGAAAAGTGCCCCCACGGAACCCCATCAAAAACAAGATAAAAAACAAAGTATCTGAGTTATTGTAAAATAGATCTCTGAAAATAGTCAAACACTAAACAACATGATATGCCATAACAACATCAGCAAAGGCCCGCTTCTGAATCCAATTGATTCATTTTAGATTTGCATCTATAGTACTTTCCCTTGATAATGTCAATTGCACGACTCATGCTGTGAATATCGTTCCATTTATGACCAAGAGATTTTCCGCATAACATGACTATATGTGTATGAAAACCTGATGGTAATCAACAATGATCTAGGATATTCCGCCATAAGGTAGATGAAAGAAGCCCCTGGTAAACCTTAAGATTGAGTAAAAAGTCAAGCTAAAAAGATTTCTGGAAAACATCACCAGACATGCATATCATAACTCCCTGCACAGAAATTCAAGAAGTCCTCAAACAGAAAGCATATAATTTCCAGTAAAATAACACTCCCTTGGCACAATTATACATGCATAAACATACCTTGACCTTTTCTCCAATAAGAAGAAGAAAATGATATTCAGACACTGCTAAAGACCTCGGCTTCATTGCTTCCCCCAGTTTTTCATAGTTTAGTAGACCCTTGTTTTCCACAAAATTCTCATCTCCTCCACTTGAACTATTTAACATAACTAAAATAATTATAATTTGTTTAGGCACTCCAAATCATGCTAAAAAGAAAGATGATGACACAGCGTAAAGATGTTCCCAAGACTAAAACTTGTACAATGAGATGATTAAGAAATACAGCAACAGTTATTTCAGTATATAACAGGAAGAATGTCATATACAAATGATATACCTATGCTGGGCACCAAAGTTCAGTTCACCGTGATAGATTCCAGCACCAGAAAGCCAAGCAAAATGTTTGGCCCTTCTCTGCATGATAAAGAAATGCAGTTCACTGCAAATCAAATGAAGAACCATGTCAAATAATTCAGCTTGGATTTACAAAATCCATTAATAAGCTATCATAAATTATAAGTTTACCAATAAAACATGGTAGCGGTTCTGAAGGATACACAAAAATAAAGAAACCAAATAATTTAGCATTTCTAAGCAGAATATGGAGCCTCATGGAGAGAAAAAAATTTTAAGTTTCGTGTTCAAATTAAGATTGCATAAAGTTTCTTTTTTTTTTTTGCAAGAAAGCTTGCAATATGAATTTTCATGCTCCAACTAAGTTTTAATAATTCAACATTCTCCTTACATCCTAATAAACCCTCATCACATGTCATTGGTAACCTTCAAGAAAGAAACACTTCTTTAGTTAAAGAAGATGGTAAGTGTCCTACTTCGCACTTTCCTTTTTCACTGGCCACTGACTCTCTTTATCTATGTATGGTCAATAAATACTCATATTGCATTACATGTTGCAATAACTTGATGTATTTCAAGTTCTTTCACAATGCAGAGGTGGCTAATATTTCAATTTTACAAGTGATGATAGCCTCTGCTTTAAAAAAACTATGTTCTACTTATTTCACAAGCCGAAGCTCAAGACAATCAAACCCAATCAATTAATTGAGCTAGCCTCTTTTATCCCTACGAAATACAATCCAATTGCATTTCAACCAATTCAAATTACTCAACCTGTATTCATGAAGAACTCAAAGCTTTTAGAGATATCTTTCTAGAGTTGTCATGGAGGTCTTGAGAACTACAACAATAACCTTCTATTGATATTGCTAATCTAGGAAGTTGTTCTTTCCCTTAGTCCCTCTGATGAGGTCATCGACAGACATTTTAGGCAGGTTTATCGGCGAAGGAATCGTAGATCGACGGCTACGATCGGGAGTTTATATTTTTGATGTTGTCATGTCATTTTTATGTTATTTTATTTTATGTATCTTTTATTTCATGTACTAGTGACGATTTCGCCCTAATGAAGGCGTAGTGTTTGTTGTAGCCCAATGGGCATGTGAGTCTTTTTAGTTTCATGCTTTGAGATCTTTATAAAGGGATTCCTCTTATTGTATGAGGGATGCTTGATTAATAAAATTCTGAGATTTTTCTTTTGTCTTCTTGATTGAGAGCTTGAGAGAAAGAGAGGAGGCCTTGGAGAGGCTCCACCCTATACACCCAACAGCCCACCACGGTGAGCTCTTGGTTTTATCGTGTTTTATTCACTGTTTTCCTTCCTCCCCACCCCCATTCCACTCACCCGAACCCGCCCCTCTCCCCTCTCCATTTTCTCTGCAGCCGCCCCTCCCAAATTCCCCTGAACCCGCAGACTTCCCCTGCCCGTCTCCCCCTTGCCGCCGGGCTACCCCACCGCCGTCGCCCCTGCCCAGCCGCCGGTCCCCTCCCCTCCCATCACCACAGCGACCCGATCTCCCCTCTTCCTTGGCTAATCCCTCCAGCCGGATTCATTTGCCTTGGAGGAGTTTGAATATTCAGGCCATTAAACCCCCATTAAATTCCTTCCTAATTTGGCTCCTCAAATTATGAGCAATTGATTGAGGATATACCTGAATTCAAATTCAAATTTCCCCCCTCTCTTTATTTGTAACTTCCCCAATTGATTGAAAATCGAAATTAAAACCTCAATTTTAATTAATTAACATGGGGCCACTACTTATGAAATTTTCCCCTTATTCTTCCTTTGCTTAGCCCGCGCCCCAAACCCCTCACTATTCTCTCTCTACTGCCACATAAGCAACCACACTAATTCCCCTCTTAATTCTCCCTAATACCGGCCCCTTTTTAATTCAAATTTTGGAGGTTTCAATTGCAATTTAACACTTCTCCCTCCAACCCAAGAAAAGAATTTCAGATTTTTCTCTTGGTCTTCTCCTAGCTCACGGCTCATTCTCCGTCCCTTGTCTTCTTCCCGCCCTTAATGTTGAATGGTGGATCCGGAGCTTGAATGGGGATTGTTATTCCACGCCGACGGGAGCATCAATATCCTACGATCTCCGTGCTTTGACGTAGGATTTGAAGACGACGCCACAATTGAAGAGTACTTGGAGCGAGTCGTCCTGATTCTTGCAAGCATCTTCGACCGACAGTTTCGTGACTACACTTGGACGATCATCGAACGCCATCCACCACCACCTCCTCAGGCGACTACCTCTCCGGTAACGAAGTCTTTCGTCTCCTTTTCCGTAGTGGTGCTCTCCATCTTCGTGTGGTTCTTTCTTCTCCGCTAAAGCCCAAGAGTGAACGAGAGAGAGAGGGTACTCAAGGTGAAATTCTTCATTATTAATTGTGGGATTTTTGTTATGAGCAATTAAGTAGATCTTTTATTTTGGGAGTGTTATGAATTGTTTGGTTATCTCAAAGCAAATCTTCGCCTAAGCAAGTTAATTACCTAGAATGATTTAATCCTTTATTTTATTGATAATAAAATTTGTTTGACAACGCTTTGAATAACTTTCATGTTATTTTCCAAATGCAATTCCTACATTGATTCACATCACCCTCTTTTATGGAGTGGATTTTGCTAGCTTAGTAATATAACCAAAGACCTTTGAATCTTGGTCAAAAAAACATGTCAACCCTTTGAAATATAAGCTTCATATACCAGGAGAATCAAAGTAGAGTGAATTGTCTACTTCATCCCTTAATCATCAGTCATTGGGTTTGTCAATTTAGTTAGTTTATTTATTGCATGATGTTTATATCAATATAATTATTTATCATGCTGTTATATGGCATTATGTTAGATTATCCATGAGATTATGAGTAATGCTATATGTAGTACTCGAAGGGTTATAATTCAACTGAGTAATGAAGAAATAAAGGTTATGGCCTTTCATTAGCATCCTTGACAACAATTAGTTACTCCATCTATCCTAGACATGAGATTTTTTAATTCTCTCTTTTCCCTTGCCTACATCTCCTCAAAGTTTTCATTCATTAATCTTCTATTTCTCCTTACCTACATGATCTTCTATGCCAGATTCTTCCTTTTCCAATAACAAGGCATCAAAATTCAACATCGATATATATTTCTCCTATCCCATTCCTCATCAACAACGGTTCTCAAGAAAAGAAAAAACTAAAAATCTTTGTGCATTTGCACGTATCTTTTGAAGCAAAGCTGGCAGCACATAATTCTTTGACTTCCCACCTCAAAAATGCATGCATCCAAAGTTGTTAAAGACAAAAGACTAGTTTAATCAATGTTAGATTTTATGAAATCTAGCAACCTTGCTATTTATACTATAGACTCCCAACTTATTAGAAGGAATATATCTAGTATATCAAGTAGCACATAAGCATATCGTGTAAAGTGAAAGTGATGTGACATAAATGGAGGGAGTACAATAACTCTTTGTTTCTCTTCTTGATCTACTAAATCCTTGGGCAATATCAACTCATCTTCCCATTTCTTTTGTGGGTCAAAAAATATAACCCCAAAAGATATTGAGGTCGAGCTGAAGGCTTGTAGTTTTCTTGAAGCATGTGGAAGATAGTATTTAAGAGTAATCCAACCTCAAAAAAATGTTACATTCCATTCTCTAGCTCCCTTATTTTTCTAGTCAACATTGGACAAGCTTTAAAAAACTAGTACATCACGGCCCACCCAGCAGCAGAATAAGGCCCCAGCCATCCTGTCCCAATGACTGCACATTGTATTTGTTTAATATAAATACTGAAGCAATAAAATTTTGACAAAAAGAGATGATATCATTAGAAGCATTGCTAAAACTTAGCAAACTTAAAAGCAAATGAAATGATTCATAAGAAAATGGGAACTCCATATTGGGAGGGGAATTGTAAAAAGGATCAATATTGGCTGAGAAAAGGGTGTAACGATATTCAACATGAAAGCATTCAAAATGTTATTCACCGCTGTAGAGGTAAGATCTATGGATCCAACTTACTTGGTAAGAGCTACATTTTGTTTTAATGAGATAGAAAATGCAAGGAAAAATAATAATAATAATAACAATAAATACTTCTAGGATAAGAAACTTCATGAATTATTTCTTAGACCCCCTTCAACTACAGCCATAAAAAGTAGTACTTGCCTATTTGGGATTTCTCCAGGAAGCTCCATAAAGTGCACTGCACGATCTGAGTAGCTAGCAAACACTGTCTGCAAAAGACTTAAATAGTAATATTCATATAATAACTAAACTGTTCGTGATTATCACTAATCAGAACTGAAGTAGCATGTTTTTTGCCCAAATATGAGTTGTACTTTACATTGAAAATAATTTCAAATCCAATTTGAATCTAAATAATTGAAACGTGAGAAACAAGTTCATGCTTATTGTTCACCACTAGATATTTGAATTCAAATGGAAGACCAATCATCTCTGATTTTTTTTTTGCATATTCAATTCAAGGGATCAACTAAACTTTTAGCAGCCAAAAAAGGACCTTTGAAAAAAGTACCTCATCATATTTATGTCAGAAATCATCTAATGAAATCAAAGAATTTGAAAAGAAAATAGATATAATTTAGAATTACAGAATATAAAAGTGTTTTGTATTGACATCCAAAGACAACAACATTTGAAAGTCAATTACAGGGATCTTAAAAGTACATAACAATAATTAAGCAAGAATTCAATTTGCTATCTAAAATGAATATTGGGTGTACATTAGGATTTTGTAAGGATTTAAAAAAACATTAGCATGCAATGTAAATTCGACTTGACATAAAGATAAAAAAATTAAAAACAAATCATTATTAAGTATGTTGTTCTAGTCTAAATCTTTAAATTCCTAACCCCCGGCCTTTAAGTAGGTGTCTCAACGATTTCCTTAGATGACCATACAATCCCAATTTGATCTCCTTTCATTCATTTTCCTAGATCCACCTGCCCAAATATACTTATATTTTAATCCTTCCAATTTTATATGCAATGATTACCATAAAGGATTGCAAGCACGTGATTCAATGTTCAAGAGCATTATAAACACTAGTTAACTGCAACAAGAAATACAGCAGAAAAGGGATACGAGAAGAAAGCAGAGAAGAATGAGTCAACCTATACATACTATTTAAACAAATTGAACAAAACAACGATTCACAAAAAAAAATATTTACAAAGTGCGTGTGTGTAAATGTGTATGATACAAGTCAACCACAGGACAATATGCCAGTTCTAAGTGGTGAAATTGAGCTTTGCCAAACTTATAAGCTTACATCTAATGCTCCAATGCCCGTGAACGAGTACAAACGTGTTGGTGTGACGGCCATGACATAATATCTCATAGCATTGCCAACGGAGGCAGTTTCCATCTGAGTTATAGGAAAGAAAAAAGTAGCTAGTTAATATTTATTTTACAAGTAAATGATTCAGAAAAAAATCAATAAATCCACAGCACCTGCAAGCCCATGATAGCTTCAGGAAGCTCAGTTAGCTCAAATAGAAACTTTATATACTTCTCCTTCTTGTCCACTTCATCAACTGACATCTCATACATTTGCCCGTTCTCGGTTCCAAGAATCACTTCACGAGTTGAAGCTTAACACCCAAAAATACAATACAATTCAAACACCTACTCCTTTAGTGAAAAAAAATCAAGAACAAACCAAGAGCATGAGAACCCTCACACTCAGTGATCTGCTGCCGATTCCAAGCAACTGCATTCACTACCAGGCCCTTCAGCCGACTTAAAACCCTAGGCCTAGCCCACTTCGCGTGCGTATAATAAGTCTCCGTGCCGCCGCTGTGAAGAACATTAGCAATGCAATGGCTGCCGCCAGGGTCAACGAAGACGCGGTGAACAGGCTGTTCGCCACCACGGCCGCCGGATAAGTCCACATCTGGAATCGAAGATATCAACGATAATATCCGTCGGAGAGTTCTGGAAGCAAAGCAAGATAAAAAATTTCGAACCGTAAGAATCTCCAACGCCGAAGTCGTGCCTGATAAGCCACCCCTTACTAGTGCCGATAAGGATGACGTCATTGCCGGCGGCCATGCAGGTGATAAAGCCGTGGCCTTTGGCGCCATTCCGCTCGAGCAGGTCGACAGAAAAGACGTGACCGCCGGCGTTCATTTGGCCGAATGATCGGAGCCGACCAGAACCCTAGAGGGCAGTTTGGTAGCAGGATTTTACCTAAATCCTACCAAAAACCAAAAACGACAAGATTAAATTCGGATCTTAATCCCGTTTCGCCTCCTTTTGCAATAAATCCCTACCTGGCATTGGGCGGGTTTAACTTAATCCGCTAAGTCTCACAAAGTCTTCTTTTTCTACACGCTGATGAACTTGTCGAAGCCGTTTATAGCGATCACCACTGGCGCCATTATCGCTTCTTTGTCGTCGAGGGTTTCGGCGGATTTGAGGAGAAGTGAGGGTAGAAATATATTAATTAAAATTTTAAATTAATACTTATAATTAATAATGATAAAAAATATATATATAAATTTAAGCAAATTAATGTTATTATTGTTTAATTTGACATAATAAATTTTATTTTTACATACCTAACAAACAAAAGTTCTCTATTTACTTATCTAATATCTAAACTTTAATTTTTACTATTATACCATCGTAGTGACCTAGTCCTCATCAAACCTAGCACTCTGTCTACTCCCATCAAAGTCAAGTCGTGAAAACAACATTTTGCGCGCGGGAAAAATCCAGGAACAGCTCTCGCATTGCCTGCAGATCTCTCGCATGCATCATTTTCTGCAAGTTCAAACGTCCCGTCTGACTCCAGTGCAAATGTACCGCCGGAGCAAACATCCGAATACATCTCCAAATTTATTTCTGCAAGTTTTGTTTCTCCCGCCGGTGCAAACATCGCACAAGCTCATTTGGCCGCCGTTCCTATTTAGGTAACATTTTTATTCATTTTGGCAACCGGTTAAGCATTCAGGTTGAAGATTACAGAGAAAAAAATTGTTTGAGTTTTATTCATTAATAACTGGATTTCTATTTCTGCCATTTTAATATCTCCTGTCCGACAGCTACTTCATTTTCTATTTCCACTTCTATTTGCCTATTTTTTGTTCATGTTCATTCTAATTGCTTGAGTTATTTTTTTTCATTAATAACTGGATTCTCAAAAAATGGAATGCAACAATTTGTGCTCTATTGTCTTTAAATATGGAGGATATTGGGTTGATGTGAAGGGCCAAAGCAGGTTGAAATATGTAGTTGGAAGTTAGAAAACTTTGAGGTTCGAGAAAGCTGATTTTAATTTGTTATTATTGAAAGAACAAACTAAATCAGTTTGCCGATGGCTGCGGGGTCAAGCTTATGACCTACACTATCATGTTAATGGAACATCGCCTAAGATTTATATGTCGATTGGTAACGATGGTGATGTAATGAACATGCTTATATGTTCTTGTAACGACAATAAAGTTGAGGTGGTCGTTATAGTGAAAGATTTTGAAGAAAGTTTGAATAATGTTGATAACATTCAATCTGGTGATATGCAAGATTTAAGTGAGAGCAGCATAGTGAATAATGACATTATAATAGATGGGTTGTGTGATGGTGGCTTTGCGTCTCAGGTTTAAGAGAAGTATTCTTTAAGTGTTCGATCACGTTTTGAGGATTCATCAAGTTTTAAACAAGTTGTTCGTTCAAATGCAATTTTGCATAACTTTGGTATCAAGATTAAAGCTAGTGACAAATCCATAGTTATTGCTACATGCACATACCGTGGATGTCCATGGAGAATTCGTGCTTCATTATGTTCAGATGGGCATTCATTCAAAGTTAGAAAATTACTAGGTTCACATTTATGTCCAGGGGTAAACAGAACTGGAAAAAAGCAAGCAACTGTAACATGAATTGCTCATGAAATCAAGGATCTTGTAAAAAGAAATCCTTATATTACACCAAAAGACATAAGCAATAACTTAGAGACCACTTTTGGTTTGTCTTTACCATACATGAAAATATGGCATTCTAGGGAATTAACAAGATAGCAAATGTTTGGTTCAATAGATGAAAATTACAATTGGGCTCCCACAATGAAGTTAGAGCTAATCAATAGGAATCCTGACTCCATATAGCATACCTATGTGACAACCAAAATCACTCATTTAAGAGGTTCTTTATTAGTTTCAAAGTTTGCATTGATGGGTTCTTTGCTGGATGTCGATATTTAATCGGCATTGATACTTGTCATTTGAAGTCAAAGCACTTAGGTGTGTTAATAGCTGTGAATTGTTTGGATGGTAACAATGGTCTTTACACTGTTGAGTTTGCCGTTACAAAATCTAAATCAAAGAGAAGTTGGGAATAGTTTTTAATGAATTTGGCAGAAGCTTTTAGTGTTGATGTTGAACATCTAGCATTCATTTTGGATATGGAGAAAGGTTTTGGTGAAGCAATTAAGGTTATCTTTCCTAATGTTGAGCACAAAATTTGCATGAGACGCCTTTGGAAAAACATAAAAAAACTTTTTCGTTATGATGATAGTCATAGATTGCAGAAGTTGGTGTTGAGTGCTGCAAATTATTATAATCAACTTGAGTTTAATACAAAGATTGAAGAAATATATTGTATTAGTCTTGAACTTCATTCCTACCTAAGCTCTTTGACATGCAAGTGGTCAAAAACTACTTTCTCAAAGAATATTAAGAACCACTACAACATAAATAATATGGCCGAATCTTTCAACTCTTGGATAGAGGAGGCAAGGAATAAATCCAATGTGGATTTGATCGACATGATAAGGGGAATGATGATGGAACAACGATCTCAGTGCAAACTACACTCTGCTTCTTGGAAGGGCCCTTTGGTTCCATTTGTGGAGGATTATATTAGAGATGTTACA
The DNA here is from genome assembly GCF_001605985.2 of Dendrobium catenatum. Classification (NCBI taxonomy): domain Eukaryota; kingdom Viridiplantae; phylum Streptophyta; class Magnoliopsida; order Asparagales; family Orchidaceae; genus Dendrobium; species Dendrobium catenatum. The sequence goes on along the minus strand of NW_021318596.1, from coordinate 1,382,423 downwards.
ACAAGAAAAGAATATTTCATTATACGTCAGTCAACTTCAACAAAAGCTGAAGTAGAAGGAAGTTTTGAGCGTCATGAGGTAGACATAGAAAACCATTTTTGTAACTGTGGTTTTTGGAAACTATATGGGCTACCACGTATGCATTCGGTAGCATTTGTTGGAACAAACTGTCACAATTTGTGGCACACATACGTGGATGAGCACTACTACAGCTATAAGCTAGTTATCTGATTAAAGTAATTTTTTATTTTAATGCTTTTTGTATTAACTACAATATATTTTACAGGTACAAAATGGCTTACGATGGACCTATTGCACCACTTTCGGGGAAGGAACAATGATTCGTAGCGAGTGATGGCATGTTTATTTTACCTCCCATCACACTCAGGCCTCGTGGCCAACCAAAGAAAATAAGAATTAAGAACTTCTTAGAAGTTACCAAGAAATCAAAAATAAGTCATAAATGTGATCTTTGTAACTCTTGGGGTCACCGTAGAAGCACTTGCAAGGAGCTGCTAAACATTCATGGAGAAGATATTCAGTCTAATTTATCGGCAAAGATACCCATATGGCGGGCAGACTTCAGTTCGGAGCATAATTTAATGTTGTTCTTTAGAACGTTTTTTGTTGTTCCCATAGTTTTTTTTTGTTAAGATAACCGTACGATTTTTTTGTTGTTCTGATTATTTTTTTGATGTTCTACAATACGCTTTGGAAAACCTGTATAAACTGAAATCTTATGAGTAACCATAGAGCATGGGTTGTGAAAGGAAAATTAGCATATCATATTTTTCATGAACCTCACTTATCGCTGATCAGGCATGATTTGTAATTCAAATGTCATCTAAATTAAGTACTCAATTAGTAAAAACTTTATAATCAACTTTACGATCTCAAGTAAATACTTTAACTTCAATTTTCCTTTCTTTTGTCATGGCATCAACTACAGCAAATTGCATATCATGATAATTGATCCATAGACAATGCATCTTTGAAGCGTTCTGCATTGATGACAGCATGTTCATCTCCAATAAATTGAGGCATAAATGATGCATTGCTTGTACAAATATATATCATGCATCTTCTCACATTGAGCATGCATAATTGATTGGAGACATTGTGCAGTAATAATAGATTGATCGGGCATTTCAAACACAACTAAAGACATAAATAATGGTGAAAATATTCAAATCTGCTTACAACAAAACTTCATATTTTATATCTATAACAAAATAAAAAACAAAAGACAACATAACTTCATTTTTTTTTCATTAAAACATAAGACTCAAGTGCTTCTTAATAACATTCTAAGATACATTCATTTGCAATTACAAGTCTTCGATTGAGAATTGGCGGCAACAGCAACAACAACATGCAAAATCAGTATAACCAACAAGAGTTTAATTTGAAATAACTTAAATGTAATTGTGACTACATGCTTTGAATGAACTTCTGATTCATTTTCACTCCTTAAGAGATTCATATATTCCTCTTCATCATTTTCTTAATCAAACTACTTAAAAAAATCTACAATCATCTTCCGATCTATTTCAGGGGCATCTATAGAACTTTCTTCCAAGATTATTAGCTTTGTAACAAGTATATATTTTACATTGCATGTTGCAATGACAATAGATCGGATTATCTAGCCTTCTCGGTGATGAATTAGAGCGGCTCGAACTCATGTCAAAAATCTAAAATTACAAAACAAATTTAAATAGGTAAATGTAGTCAACTAAAACATATATAAAAAAAAAAACAAATTACTCAAGTGACAACAAACTTAAAAAATATCTAAAATTTTGTTTTTTTAATTTTAAACATATCTTCCATTCTCCCATAATTACCAATGACTAGTTTTGCCAAGCACAACTAATTAAAACCAATCGGATAACCTCAATGGCCACATTAAAACACAATTTTTTGATGTAATACCAATTAGATAACAATTTTAAAACCCATAATGCATCGCCTAAAAATCTTATCCTGCATACATGATAAATCATAGTTTGCTCTTGTGCACTTATAATGAAAATGCTATAACTATTCTATGGATTGCAAACCAATCGGATAACCTTAATCGGCATATTAAAGCATGTGAAGAGATAGCAACCCTAAAAAAACAAAGTAGACACATACTATTTTCCATAGATAAAACCATAACAGAAATGGAAAAATTACTTCATAATGATGAGTATATTTGAAAAGAGAACATATGGAGAAGAATATGGATGAGGAAAAGAGAAGAATGGGGAGAGTTCACCTTGCAAAGAAGGAAATCCGGCGGCTAGGGCATGTCGGCGGTGTCGACTTGGGCTGGCGACCAGCGAGAGAGAGAAGGAAATGGATTTGGCACTCGGAGCTTCTTGCGACAACTGAGAGCACACGAAAATTAATGTGGTCTCGGGAATGTTTTGACGGAGAGAAAGACGGTAGGGTATTTTAGAAAGCCAAATAATGTTTTAGGTGTTAGGTTTGAAAATAAGAAAGTTTAGATGTTAGATAAGTAAATAGAGAACTTTTAGGTGTTAGGTATGTAAAAACCCCTAAATTTTATTATGCTTATCTAATTTAATGATTATTAATTAATTATCAATAAAATAATAATTATGTTAACTATAATTTAATTAGGCTAATTATAATAAAAAGTTGTTTATTTGAAATTATGAATATCTAATCAAATATTATTTTTTTGAGAAAATGTACTAAAAAATTTACTTTATATCAAAATATCATGATATTTTAACAAATATAGTCAAGTTTTTCACCAAAGAATTCCGCAATCTTCTGATCTTAGAAGCACCTCCACTTTTGTTCTTCTCTTCATCTTCTTCATTTTTGATAATTTTAAAGAGTGCATCTTCGATGTGCAACACAAATTTATAGTGAATAGTTTTTCCTACTAAAATTGTCTTCAAAGGTTATTAATACTTTTCAATTTGACTTTTATGGTTTAAAAAACAAATTTTGTATTCTAAACTCTAAATCACTTTGCCATTAGGCCGGCTTCAATTTCCTACTAGTTTTCAGGTTAGAGCTATCTTTCAACCACATTTATCTTTAAACCAACAAATAAATCACCATTAAACAATTTTAATAATCTTTAAAACATAATAGAAATTTACCCCAATCATTTTTTAAAATGTTCAACCCATTCAACTCAAGATTTAGTATTATTATAATAAATTTTGATGAATTATAAAATTGTTTGAATTTATCTGAACCATATTTGATCACTTGCTCAATCTTATGTTTGAGCATTCATTAATCATGTCAGATTATGTTCAAATAAGGTTTGATAAAGCGTTCAAATAAGCATTAAATAAATTACGCCACCAGGATTAGAAACTTTGCTTTAGTTATTGGGTTGAATTTTCAAGGGTTTTCACATGATCATGATTCAAAAGGATAACGTAACGGGCTGTTTAAAAGATACTTCGATGGGGATAAGAATTTCAAGAACACTAACTTTGAAGTGCATTTTTTATATATCCTTAGAGTATGATGTCATGGTAGTGGACAATATGAGTGATGAATATAGACATGGTGCGCTACGATGCATGTAATATATAGAAAAGTGTCTTAGCCCAGTACATTCTAATTTTATAAGCAGTTTCACCATAGTATTAGGATTATGAAGCCATTCCATAGGTGTGGAAGATATCTACTAAATTCATTGGGAATAGAATACCAAGGATGTTATGTTGGAAGATAAACAATTTATACTTTTTTTCCTTTCCTATTTTATGTAAGGAGTTATCCATGTTGATGAGGATGATTTTTTAAGTCCGTTAAATATACTCCCACTAATCCTATGACAATTAAGATTATAAAGAAGAAATTGAGCATATATATTATTAATAAGATATCAAGGGAGCCAATATAATTAATTGCAAGTAAATTCATTCCAAACAAAGAAGGGATGAAGCATATTAGAAAACTATGCTCTACCGCATTCTTGATTATCCATTCGTGACCTGCATTTTGGTAAATCAGAAAGTTGTAAGGCTAGGCTATAGCAGAAGTAGAGAGTTGTTAAGTTATGCTAAAGAGGAAAGAAGAAGGTTGGGCAAGGGTGTTGAAGAAGGACATTGGCTAGTAAAGAAAAAAGTGAGGGAAGATGAAGAAGAAGAGGAAAGTGGAGAAGGAAGGAAAATAAAATGAGAAGTAAGAAAAATTAGTTATGTGTAAATATCTAAATTTGTAAATTTTCTAGTACAAAAATAATATTCATTTGTGTTGTAGGATTCTAGCGATGTATGAGGAGGGGAAATTTTGAGATAAAATTTTATTTTGAAATAAATAGAATTTTATATGTATGATTAGAAAAGTAAACTATAGGAATAGTATGTGATACAACACCAAAAATCATGTTGATCAGGCACGAATCTTGAAGCATATATGAATTGAAAACTTTAAGAATTAAAATTTGAACCAACCATATGATCAAATTAATATTCTCAATGAGAACAACCCAACAACACCAAAATTGATCTGCTACGAGCCTACATTGGTCCAAATTAAGGGACCAAAGCATATTTGGTAGGTTCAAAATATTAATTGGATGATCAAATGATCTTTAAAAATGACATGCTTATAATAAAAAAGAGTGGCTTAACAAGGAAAATCCAATGAGCCCAAGATCCCTTAATTATGACATCATTAAGATACTTAAATGCTTACAATGTTTTTGTAACTATGAAAGGTGCTGCTAGCTGGGGTTAGAATGCAAATGATATGATCGCACTATCCCGTAGGACAAAACGCTCGTAGGCCTTTACACTCTATACAAGCAAGCCAATGGGAGAGCAGATAGGATCATATATACGATTAACTATAGAGAATAGTGGCTTCCACCTACATATCTTGATGGGTAATAATATATATGACCTGATAATCATGAGATTTCTCCCATTGGATACATTAGCTTGAATGAGGTGTATTGATGCGGTGTTAGTTTCTCACAGGCTTAAGGCCTCAAGCCTATGTGGTTAATTACATCTTAGGCATCAACCAAAGAAAACACTCAATTATGGACACTATATTATTCTCTTCATAATTTGGCGCATAGTAGGGCATCTAAGCTCTCATTATCTAAAGAAAGATAGGCTCAATTAGACTATTCAACATGTGAGGATCATAGAAGCACTCGGTTAGTCCAAAGAGAGAGAATCTGGGGAGGAAACATCACACACAAAGCATGTGTGAGAGAAAGATGGAAGCAACATCATCAGTGTGATGCGGATGGGTGAGATTTATAGCCTCTGAAGAGTGGAAAGCTTACCCGCCGATAAGGCATACAACAATATACCAATATCTTCAGTCTTTGATCATAAATCTATAAAGGATGTATTGTGCACCAATTATTAATATCCACGACCTAACTAATACAAGACACCACGAGGGGAATTATAACCTAAACCCACCAATAATCTAAGTAACCCCAATCTGGATTTACCACCCTGCTCAGAAAGGGGATCCAACTAAAATCTCCATAGCGTATTAAATGCATGCAATCAAGTCTTATGCAAATTTAGGAGTGATGGGAGGCATAGAAGGGAATGGACATCAAGCTTGATCATGAATGATACTATATTGTGCAAAATGGTTTATCCGTCTATATTATAAAAAAAATATGCATGATTTGACTCAATGATATGCATGCATGGGTAGGGCCAATCATAAATGACCAATACTCACTGTAAATTGAACAAAGCTTAAAATATTAATTATATTTTAAAAAGTGACCCATAATAAATCATGTATTAGTTTTTGAGAAAAATGAGTTGATTTTAGATCCTATGTTTCATTTTATCTTTATTAAGCAAATTTTAACTTTATAAAAAATTCAACATCCTAAAAAGCCTAATGTTAACTCCATATGAGCCACCCTTATCAAAGAAAAGTAAGAAACTTAAGAAAAAACATGCAGTTCAAATATGAAATCAAAGTAAACACATCAATCATCACACACAAATAATAATTAATGGTCATGAATGTAGCTGACTTCTGTAATACACCTTATAAAATAAAAGAAGGTAGATGAACTCTATCATATATACAACTCAGCATAAATATATACATCAATGAATAGTGTGTGGGGTCTTGACTGCTCTTCACACATTTGATCTCCTGCCTTCTAAAATACGCACAGACCTACAAGAGTTTCCTAACTTAAATTATACATGAAAAATAAAAATTATATGAATCTAATATAAAAAAATATGGTAGCACAATTATAATAAAAATCACACACATCAAACATCTGAAACCTAATTCTTAGAAACACATTCATAAGGGTTAAGCATTCCTCATTGTACCTAATAACAAATATATTTCTAATAATTATTTGTGCATTTTTATAACCCTTTGAGAATGTGGTTGTGAAACCCTTAAATTTTCAATTTATATTTGGAATTTTTTTTTGTGCTGTTAGTACGGGACGAACCGTATGGACGAACTGAAGAAATGTTGAAAATCTATATGGTTAGTACGGACGAACTGCCAATACGAATAGAGAAAATATGCATGTTCGTCTGGACGAACCTGGGTTCACCGGGACGAACTGTCGGGATGAACAGAACAGAGAGCATCATCCAGGGATGAAGAAAATTGGAATTAAATTTCGTCTGGACGTTTTGAGTCTAGAGGAGGTCGTCCCGGGACGAATGGGAATCGTCCGGGACGATCCTGCTTGATTTAAATAGAGGATTTGAGATATTTTGAAGAGAGAGAAAAAGCATGAGAGAGAAAGAGAAGAGGAAAGCTTGGTTTCGGAGGCCGCGAAGCGCTTTTCGTCCAACGCCGCAGTTGAAAGATTTGTTTGTCTTGAAGTAAGGAATCCGAATCCTATTTCTGTTTTTGAAGATTTTATGTTTTGGTATTTTTCTGCTAAGTTTTGTGTTTTCGTTACCGAAATTCTTGCATAACTTTGTATTGACGAAACTTTTACTGCGTAACTTTTGGTATGTTAATGAACTGATGTTTTTGTACGATTTGAGTATTTTCTGGAAAGTTTTTTCCATGTATTTTGAATTATATGGGGTTTTTAATCAAATAAAAAATTATCCAGATGTTAAAAAATATTGATTCAGTACAAGCAAAGTCTTGAAACGTTGTTTTACGCGATTTCTACAAATTTGGAAATTTTTTTGATATGTGCATTTTTCAACGACTTCTGTCTACTATACGATGTTTTACGGAGTTTTCTACATTGAGCTAAATCATGTTTATTGGTTGCAATGCGTTGATGATAATGATGAATGTGATTATATGATTGAAATTGTTGTTATATTACTGTGTACTGTGTGTGTGAAAGATAATTAAGGACTGGTTAAACCGTTGGTTGGAGATGTGATACCTGTACAGGATGGTGGGCCGACGGGCTTTCCTTTAAATATGGTTTGGTGTTATCCTCTACTGATTACATGATTATTGAAGGGAGTTATAAGGAGATGATTACTGTGCCGACGGGCAAAGAGTGACGACTCTTTTTACTGAGCCAACGGATACAAGATACAAGATATTGATACAATACTAAAAAACACCTTAATAGTCAGTGCTTTTACTTGCTCTGTATGACTACTGTACTGAATTACATGTTTAACAGTATTGTTACTACTACTGTACGAATTTATTTATACTGATGGATTTATCGTTACTGTATTATACGGATTTAGTTGCTGCACGGATTTACTGTTAATGCATGATTTCACTGTTACACCATTACTGTTCATGTCACTAGATTGTATTGATTCTGATACATGCACTGATACTATTGATTCACTGTATTTATATTATGCACGTGATATACTGTGTAAGTGATATATGATTCACTGAACATGTTATATAGATTACTGTATTTCATGTGATTCACTGAGCACGTGATATTGGATAATTGAATTACAAGTGTATGTTTTGATATGATTCTACGACATTGATTGATTTCGACTGTTTCAAATAATGTTATGATTTTATTTCATTGATTTGATTGATACTACCGATACGAATGTTTCTTTAACGATTTAACTGTCTACGAAATTGACTGGTGTTATTAATAGTGACGAGATTTGACATACGTACTGATTCATTGAGCTTTTCGGACTTTTATACTGTTTACTGATTCTTCTATTGCCAATTAAGGAGTTTATTGTTTCTGTATTGATATAGTTTACGCATTGACTACCGCTTCTGTATCGATTACTGTTTATGCATTGATTTCTGATTATGCATTGATTCAAATGATCATGTGTAAGTGTCTGCAATGATATGACTGATTGACATGCATGTTGCTTCCGTACCGTGCTTTGATTTCAGTTGTAGGTTTTTGGTGACCTGCTGGGCTTTTTGAAGCTCATTATATGTGGTTAATATTTTCAGGTCAGGACAAGGGAGCAGGAGATTGAGGTTGATCAGGAATCTTCAAGTTTTTGTCCTTTTGTTATAGTGATTCTTTTTGTACTCAGGACAAGATAGATTACTTGTGATTGATGTGTAGATTCTGAGTATTGTAAATGAATTTTTGGGAATAAATAGAAATGTTTACATGATGTTTTGAATTGTAAATTTTTGTTAGACTGTTTGTCACTGATTGATGACTATATATAGCTATATTAGAGATTGATTTAAAGGATTGACTGAATAATTCTTTCCAAGTTAGATCTCAGGGCGTCACAGTGGCCACTTACATAATATATTTCTATAAAAATCTAACCACTTAAGGGAAAGAGCTCACTCACCAATTCTCAAAACATAAAATAAAGCAACCAAAAAACAAATCAAGCCAAAAACACATCATTACATATGGAAAGTGTAAAAGAAATAAAGTGTAAAATATTATCTTAACTACATCTTACCTTAGGATGCCTATGAAAAAGTATCATATATAACATTTAAGTGTGTGCAAAATATAAGTATATATAACTACCCCAAATTAGGTGAGAGGTTTAAGTTACGAAATCAAGTTCTTATTATTTACTTTATCAGCTCTCAAATTTTTCTTTAAGTAATTAATGATTTATGGTAAATTAATTATTATTTAATTTTTGGATTATAATTTTAATTATTAGATTATATAAAACCCAAATATATAATCCATAATCTATGTTAGAGTTATAAAGAATTGAGAATCCTCAATCCTATCCCTAACTAAGGCTGGAAGAGTTATCAAGTGGCAATAGTCAGTTAATGTTTCCTTCGTAATTTAAGACTTTAGGTAAGTCCAATAGAAGATGTGGGTCTCCAAAAAGACTCTACTTAGCTTGAGATTAAATATAAAGGATATGATCGTACTATCCCGTAAGATAAAATGGTAGTAAGCCTTTACACTCTACATAAGCATGCCAATGGAAGAGCAAATGAGATCATGTATACGATCAACCATGGAGAATAATAGCTTTCACCTACACACCTCGATGAGTAATAATATATATAACTTGATCAAAGTCACGATATTTCCCCCATTCGATATATTAGTTCGAATAAGGTTTATTTGATGTGGGGATCTGTTTTCCATATGCGTAAGCCCCCGTGTTTAATTACATCTTAAGCCTCAACTTAAGAAATCTCTCGATTAAGAATGCTATATTATTCTCTCAAGAGGTTTAACACGTAAGAAAAAATCTAGGCTCTCCTAATCTAAAGGAATATAAGCTCAATTAGACTAATCAACATGAGTGGGTCATATAACCACTCAATCGGTTTAAAAAAAAGTGGAAAAAAACATTGCATTTAAATATATGCGAGTGAAGGATGGAGGTGGCATCATCTGTGTGATGTGGATAAAAAGATTTATGGCATCTGAAAGATAAATAGCTTACATATCAATAAGTCATATAGTGGTACAACAGTACCACTAGCCTCTTATATTAAATCTATAATGGATGTAGTATTATTCACACAATACTAACATTCACGACCTAACTAATGCGATTTGGACTTATATTTTGTCTGAAAAAAAGCCAGCTAAACCACCTAGTCTTATAAAATCTATATTATCTAGTCCTTATGAAAGATAGGTTGGTGGTTAAATTTTTGAAATTTAAGGCCAACGTTTAGAGAAGTTCCTAAATGGTCTTGTACTTATGAAGGGTGTTATGCATATAAGGCTAATGCAATTAAATTTTAATTTTAATTAGTTTTTAATGTAATACACGCTAGTCAAAATCTCCAAATAAAAAATTCATGAAATTTTAAAAAGGCTTATAATATAATTTTTTATAAGATTAGACTTCCCCAAGTTCAGCACCTTATCCTAATAAGTCGGATTATCTGAACTCTATTCGTAGACGGGGAAGTGTCTAAATAAGAATTTGAAGATGCAATAATATGCATAAGACTCCAGATAACCTCCGGCTTATTTTCTATGTTGTTATCTTTCTATGTTATTTAGTTTCTAAATTTTAATTTTAATTATGAGTAGAAAAAATTTTATTCTTAAAGAGCATAACAAAGTTCATGTATATGCACATGCAAGAAACCAATGAAAAGCATACAATTTCTATTGCGTAAATAAAGTAAACAATCAATCAAAATAAAATATCTACCAGAGTAAAGGTGTCCAAAATCCATGGTAAGTGATATACAATATATAACCTAGGGTATGTAGAAAAAATAATGGTGGCTAGGCTTCATCGACTACAACCTGGATTCTAATCCTATAGAACGACGCAAATCTTAAAAAACAAGGCATTTTTATCTTGATCTTTGTCTTATGGCTCCTTTATTGGTCTCCTTTCTTCAACTTCCTCGTAGTACGTCCTTCAAAATGATATCCAAATAAAAACAAATTCCTTACAAGGGACTTTCTTTTTTCTTTAGACCCCTTATATTTAAAAATGCCTTATTCTTTAGATTTTCACAACTCTATACTTTGAATAAAATTACATCATAAATATTAAAAAAAAAATATAGACTCCCCTCTAAGGTTATCCTAAGTAGTTATAATCAAATATCCCAAATAGATATATATGAAAATAAAAAGGAAATTTTGTTCAAGTTATTTGTGATTTGGTTTATTAAAGGGTCAAAAAGGAAATTTTAGTTTAGGTTTAAGTATTAATGTTTTAAGGTTTATTTTAAAGGTTTATTTTAATTTTTTAATGATTACCACATTTATTGTTTATCGAGATCATGAGATTTATTTCGCCATCTTTGGGGCTAACTTATTAGCCTCGTAGGCCTAGATTATCCAGTAATAACTAATTTTGTTAAGTTAATTTAGTTGGTTGAAAATTAAAAGAAATGTGAATTAAATAATTTATTATCAATTTGGAAGGTTAAATTAATTAAGTTTGTTATTAACTGGTTCGTGGAGTTGTGCCATCAAGCTCGAGAACCAAGCCTCCTTAGGACACTTAACCCCACTGCCCAAAGTAGTCCATCTTTAAAACTTCATCTTTAGAGTGCTTGTTGTGTATTAATGGGTTGGTTGGTTGATTTTAAAGGATTGATTCATGATTTGATTAAACTTTATGTGAATTAATATAATCTCAAATGTTTGGTTATGATTGAGTTTTTAATGAGTTTCTTATATTGTTCACTTAGTTAATTAAATTTTAATTCATTAGCATTAAATATTAGAGGTGTTTTAAGTTAGGAGTGTAATTAATTATGAGAGGGCTTAATGAATTAGAGTTTGGGTTTTATAAGTTTTTTTTTTAATAATTTTGATTTATGTTTTGTTAGAAGGTGATTAGCATGCTAATTAGATATATGCTCAAGCTTGCCTTTTAATGATTATATATGTTAATTGTTGTTATGTTTTTCTTATGAAAAGGGGAGAGGACCTTTAGATCAAAGTATTTATATGTTAACAAACTATGTAATACACGCTAGTCAAAATCTCCAAATAAAAAATTTATGAAATTTTAAAAAGGCTTATAATATAATTTTTTAAAAGATTATATTTCCCCAAGTTCAGCACCTTATCATAATAAGTCGGATTATGTGAACTCTATTCATAGACAAGGAAGTGTCTAAATATGAAAAGAGAAGATGCAATAATATGCATAAGACTCCAGATAACCTCCGGCTTATTTTCTATGTCGTTATTTTTCTATGTTATTTAGTTTCTAAATTTTAATTTTAATTATAAGTAGAAAAATTTTTATTCTTAAAGAGCCTAAAAAAGTTCATGTATATGCACATGCAAGAAACCTATGAAAAGCATACGATTTATATTACGTAAATAAAGTAAAAAATCAATCAAAATAAAATATCAACCAAAGTAAAGGTGTACGTCCAAAGTCCATGGTAAGTGATATACAATATATAACCTAGGGTTTGTAGAAAAAATAATGGTGGCTAGGCTTCATTGACTACAACCTGGATTCTAATCCTATAGAACGACGCAAATCTTAAAAAGTAAGGCATTTTTATCTTGATCTTTGTCTTCTGGCTCCTTTATTGGTCTCATTTCTTCAACTTCCTCGTAGTACGTCCTCCAAAAGGATATCCAAATAAAAAGAAATTCCTTACAAGGGACTTTCTTTTTTCTTTAGACCTCTTTATATTTAAAAATGCCTTATTTTTTAGATTTTCATAACTCTTTACTTTGAATAAAATTACATCAGAAATATTAAAAAAAAATCTAGACTCTTCTCTATGGTTATCCTAAGTAGTTATAATCAAATATCCCAAATAGCTATATATAAAAATAAAAAGGAAATTTTGTTCAAGTTATTTGTGATTTGGTTTATTAAAGGGTCAAAAAGGAATTTTTAGTTTAGGTTTGAGTATTAATGTTTTCAGGTTTATTTTAATTTTTAATGATTACCACCTTTATTATTCATCGAGATCATGAGATTTATTTCGCCATCTTTGGGGCTAACTTATTAGCCTCGTAGGCCTAAATTATCCAGTAATAACTAATTTTGTTAAGTTAATTCAGTTGGTTGAAAATTAAAAGAAATGTGAATTAAATAATTCATTATAAATTTGGAAGGTTAAATTAATTAAGTTGTTATCAACTGGTTCGTGGTGTTGTGCCATCAAGCTCGAGAATCAGGCCTCCTTAGGACACTTAACCCCACTGCCCAAAGTAGTCTATCTTGAAAACTTCATCTTTAGAGTGCTTGTTGTGTATTAATGGGTTGGTTGGTTGATTTTAAAGGTTTGATTCATGATTTTGATTAAACTTTATGTGAATTAATATAATCTCAAATGTTTGGTTATGATTGAGTTTTTAACGAGTTTCTTATATTGTTCACTTAGTTAATTAAATTTTAATTCATTTGCATTAAATATTAGAGGTGTTTTAAGTTAGGAGTGTAATTAATTATGAGAGGGTTTAATGAATTAGAGTTTGGGTTTTATAAGTTTTTTTTTTAAATAATTTTGATTTATGTTTTGTTAGAAGGTGATTAGCATGCTAATTAGATATATGCTCAAGCTTGCCTTTAATGATTATATATGTTAATTGTTGTTATGGTTTTCTTATGAAAAGGGGAGAGGACCTTTAGATCAAAGTATTTATATGTTAACAAACTAATGGAGGAGATTTTAAGTTAATTGAATTTGTGGTTTAGAAGTCATAAATTTTATGTGGATTGGTCACATAATGTGTATAACATGAGTTATGATTTTGAGGAAGTTGCAGAGTTTAACTTTATTATTGGTTGAAGTACTTTGAGGCTTTGTAAAAGTGATGAGGATATATCATAAATATAAGTAAAAGAGAAAAGACTATGTTCAAATTGGTAAATCTTAACCATAATTGATTTGCAAATGAATCTAATATGGAAACACCACTCATTATAGATAATAGTAGTGACCTAAAGATATTTGTATATTTGAAAATAGACATTGTCATTCTTTTTTAAAGGATTTACTTCTCTTGAATGTTTAATTTGGGATAATTTATATAACTCCAAAGTATATATTTAAATTTGTTTCTACAAAGAGTATGTGGTGGACCTCCAAATTTCTTAAATGATAAAAAAAAAAACTAAAAATAAGATATAATTAACACTAATGTTATCCTTTGAAATTAATATAGTGAGGGGCCTCCTTATTCTGCACCAACTCTCCTCTAGTTGATGAACTCATGAAGTGATATAGACAATACCCCATGTGCATGTATTTTTTATGAAGTATCTACAACTTTAGATACATCCAATAATATAATATCTATAGTTATTGAGATAATCAATACATTAGTATATGGTAATCAATTTCAGTGGATGTATATCTCCTACAATTAGGTTGGTTTGCCAATTCCAATGCTTAATATATAAATGCTTTATATTGGAAGACATCAATCTAATAAAAATGGGAGCTGGAAACATGTTACAAGATAAAGCCGAAAAATAAATGTGTCAAATTTTTGCACTTATCATGCAGTATTTGGTGGGTTCACATGTAGTAAATTAAGTGTAAAGTAAAATGTTATCATCATTATTATATTATCAAGTTGAATATTTTTTTTAAAGATTTTGATAGTATTTTCACTGCTTATTTCAACTTATTATAACACATATGAATAAAGATTATATATATGAAGTGCTAATAAAAATGCACTATCATATAATAAATAATGAGTCATGTTAATCAAATTTTGGGGCATTACGAATAAATCACCAATGCCATAATATAGCATAGAATTCTCGATTAGGTGATCCAAAAGTAATAGAGGTGTGACAATAAAATCTAAGACAACTTGTACGTTTTACATAATTGACGACCAATCATTGAACTACATAATATATTTGTCAAATAAGATAGTTTGGGGATATGATATCATAATAGTATGTGCATTTAAAAGGAAATTTAGGTGTTAGACTTCTCAAGAAGAAGCCTCATTAAGTGTGCCACTATATTCAATATTAATAAGTTGTGGATATAATGTTATAATAGATATTTTGACCATAAAAGGTAGTAGTGCATCAACTCTTTTAAAAATAAAAAGTAGTTATGTGCATCCCATGTGTCATAGGAGTCTTGTCAATGAGTTTATTAGCAAACAGTACAAGTAACCCACACAAAGATTTTGACAACATGATAGGTATGTGAATCTTAATGGAATGAGGTGCAATAAAAGACTCATTAACATGGGTATTTATGATAGATGGGGGTTTAGTCTCACTAGGATAGGCATGTAAGGTGGATGGACCAATAGTTATGGAAAACACATTTAATTGGAAACTTATATTTTTTGTGTTTGGAGAGAGGCTCTAGGTCATTAAAAATGAGTTTTATGAAATTTTTAAGATTATTAAAAATTTCATCTATTTGATTAAACTATCATTAATGTTATAAGCTATGTTATTCATGCTAAGGTAGAAGTCTTCTAATCTCTTGCCATAAAAATTAAAAGAATGTTTCCAATAAGTGTAGGAACTATCCATATCCTATGGTTATATTTTTTAGTTTGTCTTTTATAGTATTTACATTTTCAAACTTTTTCATCTTTATTCATGTTAGCAGTTTTATCCCAAGTCTTTGTTCTCTTTTTAATAAATCATTCCAAAAATTTGTGATTTCCTACAATTTTAATTTTATAAAGTTGATTCTTTAATCATCTTTATTTTACCACTTTAAAATCTTCTACTTTTTTGAGCAAATTTAAAAATTTATTAATCATAGGCACACCATCAAATGAAGAAGTGCTAATATATCCTTGTGTTGGTTGTACATCAAATGAAGGCCTCATGGAACTCTAATTTAGAAATTATTTTTTTTATTAAGGGTTTAAGTACTTCATCATTCAATTACATAAAGGTGCATGGAGTATTGGACTTGATATTGGCCAACGAGTCTAGGTTGGAGAATATGGGTCATTAGGCTTCTAAAGGTCACAAGAAGACCTATGACTATCTCTAGCTTGTAATGGAATAAACCAGGAATATTAGGCTATGCTACAGCAACCTAAAGGTCTAAAGAGAGCCATATTCACTTGATGAGGTAAAGGACTTTGAGGTTCCCCCATCAAGGGTTGAGTTTGGCTTTTTCCAAAATTGATGCCAATGTAAAGGTTCAAGATGAATTCAATGGCGCGGCCAAGAAAGTATCATAAATCATGCATGAATGAGAAGGGCTTAATATGAAAAGCATTTAAATTATAATGATAATTAAATTTTGCATCTTTAACCTGTAATTTTTACTCCATAAGATAGGCATTGAATTTGAATTTCATTTTTTAATTTGTTGTAGGCTTAATTAGAATCATGCTTGGTTGTTCACCCCTTTTTTTTGGAGTTGATTAGAATGAATGAAGAAAAAGAGTTTTTGTTTAACAAAAAATTGGAGAGTAAAGTCTCTAGAGTTGAGAGCTTGGTGACTTGGGTTTCCTCCAACTTATTGATCTCTTTCACATCCTTATAACATCCCCATTCTCCTAGAATCATTTTACATCATATGCTCAAATTCTACAAACATAATAAAGTTCCAAATTCTCTTTTGAAGCTTCCAACCAAATTAGAACTCCTATTAACTTAGTTTTGGTCTTCCCTTTTTCTTCACCCTTAAAACAATTTTGATATCGACCAACTTCTTCAAAACTTGATTAAACATATTCCTCTAATATTTCCAATCAATTTCAACCCCTCCATATACCCTTAAGGCTTTCCACCAACTAAGAATTATTAAACAAAATAAATCAGCCCAAACTAGGTTGCCTTCATATTGTGTAGGCCTCCTTTATCCATCACCCACTAAACCTTTAGCAACTTCACCAACCCTTCCAAAATACTTGCAAGGACACTAGCTTAGCCTTCCCACATGATTCCAAGCCCTATATCCTCCACCATAAGAAACCCTAAGTTCAAATCCCAAAGGAAGCTTTACAAGTGGGCCTTTATCTTAGCCTTTGGCTAACTCCTTATTCAAAACCTCCAATAAAATCCTCCCAACAACTAAATTGTACATTACACATCAATATCATCTACCCCAAAACTAAGGGTGCAAACGAGCGAGTTGAGGTCGAGTCTGGGGTGTTCGAGTCAAGTTCAATTGTTAAACACCGAACTCGAGTCGAGCTCGAGTTCGACTCGTTCCACCATAAATGAGCTCAAGTTGCTCGTCGAGCCTCTGGTGCGGTAAGGTTCACCACTGCACTCAAAATACATGTGGGAGGAAGAGATTTATTCTCTTTATTTAAAAAAAAAATGATTCACTATCTTTTACAGCTGCAGCGGGAGGAAGAGAGAGAGTGCAGATTTTTGAGTTTGCCATATATTACTTTGTTCTGTCATAGTAGTAGTAGTAGTAGGAGAGAGAGAGAGAGAGAGAGAGAGAGAGAGAGAGAGAGAGAGAGAGGGATATGCAATTGGCATTTGAGACAGTATGGAGTGGGAGTTTAAAATATGAGGCGGTAATTTAAAATACAAATATGAAATTATTATTAATTTTTTAAAAATATTTAAATTTAATAATTTCAAGCTGGCTCGCGAGCCGAACCTCAGCAAGCTCGAACTCGAGCTTGTGGCTCGATAAACTCGGCTCGCAAGCTCGAGTCAGCTCGGTTCACTTGCACCTCTAACCACAATAAGTGAAAGCCTTGAATCACCCCTCTATGACTTCATTATTCTTTATTATTTGTCTCTCTCTCTCATGGATATTTTATAAAGTAATAAAATTTTCCTTTAAATAATTTCATTGTGAAAAAATAAATTGAGTATCCACAATATTACTAAATTATAGTCGATTTAGTTTAAAAATTCAAAAAAACATTATTCTATATATTTTGGGGGTTATTTGGTTCTTACTTTAGGGTGTAAAGTATTCAAAATACAAGAGTTATATAAATTTTGGTGTTTGGTTGAAATACATAATGATACAAAATATAATAAATGTAATGTAAAGTGAATTAATTCATTTTGAATGTAAACTAAATTCCTTTGATTTAAAGTGAAAAAATATTTACACCACAAGCTTGCGTGATTGCCACACTTTATCGGCCACCACCGGCTATCGCCCTTTGCAGCCGCTGGCCGTCCTTTTCCCGCCACCCCCACTGTCGACCACCATTGCCGTCGTGGGCCACCACTCACTAACCATAGCCACCGTCACTAGCCGCCTCCGCTAACCCAATTGTTGGCCATCAATATTTAAGACTTTATTATATATTCATTACTTTTAATTAAATAAATAAATTAGTTATCTTTATTTGTTTTTCATTCATCCAAATAATTCATTATTGTTTGTTTTTACGATGCATTTCTTTTTTGAGTAAACCAAAAAGCCTCATCTTCCCGTAAGGAGCCAGCCATGATGGAACCTCTAAAGGCTGCTTGATAGGCACGCGGCGGCTGTTCGTGTGACGGAAATTTGGTGTAAACTGCTCCTGCCGTACATATGCCGGCTTGCCTGCCACCTGCGTCAGCGACAAAAGAATCTCATTTGACCGTTTTGATTGCTCCACTTTCTTAATCGATTGACTACAGGATCAATCATATCCTTCCCGTGAATTCTCTGCCCAGCATTCGTCGTTTTTTCGGCCATCGTTCCAATGGACGGCGGCGGAGCTTCGGACGCTTTTAGTGCTTCGACAGCTCCCCTCGCCTGGCACGATTTTCTGGAGCGCATGCGTCATCCCTCAGCCGCCGACTTTGTCAAATCCATCAAGAGGTCCGCTTTCCCGACCTTTTTTACCCCTAAGCCTTCTTCTTCGCCATGAACTTCTGTCTGTTTGGCAAATATTGTCGTACGCTTGCTCATCAGGCAATTATATGTAATCTATTTATCCTGAATGCTCTTATAGTCGTCTTCCTTAATGTGTGATTTTTATTGTTTGAAGATTGGGAGCTATGAGAAGTATGATGTATTGGTTTTCCCTAATTACATTTCTGTGTTATAAATCGATAATGTTTATCTAAAATGATCAATCCATGCTGCAGTGTGAGAAGTGATTATTTTGGATTTGATTACCCCAATTGCATAATCAGCGATGCCTTTCTTTACTATAGACCAACAAAGCGAGTCTTCAGACCTTGTTACATCTCCTAGGCTCCTAAGTGGATGATGTAGTTTGTTTGAAGCGCCTCCTTCAATGCCATTGACACAAATTGATGCAAAAACAAGAATAAGATATTAATGTAATATAAAAATGAATGGAAGACATTGATGTGGCTAAATGGATGACCTCTCTACAAGTGTTATTTAATCATAATATCCTCACATTTTCATGCATTTTCATGTAGTCCTCATATAGTCATTTTATTTTCATGTGGTCATGCTATTTCCCTGTTAATTTATAATTGTTTACCTTGATGGCACTCTAGTGTATAATAAGAGTTGGGAAGAGCACTTATAGCTCTTGAAGCAGGTTTTAAGGCTTTTAGAAGATTCCAAACCCATACTTAATATGAAATTGTGTGATTTTGGGATCCTTAAATTTGTCTGTCTATGTTTATCATCGGCGGAGAACTGCAGATGGGCCCAAATATGAAAGCAACAATCTAAGGATGGCCACCCAGTCTTTTGAAGTTCAAGTTTCATGCGAGCTTGCTTATTTGTGTGAATGTTCGTATTCCATTCATTAGCGCTGACAAAACCTTTGCATGTTATTGTAGTTGTTGGTTGCTCCCATGAGGAGATAAAGAGTACATCTTATAGTTGCTCAAAAGAAGATCATTGAGGCATTTTTATTTGCATTTCTCAACCTGCAATGTTTATTTGAGTTGTTGAGGATTTGTCTAGCTCTGCTATCAAAGACATCTCATCCAAGATGATTGAATGGCAACATACTATTTGAAGATGGTTGAAGGAATCCCAAAATATTAATGTTTTGGATGTTATATATGTAAATAGCATAAAATAAAGTGGTATGTGTGTAAATATTGTACCCTTAATATGGAGCTCTTTGTCTTGAATCAGATAATGAAACATTGAAGATGCTAACTACTAGGGAAGGAGATAATCTTGATCGTAGATCATCAACCATTATAATATCTGCAAGTGTAGTTCAAGTTTCAGGATGAAAAACACATGAAATGGATGGCGTCTCTATAACAATTCAACATGGTGATTAAAAACAATAAATTGACATGCATGCTTTCTCTTTCGATCATAAGCACTTATTTGACTTTGTTCATGACCATGCAAGTCTTGTCAATGCACCACAAGGTGTCCAACAAGCTCTTAACTCATCTCAAACTGATGGAAAAGTAAAATTTTAAGTTTATGAAGTGAAAAAAAGCCACGAGTGGGAAATATAGCAGCACAACTAATTACATAAGCAAATATTGCAATGAGAGAAAGAAGTCATCAACTTTTCGTTGCAATTGATGTTTAGACTTTTAGCTTTGTTACTGAATGATGGAGATGGAAGTTGGCTACTCATGACATGAATAATGAAGCATGACACAAGGTAAAGATATAAGAATATTTTTCTTAAGAATAATAACATGACGAGCGATGTTGATAGTATTTATAGAGAACTCACAAAAAAACCCTAATAGGAGAAAGCAGCCAAGTTTCACCTTTCATTTCATACAAGAAACACCTTACATGATTTCAACCCAATATGACATTCTAATGCAGCTCACTCCATATTTATAAACATTAAAATAAACAATATTATGGAATTTCCTTTGGGAAGAAGAAGGCCCAAAATCTTCATGACTTGATTGTATAATTAATTGCCACCTTATTTAATTGAAATACTTGATTGTGAATCACCTTCATTCTTTTATTCTACATTGGAGCTTTAATGGAAGGTGAAGTAAGCATACCATGCATGCTTTCTTGCTTCAAATTTTGGCCATTTCTCACTGGAAAGAGAGTGGATCCCAATAATTATTTTTATGATGATCAATTTTTTCTTTGATTGCTCCACTCCTAATTAATATGTTGATGGCACATTCTTTCTATAAAAGAGAATATTTGTTTCCTTTTTCACATAATGAAATTGAAGTTTGAATTCTTTCCAAATTTAAGTGATGATTGTGGTGGTGATTAACTTTTTACATGATGGTGATGGTGGTGACAACATAATAATTTTAAAAATAGGAATTATTTTTAAATTGTTGATGATGATATTCTTTCCTTATATTGAATATCTTTATATTTTTTAATATTTGTAAATTGATGATTAATTTTTTACAAAATGAATTCACTTGCAAAGCACCTAATTTTTTTCATGTTAAGAAAATCATATTCTGCCATAAAAAAATCATATTTCTACCGTAGCCATTTTATTTTTGCATCACGTGAGATAGTAGAACACATTACATCTAGTTTTCCTTCAATTGAGTCTTACTTAAATTGTTGAAACATTTCCTTTCAAGATATGCCAAAGGTTTTCTCATTCAATTCATATTTTTGTTGTGGATGAACTAGAAGATGTGACAGTGAGCGATTAGCTCACTTAATGTAATGATTTTTTGTTTCTTTGTTTTGAGATTTGGATTTATTTTCTTATTATTTTGGTTTTAATTCAATTTTTTGTTGACCCATGCACTAAGAAACACAAAAAGTGGCGAAATTGGCTACGTGAGCGATGGTCGACAAGTGTGACATGTCATGAAAGTGCTCAAACAAGCTTCAGTTGCCAAATGGACCGTGCTGTTGCGATCAGAACATTGAATTTATCTTTTTTTTGTAATAATAATAATAGTAATATTAATAATTTTAATAATGAGAAAATTAAAATAAAAATAAACTCGTACCTATTCTGCACCGACGTCATTCACTTCCCATGAATTCCGCTTAAATCCTGCTCAAATCCCTGCAGATCGGCGACAAAACAGTCTCCTCATGCTCGCCTCAATTGTTTGCCCACTCTTGTTGATAAAACAAAGGCGAAACAGAGCTTCCGACTCTTCTCATCGCACACGATCCACCCGAGCAAGCCTCCCATCCATTCTTAGCTCACACGAACAGTCGCAATCTTCTTCCCAACTCGATGCATCCTTCCTCTACCTTAACACCAAACTGAACTCTACTCCCTCTCCTATACCCAATTAGACTCCCCTCTAGCTGATCGGACCAACACCCGATCCAATCCCACTTTCGGAAGCCACAACCTGATCTCAACTTCCCCACTATGCCGAAACCAGCCCCTTTACACCACCTCACCTGTCCGACTCTTAACCGTGCCTGACGCTCGTCATCTTCGATTGACTGATCCTCACGCACATTTATTGACTGCCCCGAACGATCCTTCCTCACATGACTAAACCGGCTGCATTGATCCCGACTGTAGGCCGCACGTCAAAGCCCAGCTGCCCGATTTCTGCAGTCCCAACGTCCACAACTCAACCTCCGTTTCCTCACAACCAAGCGCATCTCATCCACTCAACTTGAATCCATCGCCCCAATATCCGATCATCCTCCGAACCACCTCCCTATCCGACTTCCAGCAGTTGATCCACACAGCCCCCACTCAGTCAAATCCTGATCCGCAGCCTCCCTTCCAACCGGATATACCTCCCGCTCCTCTAATTCAAGACACAATAACCTATCATCCCCAATTGACCCAGCTGAACCCACGATCTAGTCAACTACTTTCCTTGTTTGAAGACTACAACAACTCCACTAACGCTCTCAATCCACCAACCCAGCCAAACTCCCTCTCAGTAAACCTGTCTGATCTCGTCCTCCACTGTAGCTTCTTTGTGCTAACCAACCACAACACTTACATCTTCACTCGATTCACCTAGTAGTGGTCAAAGTGCACTCTATGTGCTGCCTATACATCTCCACCTCTTGCTCCTAGGGGTGTTGATTTCGGGTCACGGGTCGAACTTGGAACTGACCCGACACTACTATTCGGGTCAACCCGAACCAGACCCGTTTTTGCAAATGAGTCTTTTTTTCAAACCCGAAACCGACTCGCTTCGGGTCTGGGTCAAACCGACACGACATGAATGACCTAGGATCTACAAAAAATATTGGTTTTCGGGTCAAAAAATTGGTCAATCTCCGATTTTCAGGTCAAAATCGGGTAACAATGGGTCAATATCAGGTTTCCGGGTCAAAAAAGGGTTTTCGAGTCGAAAATGGGTCAAAATCGGGTCAATTTCGGGTTACTCGACCAACTCGAATATGATCCAATTTTTTAAACAAGTCGATTTGTTGAACCCGAACCCGAACCGTTTCGGGTCCGGGTTGACCCTAACCCATAATTTTCGGGTCGGGTTCGAGTCGGATTTTCAGGTCATGTCAAATATTGACACCCCTAGTCCCAACCAACTCTACCTCGAGCAGTCTTTAGCCTCTTGCCAACTCCACCTTACAACCCTAAACACCCAAAGCCCAAGTTAATCCACTCAAGTTACCCTATAACCACCTCTCCTCCTCTTACCATTATTATTAATTAATTAAAATAAAGAAAAGAAAAAAAAGAGAGAAAGATAGAACAGAGAAAGAAACAAAAACATTTTTTGCATACTCATCATCGCCGCCGCTTCGATATCGTCATTGCTCCTCCATCATGCAAGGTATAATCCCCTAATCTCAAAAAGCCCCAAATCCTATTTTTGACGTTCGCAGCGTAACGTGCGGACCACTATGCACGCTTTTCTTAGCATACTGCGAGGAGCTTGGTGCGACACTTGCGACGAGGTGGGTAAGCTTTTTGTACGCTTTTTCTTAACGTGGTGGGGTAAAACTTAAGTACCCGTACACACTTTCAGGCTGGCTGGAAAAATATGCAAATTTTTAAATATGTACTATTACAACTCATATATGCCTTTCTTAGCATGGTGGACTAGAAGACCACAACCGTTGTGTTACTCGGCACCGACCATTCATGTTTTTCTTGACGTGGTGGGCAGGCTTAGACTCCCAAACATTCCCCTAAACGGGGGAGATGCCGGGAGGTTGCCAAAATTCAAACCACAAGGGACCAGACTTAAATGACTTGCAGGGAACTGAACCTAATTGAATGAGCAAAATAAAGTGCAATTAAAATGAAAATTGGTGGCATAAAATATTCCATAATGCGAATTGAATAAAAATAGGGGCCCCGTGGTAAAAATAATAGTCTACCTATAAGTAGCTATGGGAATTTGTAATGAACTTGCCAATTTGCTCACGATGCAAAGGGATTTACAGTATGCACAATGAATTACCCACAAATGACCACTGAGAATACACAATGAATGTGTTAGCTCGTAAAAGAAGGTTTCTAATGGATGTGTTAAACCTGCTAAGGGGCTTCTAATAAATGCACTTAATGCAGCCCCCGCCCATGTGTAACATTAGAAGAATTGAAATGCACACAACAATCCTCCCACGGGTGATAATAAGCAACATGCAATGATTGCAAGGATGCTCTTACAGTCAGCGTCAATTGACTTTCTAGCAAATATATTAATCCCCTGCAAGCAAAGGTGGATGTGCATTGAGTTTGAGGATTTGCCAACCAAGATACGTTTGAGGAGTTTGAAATGAACGCAGTTCACATACAAGCAATGTCCTTAATTGCAAACAAACAAGTTAGCCTTCTTGCAAGCAATGATAGTGAATTTACTGAAAGTATAATTGATTCCTGATGCAACCTAAGACTCTGATACTAAATTGATGCAACCTAAGTTCTTAAATCAAGTAGGAGAACACTTTGCATGCAAATAAAATACTTCATTTCCATATCACATAAACAAACACCAACATGAAGGAAAATTTGTTAGGAAGTCGCAAATGAAAGAATAAATAACAAAACACATAACTTATATACCGTTAGAACAACCACGAATGGTCACCTCACATGCAAACACAAACTAGGGAAGGTGCTCAAAGGATAGGGAAAATTAATCAACTAACCACCATAGAAATTATGATCCAACACAAGACTTTGCTCCTTCGACAAATACCAAAAGGATATGTCACATTACCACTCACTTCTCATAATAGTTTAGAGAAGAAAGATACAAGTGAAAAAAAAACTATGGAGAGAAGAAGTAGAGAGAAAATTGAGGCAAAGAAATAGAGGGAAGGTAGAAGACATCTCGCAAGCTTAGAAGAAACCCTTGGTTTAAAATGATTAACTCACAATAGTTTAGAGAAGAAAGATATAGGTGGAAGGGAAATTGTGGAGAGAAGTATAAAGAAGATCGAGGCGAAGTAATAGAGGATAGGGAGAAGGCCAGCTTGCTAGCTAAAAACCCTCTGATTTTTTAATTGATCACATCTCAAAAACTCCTTGTTATAGAAAGCAATTTAGTCTCAATTTATAGGAGAAAAAAGGGGGGAATAATATTTAATAGATCACATAAATGTGCCGCCAAAATAACCAATCAGAACCACCAAATTCAACCTACATTAAAACTTCTTATATGAATCAATAAAGAGAAAACTAAGCAGCCAGCAGCAGGAAACCGAGCAGCCCATAGGGAAAATCGAGAAGGCAGCAGGGAAAACAAGATGTCAGTAGGGAAACCAAACAACCAATAGGGAATACAAACAAATAGCAGGGAATCCAAGCAAATAGCAGGGAAAACAAAAAGACAATGGAGAAAACTGAACAGCCATGGGAGAAAATGAGCAAGAAAACACAAGTCGAAAGGCAATGGAGTGTACTGACCTGAGAGCACCCAACCTGACATGATAATTGGTAGATTTCTATCATAGGATTTTACAAAAATAAAATTACACTACGTCGAAAACATAAGAAAATAAAAAAAAAAATATAAAATAACAAATCTTGACTGCATCAATTCTACCATGGTGGAAGAATATCATCTCCTGATGAGAATGCTTTAATTATACGTTGGTAGATATCTAGACGACGAAGATGCAACTCCTTAGCTTCAATCCAAGAATAGTCAGTCAGGGGACATCCACTCAATTAAACCAAAAATCATCGATGCACCTCATGTATTGTCTGGGTATATATTAGCCATTACTTCCATTTATTGTTGTAGATTAGCCATTTATTGCATAATCATACTTTGCCAATCAGCTTGTTGATTATTTTGCTATCATAAGGCAAAATTTCTGTCCATAGAATCAGTCGGCTCTCCCTCACATGTAGTATGATCGACAACTTTATGCAAAACAATCTTTTGAAAACTCTTTGCATAACCTAAGGCTCTAATACCAAATTGATGAAATCTAAGTCTCTAATATAAAATTGATGAAATTTAAGACTGATATCAAATTGATGTAACCTAAGACTTTGATACCAATTTGATGCAACCTAAGTTCTGAAACTAAGCAGGAGAACACTAAGCATGTAAATAAAATGCTTCCTTTCCATATCACATAAACAAACACCAAAATGAAGGACACTTAGAAGAAAACTAATATGAGAAATTTGTTTGGAAGTCGCATAGGAAAGAACAAATAATAAAATATAAACTATAAACCCTTAGAACAACCACGAATGGTCACCTCACATGCAAACACAAATTAGAGAAGGTGCTCAAAGGAAAGGGTAAACTAACTAACCACCAGAGAAATTATGATCCAACACAAGACTTTGATCCTATGACAAATACCCAAGGAACATGACATATTACCACTTACTACTCATAATAGTTTAGAGAAGAAAGATACACGTGGAAGAAAAATTGTGAAGAGAAGAATTAGAAAGAAGACCAACACGAAGAAGTAGCGGGAAGGTAGAATAGAGCTTGCAAGCTTAGAAGAAACCCTCAAGTTTAAAATGATTAACTCACAATAGTTTAGAGAAGAAAGATACAGGTCGAAGGAAAATCGTGGAGATAAGTAGAAAGAAAACCGAGACGAAGTAATAGGGGATAGGGAGAAGACCATCTTGCAAGCTAAAAAACCCTCAAGTTTTTTAATTGATCACATTCCAAAAACTCCTTGCACGAAGGAATTCATCCCCAATTTATATGAGAAAGAAGAGGGAATAACATTTAATAGATCACATAAATGTGCCACCAAAATAGCCAATTAGAATCACCAAATTCAACCCACATTAAAACTTTTTGCATAGGAATCAACTGCGGGAAACCGAGCAGTCAGCAACAGGAAACCGAACAGCTCATAGGGAAAACCGAGAAGATAGTAGGGAAAACAAAAAACTAGGAGGGAAACTGAACTGCTAGTAGGGAATCCAAGCAGACAATAGGGAAAACGAAAAGACAGCAGGGAAAACCGAACAACCACAGAAGAAAGGAGCAAAAAAACAAAAGTGGAAAGACAATGGAGTGTACTGGTCTTAGAGCACCCAAAATGGCATGATCATGGATAGATTTTCATCATAGGACATTACAAAATAAATTTACATTATGTCCAAAACACAAGAAAATAGTAAATCTTGATTGCATCAATCTTTCTGTGGTGAAAGAATCTCATCTCCTGATGAGAATGATTCAGTAATACGTTGGTAGATATTTGGACGACAAAGCTGCAACTCCTTAGCTCCCATCCAAGAACAATCAGTCAAAGGACCGAACAAAGTAATAGGGGATAGGGAGAAGACCAGCTCGCAAGCTAAAAACCCTTGGGTTTTTTAATTGATCACATTCCAAAAACTCCTTGCGCAAAGGAGTTCAGTCCCAATTTATAGGAGAAAGAAGGGATAATATCATTTAATAGATCACATAAATGTGCCATCAAAATAGCCAATCAAAACCACCAAATTCAACCCACATTAAAACTCCATGCATAGGAATTAGCAAAGAGAAAATCGAGCAACCCATAGGGAAATTGAGAAGGCAGTAGGGAAAATAAGAAGCTAGCAGGGAAACCGAACAGCCAGTAGGAAATCCAATCAACTAGCAGAGAATCAAAGCATACAACAGGGAAAACGAAAAGACAATAGGGAAAATCGAACAACCACAGGAGAAAAGGAGCAAGAAAACACAAGTAGAAAGAAAATGAAGTACAAACCTAAGAGCACCCAGCCTGGCATGATCATGGGAAGATTTCCATCATAGGGCCTTACAAAATTAATTTACATTATGTCTAAAACACAAGAAGATTAAAAAAATATGAAATAATACTTCTTGACTATATCAATTCCCTACAGATATAGATGTGTATATAATAAACCATCTAGAAGCAAGGGCATAATATTACATCCACTGTCAATGGTTGAGGACTTGTTATATGCACAGTAGTCTGCCTATGAATTAGGGTTGTGATAAATGTGACTTTCCTATAGGTATAAAACACGAACATGCGGTGTGTATAATAGCTTGCCTACGAGTTAAAATAATAGGATTATGGAAGGACATACGAACTCGTGATGCTTACAACAATACCATTTGCAAGCCACACTAGAAGACCTGCATTTAATGCAGCCTGCCCACAGGCAATGATAAAAGACTTGTAATGCATATGCTAATCGTGCCTACATACGGTATTGGGAGATGTCACATTGGGCTCAGTCCACCTTCATACAGTAGCGGGCGGCCCTGAACGTTTACTACTTACCCACAAATAGTATTAATGAAATTTACATTGCACAATAGTCCACCTACGAGCTACTATAGGAGCCTCATCATGCATGCATCATGTTGCCTTTGAGTTAAAAGTAGTAGGTTTATGGTAAAGCATACGAACTTGCAATGCATACAATATTCCCACCTATGAGCAACATGGAAAACTTGTACCTGATACAACCCGCTCATGAGTAATAGCAGAAGACTTGAAATGTGCACAACAGTCCCATCTATAGGTAATGTTGTAAACTATACATTAAATGCAGTTCACCTACATGTAATAACTGGTGACTTCTGAATGCCTATTGCTTGCCCACGAGTAATGTTAACAAAGCTTGCATTGCACGATAACTTGCCTGCAAGAAGCGTTAAATGACCCGCAACTCAGTGCTACGATTCACTTGCTAGTAGAAGTAGGGAATTTGTAGTTAGAACTGCGGATCACTGGTAAATAGAACCAGGAAAACTTCTAGCTCTAGGTTGTCACATCAAATAGATTAGCTCACTTATAAACGAGAGATGGATGACTCATGATGCATCGCATAACTCATTTACAAGCTGAAGCACACTCTTATAAGTTAGGCAGAAGAAAATGACAAGTCGCAGTTAATAAAATAAACTAAATAACACCGCCAATGTACGACAAATGAAACCCAACGCACTTTTAAATAACGTCACTTGATCCATAATATTCGTACAAGCGGACAAAAGACGTTTACATACTCTTAAATGAAAACTTGTGCTTTGTTCAAATGGTAATCATCTGCATAATTGACCATCTTTGAATATTTCAAGAAAACCCCACATGCATTGAAATATGTACTAATGTATTCATTATATGCATATGTATTTTGCAAATCACACACACACACACGGATGGCCACAAGCATGTTTCCTCTCTTGGATAACAAGCATGGTGCTTGGGAAAAGTTCAATTATGACTTCTAGATGTCTCTTTTGAGTTTTAAAACCTGAACTCAATCACGGATACTTTTACTATGAAAAATGATGAATTTTAAGATAAAATTTATAGAATATCATTAGAGGGATCTAAATGCTTGAAAATAAAGAAAGAACTAATAGCTGAGCTAAATATGATGATAATGAGAATATTAAAATAAACTTGTAGCAAAACTTTCAAAGGTAGGTTGATAAATATGATAATATGCTAGGGGTTGCAAGATTTGCATTTATTGAGGATAAGGTAGAGGAAATTTTACTTTTATGTTATAGGGATGTACAAAAAAGGTTGAAGCTTAACAACATGGAAAGACAAAGTAGGAATGAGGTAGATTGAATGTATTGGTTAGAACTTGTCCAAATAGATATATGCTAGGCGGATTTAACACCTCAAGGAGCATTTAGTAGTAATGACTAATGAGTGGAGAACAATGTTTCATAGAGCCAATCCTCTCTCTCTCTCTCTCTCTCTCTCTCTGGTTGGATCGAACCGAGCAGGGGCAACAGGAGGAGGTCGGCGGCCTAAGAAGAGGAGGAGTTTGGCTTTGGTGGAGGTTGGGGTTTGAGAGGAGATGCGAAGTCGGAGGTTGGGTCGTCGCTAGAGGCTTGTTGGAGATCGGAGGAGGCGACGTGATGCTTGCGGGTAGCGAATGGGAGAGAGGAGTTCGTGTGAGGGGGGAGAGCTTCGGGACAGAGAGTTCAAAACGGGAGAAGAGCAGTGGGTTCGGCTTCTTTTTATAGAGGCGAACGGGGCTCGATCGAGGAGAGGATCGCAGGATTCGCGCAGGAGTTCCGGGAAATGACGCAAACGGCGCCGTTTTATAGTGCTTCGGCGAAATTTGAGCCAGATTTTGCGGAGGAGTTCTTGGATCCGACGGGTGTTAGGTATGTACGTTGGACTCATGGCTTTTTCTCCTCTTGTTTTGTTTATATAGAGGTTAACATAGGCTTTAAATTAATAAGAATAATTTCTCAAGAATATCTCCATTTCTCCTTCATTCATATTGAACTTTTCCTCGAAGGATTGCTTGCATAATCAACATTTAGCTATGCTTTTTTTATCAATCAATAGAGAAAAGCTTGATTAAATATAGGGTCATAAACAAGCCGAGTTGTATGCTATCTTATTCAAGCTAATTTATTTATTTATTTTGTTCATTTTGAGCTGAGCTTGAGCTTTAACTATGTTTATGTTTATAAACCCTTTTCTAGTTTGTTTACTTGTTCTTTTACTTACTTCGTAACCAAACTTGAGCCTTTATAACTCTCAGATGTTAAAAATTTTTAGCCTTTAACTTCTATATAGAACATAAATGTATTCCTAATTGTTCACCTAAATCCACCTAATTCACTCACTATAATTTCAACACTTTTTAAATTTCAAGTGTTATTTTGGAGAAAAATAGAACCATCTAGCTATTTGGTCAATATAAATTTTCATCATACTTGTTAAGATTAGAGAAAGTCGCCTTAGTTGGTTTGGTCACATAAAACGGCGGCCTTGCGATGACCCGGTTAGGAGAGTAGAGGTATTAGATTTGACTTATGTTAAGAAAGGTAGGGGTAGACCTAAAAAGACTTGGTTAGAAAATATTAGGAATGACCTTTCTTTATTAGATTTAAACGAGAATTTGACTTTTAATAGGACACAATGGAGAAAAAGGATTCATGTAGCCGACCCCACGTAGTGGGATAAAGGCTTGATGATGATGATGATGATGACGACTTGTTACTCTAGTAATATAGTAGCATTCCCCTTGTGATGGAAAAAGTTAATATAAAATCATTGGACAAATATTATATAAGCAACTCAAGTATCATTGAATAAGTTTATCAAACTCTTAGTAATCTACTTATTAAATACCTAATAAGCCTTTTCATGAACTTAATGAATGAGCAGATCACTGTTCAAACTCATTCATTAATCAAGCTTACAAAATATTTTTTGATTACCTAATTAAATGAACTTAAATGAGCCTCAAGGCTTAAACAAATGGGTATCAAGTTGTTCATTGATTGTACCAGTCCTCTTATTCTGTTCATGATAAGGTTGATTCCATTGTTATTGAATGATGTATTTGCACTACATATTTGTGTTGTTGCAAAAATATTTTGGTATAATCCATCTGATTGAAAAACTTTGAACTTTCAATGCAAGGATCTTTAGTGCTAACATTTTTGCGGATTGGCAGCTTCATTGTATCCTTTTCAAATAGAGCCCCAGATCCTGAAAAAGATCATGCTGATGTGCAATTATTTCTTGCTAATATGGAAGATGCTTTCAGGGCTCATATGCTCTGGGCTGGTAGTTCAGAGGAAGAACTTGAAAGTGCTGGCGAGGTGAGTTTATCATCTTTTAAAGAGACTTTTACTGGTGCATATATGTCCTTAATAACTGATGTTATCATAATGCTGCAAATGAAAAGAGATTACAACAGGCTTTCCATGTTTAATTTTTAAAACTTTCATCAATGTTTTACTCGGAATTTCTTTTAAAATTGGTTGAGTATTGTTGCGTTGATCTTGCACGTCACTACTTTGATTGATTGTGATTGAGAACTTGTCTTTAATCTCTTAAGTAGATATTCAACCAGGCAAAAAAAAATGGGCCTTCGTCAAATTTTTTTCTCTTCAATACAAGTTTTTAAATGGGATCCAAAATGCCTTCTTAGATAATTCACAATAACATTCACTTTGATTAGTTGTCTTATAATTACTAGATGTGCTGTTAGCTTAACCTTGTAACATCAAATAAGATGTTACTCCCTACCATCATCTATTCTTTTCTCAACTATTTGGGCTCTTTTTGGATTCTCATTCTCTTTCCACACCTTGTGTGATACAAGTTATTAACTCCAATTTCTGTTAGTCTTCTTTTTACACCTTTTACTGATCTTCAATATGTTCCTTTTTGTTCTTATGCCTTTGAAATAAGTTTTATTTACTTTTTATTGGTGCATCTTTTGCCTTTAATTGTATATGCCCAAATCTCCTTACTCCTTTTTTGTACTTTCTTATCTTAAAATACACTTTCATTATCTTTTTTTATATGGCCATTTCTTTTGTCTTTATTTTTTTTTAAACATTCGACTTAACATTCTCATTGATTCTAAATTTAATTTTTCAATGACTTTGTTGTTGATGGTTATTAGATTTGTATAATATAGCAATCTAAATGTATTTTTATTATTTATCTTTGAGACCTTTCGTATTCTCTTTTCACCTTTTAGTGGAAAGACCAAGTGCGCTTCTTGGATCCATTTTATAAATGAATGAATATATAGATCAGAACACAACTTCAAGAGGTAAAACTAAATACTTAAATTCAAGAAGTATCATTGGAATATTGTGTGATGTAGGAATATGATGCATCTTGGAAGTAAAAAGAACAAGTAGATAGAAAGAAAATTGTAGGAATCAAATATTAGGATTGATTCTTGGATTATCTCTTCAACAATAATGAACCAAGGATCACCCAATCCAAGATCATGTAGAACTACACCAAGAACCTTCCTTGAAACTACTTGCCATCATACATCATCCTTATTTTCTCAGGTTCATGAATTGTCACAGCAGCTTCAAAGTCTCTTTGAATGCTGACCTCAAGCTTTGGAAAAAGCATGATAAGGGAAAAATATGAGTAGAAATGTACACATATGTATTCCACCTATAATATTCAATGCCTTCAAGGTATAGAGTAACTGGCCTATATTCTCTTCTCCTTGGAGCAACGATGTCCTAAAAACAGAATTTGAGGTGATAGAGGTATTAAATTTTTTAAGCATATATGCCATTCTATCATGGATATCAAGTGAAGTGTTATTTCGTGGAATATGCTTGCTTAAAGTTTCACAAACTAGATTTGATATATCAAGAGAGAACCTCTTAACGGCCACTGAAGCAGCAGAGGAACCAGCCGCTTCATCATCAGCAACGGCATTTGCAGACAAATGCCTTTCCACTACTCAAGCAACCGCCTCTGACAAAAGGCCACTTGGCTTAATCAAAGCCATAGCTTAAACACAGATCAATCTTAACTATCCACGTGTCATGATCATCTTCTATATATAGAGATGTAAACATAAAGCAAAAGAAAATGAAAATACTGTTACGTTCCACTGTTCATCTTCTCTGTTATGCTTTAACTTCTACTATAGGTTTCTATCTTGCAGGTTTAGTGAAGCTCAGCAATTGTCTTTATGGTATCAGAGCAGGACTGAGGAAAGTTCCTCTATCCCTGCAATGGAACAATCTGCATCATCGCATACGGAAAATCCATCGAGCAAAACCTCCACAGACACTCCGAACATTACGTCCTCTCTGAAGCTCGTTCTGTCCAACATAAAAACCATAGTTCCGGAGCCTCTTTCATCTGAAACTATCCAATATGGAAGTCTCAGATTATGAAACTCCTCAGAGCTAATGGATTTACGGCGTTTTTGGACAATGCTGTTCAAAAACCCTCCCGCCTACTTCAGCGCTCCGACGGCACCACCGAACCAAACCCAGACTATACACAATGGATCCTCGTGGATCAAAATCTAGCAGCAGCATTGTGCTCAACAATCTCATCGTCGATCCTACCATACGTGCTTCATCTAGATCGCTTTGCGGACATCTGGACTACATTGGAGCAGAGACTTCAAGCATCCAACAGATTCAGAGTTCTTCAGCTCAAAAACGAGCTACACAACATTTCCATGCGCAACCTATCTATGACCCAATACCTCACCTCCATTAAAACACTGGTTGACAACATAGCTGTTGCCGGCTCCCAAGTTCATCCTGAAGATATTATCCTGCACACCTTGAACGGTCTGCCTCCATCCTATCAAGCTTTTAAGACCTCCATTCGTACTAAACGGAGTCCACTGTCACTAGAAGAACTCTACTCCTATCTTCTGACAGAAGAGATCACACTTGCTGCCGATTCTCTTCGCCTACATCAACACAGTGATCCTAATACGGCCTTATATACGTCGAGAGGTCGAGGTCGACGAGGCCGCGGACGCACTACATTCACAACCAACACCGGTGGAAGATCATCCCCTTCCAATCCCGTTGTCTGCCAAATCTGCAACAAAAGGGGTCACGTAGCGGCTCAATGCTGGCACAGATTGAATGTCAATTATGTTCCAAACAGTGCTACCTCCAAAGCTCTAGTCGCAGACTCCGCCAATCCATCACAAGATTGGTATATCGACTCCGGTGCTTCCTCGCATATGACAAACTCCATCGACAACCTCTCGCAACCAACTACCTACCAAGGAGCAGACAACATTACTGTTGGCAACGGACAGAACCTCTCAATCGCTCACTCAAGTCCCGGTCTCCTCCCTACCCCCACCAGTAAGATCTCTTTATCTCAAATCTATCATGTACCATCTATCTCCCACAACTTACTCTCTGTTTCTTCTCTCACTCACGATAACAACGTCTCTATTACTTTTTCTCCGATCGGCTTTACAATCAAGGATCTGAAGACTCAAGCAAATCTCCTTCAAGGTCCTTGCCGCAATGGCCTCTACACAATTAAACTCCCATCCACAACTGCCGCACCATCAGCTCACTCGGCCATCTCATCCTCTCACACTCGCTGGCATCTTCATCTCGGTCATCCGCACCGTCAAATACTGCAAATGATAGCCTCTCAATACAGTGATCTCAACATCTCTCCCAACTATACTTTCTGCTCTATATGTACGGCTTCTAAAAGCCATAAACTACCCTTTCTCAACTCTACTAATGTAACTTCAGCTCCTTTAGAGCTGCTTCACCTTGATGTATGGGGTCCGTCCCCAACCATTTCCAATCAAGGCTACCATTATTTTCTACTCATCATTGATGACTACTCTAAATACACATGGCCATTCATAATGCGTGCCAAATCGGAAGTTACAAACATTGTAATTCATTTTAAAAAGTTTATTTAAAATCAACTAAACCATCGCATCAAAATCCTAAGAACAGATGGTGGCTCAGAGTTCGTGAACTCTGCATTCCAAAACTTCACCCAAACAAACGACATACACCATCAGGTTGCCTGCCCCTACACCCCAGAACAAAACAGCACAGCAGAACGTAAAAATAGGCATCTGGTTGAAACTATTCGAACTCTTCTTCACACAGCAGGTCTACCACCCCAATTCTGGCCTGATGCACTCCTAACAGCAGCTCACCTGATCAACCGTATGCCTACCCCCAATCTACAAAACAAATCCCCGTTTCAACTCTTCACAATAAGCCACCATCATACTCTTACCTCAAGGTCTTCGGCTGTGCCTGCTACCTATGGCTTCCTCCATCCTCTCGCAACAAACTCCAACCATGTGCATTACAATGTATATTCCTCGGCTACTATTATTCCTATAAGGGATACAAGTGCCTGCATCTTCTAACCAACAAAATCTTCATCTCCCGTCATGTGGTCTTTGATGAAGAAACTTTTCCTTACATCAACCCTTCCACCATCACACCTACATCCTCATCCTCAAAACCATCCTCATCCAATCCACAACTCCTCATACCTCCATCCACTCTCTTGCCAGCTCAAATCTTCAATTCTCAAAAGGATTGCAGTCTAATGCCCAACTCCCCAAACCCATCCAACCTATCCCAACCATCTATACAATGTACCTTCCCCAATCCTACCATATCACCATCCCCTGTTCTAGCAAATCATCCGATGATCACTAGATTCAAATCAGGATCCTTAAAACCACGCACCATTCTGAATCTCCTCCATAAATCCCACTCTCAATCCATCACTGATCCTACTTCATTCACCGAAGCCATCAAAATTCCTCACTGGAGATCAGCCATGGCAGCTGAATTTCTAGCCTTGCAGAAACAGGGTACCTGTACCCTCGTTCCTTCTCCTACCAAAGCCAACATTCTCAGCTGCCGCTGGATGTATCGAACCAAACGGCACTCCAATGGAACCATTGCTCGGTACAAGGCTCGGTTAGTGGCTCAAGGCCATCGCCAAGAATACGACATTGATTATCATGACACCTTCAGTCCCGTTGCCAAAATGCCCACCATTCGCGTTCTTCTCACCACCGCCATGTTCCATAAGTGGCCTGTACATCAAATGGACATCGCGAATGCCTTTCTCCACGGAGACTTGAACGAGACAGTCTACATGTCTCAACCTCGTGGATTTGAAGACAGCCTACACCCCACCTACGTCTGCCTTCTCAAAAAGGCCATTTATGGCCTCAAGCAAGCTCCTAGGAAATGGTTCAATACCTTCTCCACCTATCTTCTCTCCCAAGGCTTCTGTCACAGCCAGTCAGATCATTCTCTACTCACTCTATCCTCCGCTCAGCTTCGTCTTTACCTTGTCATCTACGTAGATGATATCTTAATAACAGGTAACGATGAAGCTGCGGTTCAAAACTTCATTCTACAAATCAGCTCTCAATTCACTATGAAATATCTTGGTCATGCCCACACGTTCCTTGGCATTCAAATTCAAACATTCAGTGATCATTACTTTCTCTCCCAAACTCCATATGCTCTATCCATTCTCTATCAAGCAGGTTTTCAAAACTGTAAACCTCTCTCTAATCCAAACTCCACAAAAGAGACCACCACACCTTTCTCCGATCCAATCATCCACATTCCTCTCAAATACAGGCAGTTCACTGGTTCACTCCAATATCTCACTATCACGAGACCTGATTTAGCGTATGCGGTTAATGTTCTATGCCAACATATGCACGCTCCTCAACAGCTTCACTATCATCTGTTGCGACGATTACTCCGTTATATTCATGGAACTGCTCATTTTGGTCTACCCATATATGGTGATTCTCTGGAGCTCAGATCCTTCTCCGACGCCGACTGGGCAAGTGATATCACCACCAGACACTCGACAACAGGCTATTGTTCATTCCTGGGTTCAACTCTTGTGTCATGGAGCGTAAAGAAACAACATACTGTCGCTCGGTCATCAACCGAAGCGGAGTACAGAGCCATTGCCACTGCCACGACTGACATTCTTTGGCTGCGCCGGCTGCTAACCGACTTCAATGAGCCATCTTCAACACCAACCATCCTCCATTGCGATAACATGTCCGCAATAGCGCTCGCGAACAATTCGGTGTTTCATGACCGGACGAAGCACATCGAAATTGATCATCACTTCCTTCGCGATCACATTCAAGCCAGACATCTACTGCTTCATCCTCTGAGTACAGTGGATCAACTCGTTGATATCTTTACAAAGCCGCTGTCAACCAAGAGATTCTAGGTCTTGCGCTCCAAATTAACAGTTCAGCCTGCACCGTCAATTTGCGGGGAAGTCTTGACGGCCACTGAAGCAGCAGAGGAACCAGCCACTTCATCATCAGCAACAACATTTGCAAACAAAGGCCTTTCCACTACTCAAGCAACCGCCTCTGACAAAAGGCCACTTGGCTTAATCAAAGCCATAGCTTAAACACAAATCAATCTTAACCATCCACGTGTCATGATCCTCTTCTATATATAGAGATGTAAACAGAAAGCAAAAGAAAATGAAAATACTGTTACATTCCACTGTTCATCTTCTCTATTATGCTTTAGCTTCTACTGTAGGTTTCTATCTTGCAGGTTTAGTGAAGCTCAGCTATTGTCTTTAGAACCTTCTTTCCTCAATTGTTGCTAAACTCTGCATAGGTGGCAACCCATCTGTCCAAATGTTTCCCCCAGCATTAAGATAGTATAGCTCATTGAAGAGGGTGATAGGATACCATTGTGGGAGTTCCTTGTTTTGCATAATAGGTCTTTGCCGTTCATCGAATTGGGATTCCCAAATCCTCTGGTCCATGATAGCATCATGCACTAGACGTGCAATTGCACCTCCATCAATGCCATAAAATTTGGTATAATGTCGATGATAAGATTTTCCACTGGAAAATTTTATTTTTGGGCATGCCCATGCCAAAGAAAATGTGAGAGTGCAGAAAACTCGAGGAGCAGTCAATAAAGCTGCTACAGCTGCCCCAATAGATGAATCTGGTTCTGAATAATTGGATTTTCTGTGGAACCAATGTGGTCAAAGGTCCCATTGTTGAATTTCATCCTTTGAATCTTCTGGCATAATCAATTCGATGTGAACTTTATCCTTTAAGAACTCTATTTTAGCTGCATCTTGTGTCTCAGCCTCAACATTTCCATATTTAGGAATGCCCGCACCAGTAGAAACCAAAGTTGTTTCCATTGGCCGTGAGACGCTTTGTTGGCCACAATGAATTGCATTTTTTAGAGGAAGTCTCGTTATCTCCGGTTTTCTCAAGTCAAAGAAAACATAGATTCCTAGATAGACGAAATCTACCTAGTAGGTTTGAAAAGATGCCAGACTTAAAATTTTTAGAGTTATAAGAAATTCCCACAAAAAGAGGTGAAATGGATATTGCGACTATACATAGTCAAAGCTTACACAACTGGACATACAGTTTGAACTAGGACTGCCACTAGCCAGCGTACTTGACATCTACCAAGGCGTATTCAATTAAATTACACTGTTAAGTCGAGATAATTATCTTATGGGACATGAATGAATGTAAAATTATCTGTCCTTAATGTGAGGCCTTTTAACCATATGCATTGGGACATACCATGACATGTATGTGCATCTAGTAGGGTTTACTTCTGCTAAGCTCTACTTTATACCTCTTCAAGGAGATATAAAGCAAGTAATTTAAAATTTAAAGATTTTTTTTTTGAAATTAATTTTAAAGTTGATTATTACTTTAATTAAAGTTTATTTGTAAGATTGATTTTTTTGATGGTCTTTAATTAGCTTGGGTCTTGAACATGAATATCTAGTCTACCTTGTATTGTTTCTCATGCTGACATGATTAAGGCTTCGTTTGGAACGGCTTTCTTATTGCTTCTTAAAGCTGCTTTCTAGTACAAAAATTAAAAAATTTGTACTAGAAAGCTGCTTCAAGAAGCAGTAAGAAAGCCGTCCCAAACGAAGCCTAAGCCTTATTGTCGGGTATTCCTATATAACATTAGTTTTGACATCTCATTTTCACAATCAAACTAACCATTTACCTATTTTAATTCCTCCATGTTTTGTCTTTCATTTCACATGCTTTCTGAACTCCAGGACATTTTTTTTATGCTATATTCCTAAATGTAGGGATTGGAGAAATATGTCATGACAAAACTTTTTAATCGGGCGTTTGCTTCACTTCCTGAGGATGTGCAACATGATGAGGAGCTTTTTGAAAAGACGGCTCTACTACAACAGTTTGTAAGACCAGAAAACCTGGATATAAAGCCAGAATTTCAAAATGAGACATCTTGGCTGGTTAGTGCAGAATACCGAAATTTTTGGTGCTTATAATCTACTCCCTTTGTTAGCCGGAGAAGAAGATATTCTTAATTTGAAACATTAGATTCTGTGAACCTTATGTTTCTCTCTTTTCATCATTTTTTTCTAATAAGGTGCAAGTTTGATGCTCTCATATAATCATATGAATATTTTGCATCGGAATTCTTTAAATAATTTAAAAATAGAACTTCAAAAAAAAAGTTTCCTTTCTTTGATGGAGTGTAAATTCGATAAGAATTTAAGAGAAGAAGGGAAAGATGAAAGAGTAATACAATAATCCTCAAGTTGTAGAAGGTTGATTTTCAAAGCATTTGAATAGTTGATCCTTGTGGAAGTTTGTGTAAATTTCTCATAGTATACAATAATCCTCAAGTTGCCGCTTGAGGACGTCAAGTTCACCGAAGAGGGGACCCCTCGCAGTCAAATCAAATGAGATCGGTCCAAAGGGGCGATCGACACCGGAAATTGATGCGCGACATCACCTAAACGACGTTCAATCGCAAAACGGATTTCACCGTTGAGTCCATAACATCGTCGACACCCAAAAATCTCCATCAACCTGTTCAATTGGGGTCATTAGATGCGACAGCACGAATCCTGAGGTGTTGACGTGCAACCCGAGGAAATTTACATGCAACATTGCCCGAAAGTTCAATCGCAAAATGGACTTCACCATTGCTTTTGGAACATCGTTAATACACTAAAGCGACAGACAATTTGATAAATTAAATTTGCGCGGGGAAATCAGTGCAAGTCCCGAGCCAACGACGCGCAAATTGCAGAAATTGATGCGCGACGTCTCTCAAGCGGCATCCGATTACAAAATAGACTTTGTCGTTGCGTTCGGAGCATCGTTAATACCCAAAAGGGACTATCAATTTATCCAATTAGAATCGCGCGGCAAAATCAACGTGCATTCTGAGACGAATTGCA
The DNA here is from genome assembly GCF_001605985.2 of Dendrobium catenatum. Classification (NCBI taxonomy): domain Eukaryota; kingdom Viridiplantae; phylum Streptophyta; class Magnoliopsida; order Asparagales; family Orchidaceae; genus Dendrobium; species Dendrobium catenatum. The sequence continues at coordinate 1,341,905 of NW_021318596.1, read as the reverse complement.
TAGATTTTGAAAAAATGCGCATGAATCAATATGCCGACCCACGAGTTTCAAAATAGGAAAATTTCTCCAGCTATAATGATATTATTATTATTATTATTATTGTTATTATTATTATTATTAAAGAAAATCAAAACAAAAATCAAATCACAATTTAATGCGTTACCTCATATCAATCGAGCTGGTCGTCAGAAATTCCTTAAATCTTGCTGAGAAATCTTAGACGGTTGCTCAGTTTGCATTCCGTAAATCCCGTAATTACCTCGGACAAGCTTCGTCTACCCCTCATCGTTAAAATAAGAAACAAGTTCTTCATTCCTGCTGTTTTTTATGCTTGAAATTCCGATCACCCCAGTCCGCAAGCGAGCAAACGTTTACTCCACCTCCTTTTGGCTTTTGATTTGCACAAACCCACAAAACAATCGAACCAAAGTCGAAACAGCCGACCGATCCTCTCCGTTTGAAGACATACACACGATCCTCTGGCCTTCTTCCCTCCTCAAATACACACAAGTTGATCTCCCCCTCTACCTTACAATTTAAGCTACTGCCCCTCCACTCCCGATCACGTGAAGAAAGCAGCCTTCCCACCTATCGAACCAAGAAGCAACCTCATGAATCACTTAACTCATCAAAACCCATGTCAAGCCGCCCAGCTCCAATCCCCTCGTCGTTAAAATAAGAAACAAGTTCTTCATTCCTGCTATTTTTTATGCTTGAAATTTCGATCACCCCAGTCCGCAAGCGAGCAAACGTCTACTCCACCTCCTTTTGGCTTTTGATTTGCACAAACCCACAGAATGATGGAACCAAAGCTGCAATAGCCGACCAATCCTCTCCGTTCGAAGACCTACACACGATCCTCCGACCTTCCTTCCTCAAATACACACAAGTTGATCTCCCCCTCTACCTTACAATTTAAGCTATTATCCCTCCACTCCCGATCACGTGAAGAAAGCAGCCTTCCCACCTACCGAACCAAGAAGCAACCTCATGAATCACTTAACCTATCAAAACCCATGTCAAGCCGCCCAGCTCCAATCCCCTCGTCATTAAAATAAGAAACAAGATCTTCATTCCTGCTGTTTTTTATGCTTGAAATTCTGATCACCCCAGACCGCAAGCGAGCAAACGTCTACTCCACCTCCTTTTGGCTTTTGATTTACACAAACCCACATAACGATCAAACCAAAGCCGCAACAGCCGACCGATCCTCTCCGTTCGAAGACCTACACACGATCCTCCGGCCTTCTTCCTTCCTCAAATACATACAAGTTGATCTCCCCCTCTACCTTACTGTCCCTCCACTCCCGATCACGTGAAGAAAGCAGCCTTCCCACCTACCGAACCAAGAAGCAACCTCATGAATCACTTAACCCATCAAAACCCACGTCAAGCCGCCCAGCTCCAATCCTTTGTCTGACCCTCTTCCTTGCAACCTCTTCACGTCCAATTTCCTTCCTCCAATCAGCCGCTAGAATCCCATAACCCAGCCCCTACCTCATGGCCACCCGCAGAGACCGATTTCACTTGTATCGAACCCTTTTGCCTACCCTCACTGCTAGTTGGACTTCTGTTCTATCTAGAAATTGCCTTCCTCACCTGATATCCACCCAACCAGGACACCAGTCCCTCTTTTCTACCGGTAGCAGCTGATTCCCACACTCTGATTCCTCCAAACTTTCTTCACTCACATAACTGGGCACTTCTCTTCTCTTTATTCCCCCATCCACATATCCTTCTCATTCACATAAAAGCTGTTCTTTTACTCCCATTTCACGTTAAGATTCCTGCTATCTAGCTTTTGCCGTAAAATCCAACCGCCTTCATCCTTTGATGTCCACGAACAGCAAACCAAATAGCAAATCAGCCCACAAATTTCCTTCTTTCTTGCCTCACACCTAATCCAATCAGAGCATCTAGGTTTTATTCTATTTTATCTTTATCTTATTATTAGTTAGTTGTCTTTTTTTAATTAATTATTGATAATGATTATAATTATAATCGCTATTATAATTATTATTTTTTATCATTTATGATGATGATTATCATGATTCTTATTAGCAGTACTATTAATAATAATAATTTTATTAATGTTATCACTAATAATATTATCATTACTAATACTATTGTTAATAATAATTTATTGTTAAAAAAAGAAGGTGAAAAAAAAAAAAAAGAGAAGAGAAGGCAAAAAAAAAAGAAGAGAGAAAAAAGAAGAAGAAGAAGAGAAGAGGGGAGAAAATTCAAAAAAAAAAGAGGGGAAAAAACACTTGCAATTTTCATCACCGTCGCCACTACCGCATCACGCAGGTATAACGTTTGAAACTCAAAGACCTCCAAAGTCCCATTCTTAGCATTCGTTGCACACCGGGGACCCCCTATGCAAGCTTTTCTTAGCTGGTAGGCAGGTAACACGTTGCGGAACTTATGCCAAGCCGAGCGAGCCTCGTGCTTGCTTTTTTTAGCACGTCAGGGAAAAATTAAAGTACACTTATGTGCCTTAGTGCTGGTGGGGAAATAATTGTGCGTTTTCAAACAGGTACCCCCGAACGGGTGGGCAAGCTATAACTCTTAAAATTTTTCCCAAATAAGGGAGACGTCAGGAGGCTGCCAAAATTTAGTTCGAAGACATACATAACTTAAACATATGTAAGAGACTTGGATTTAAATTGAATAGTTACAGAGAATTTGAACGATCACAGAAGACCTAAGTTGAACTTAAACAAAAATGCAGAGGGAATCGGACTTTAATTTAATGAATGCATAATCACATTAAAAAATATAAAAATGTTAATTAATGGTTTTGATTATGCGAAAAAAAAAATCAATAAATGAACAAGGGACTTGTGCTGAAGTCGAAATAGATATGATTTGTTGACTTGTTCACAAGCAACAGCGCAAACCCTCAACGAATATGACAACTATATCAATCAATGCACAGATGTTGACAAGTAGTAAGTGACTTACAATATATATGAAATAGATCACCTACGAATGTCAATAATACACATACATTGAATATGATGACTTACCAATGATCATATATAAGGAACGCAACGTATTTATAAGCGACATTAGAAGAGTTGCACTGGATGCAATGATACTTTAGCAGTCAATGTCAATCCACTCGTGGATGAATATAGCAATCCCCTACAAACACTCAAAATCAGCGTGTAATGAATATGACAATACTCTGTGATTAACATTAAGGCATAAGCAAGCACATCAAACCCCCGCAAGCGGAGATCAATGTACCATGAACATAATGATTTGATGCATCCAATGAGATATGAAAAATATGCAATAAATACAACAATTCCCTACAAACAGCAATAGTCAACATGTATAGAGAGAAGTTGACGACAAATGCAACTTATATGACAACCTACATTAACACATAGATGAATATATTATCTTGCCTGCAAGCGACAAAACCTGTTACATGTGTATAGTGTAGCGTATGATAAATGCTAATATTTGTTAACGACGATGGAAGATACATCATATGTACAATAGCATGTATAGTATGTATATGCAGGTGATGTTCAACAGGTTATGAATGTTACAACACCCCTACAACCAACCATCATTCAATAGCCAACAAATACGTTGATCCATTGCAAGCAAGGGAGGACGATATATAGCAAATAAAAGCTCCCATGAGCTGCTGTTGGAGACCCAACACATTCACTATATGCCATATGTAGGCAACTACAGTAGGACTTCAGCAAACACAGGATCCTGTAATCAACATCGAGCCGTGGATGAAAACATCTACCTGTCTGCAAGTGGCAATAGCAGGTGTACAACAAAGATTGAAGATTGTAGCAAATGCATAAGGGGTGTAGCAAATGCAAGTGTCCACGGGCCCTTGTAGGAGACCTGCTATACACAAAATGTCATCTATGAACAAAAATGTTGTATGACTATAGCGAATGGAAATGCCTACGAGCAGCTGAGGGAGGCCCGTTATATATTCAACATGTTGTTTGTGGGCAAAAGCGAAAGAACAACAATAGATGCAAGTGTCTGGAACTAGTATTTGGAGGCTTGTTAGTGCATGACAGCCTACATGCCCAAAGCAACTAACAGCTCGTAATGTGATGCCATGCAACTAGATCCGCAACACTCATGCAAGTGGACAGAAGGCATCTACAAACTCTCAAATATAGCACCGTACTCATTCAAATGACAATTTCCCACAACTGACCGACATTAAAATCCCCCCCCCCCCTAATACGTGCATGGTGCCCCGGCGAACGTGTCATGGGTACACATGTGATGTATGAGAATATTGTGGGGGTCTAGAAATGAACTTAAATCCGAGCCCGATCCGTCTGTGTGAATGGATAGGAGGTCTACATGGCTCGAACAGTTAAAGAAATATATGGTTGCGGCATCGACCAGAATATTTTGTTTTATAGTTCATATTAGGCCTTCAATGTCTATTAAATGAATGGTTTACTGTTAAAGTCATAAACCTACATTAAACATGATCTTCTATTAGCGGGCAAATACAATTGACACGGTTCCAATGATAAACATATAAACTATTTTATCCCCGATAATGACCGTGTTGAACGTTTCTCAACCGAAGGGGATCCTACCTTTTCAAATGCTCCTAAATTTCCACAAAATACAAAAACATAAATGGATACCCATAAAAACCCCGATGATGGCCGTGTTGACAGAAAATCTCAATCAAAGGGGTCCCCAAATATTCAAAATACCTCCTAAATGCACATGAGAATCCAAACTCCAAAAATCATGAAATTCAAAATATTTAAAATTGAAATTGAATCATCAAACGTTTAAATCAAAATTCATCTATCCTTCGCAGAAGTTTGCCGAGGTGGAAAATTTTAAATATCACTTCAGCTGACGAAGAGCTAGTATATGGTCAAGAATATCATTAGGATTCATTCTCAAACAGTCTATTGCCAGCGATTTTGCCGCCAAATGACGTCATAGATAAACGGTTATGACTGAGGTCCTCTATACTGGATGGTTTGCTGCCAAATGACACAACTAAATTATGGTCATGGCTAGAGCCCGTATGCTCCCTATTAACACTAAATTCTTGAGATATGAATCAGTAGGATATAATCGATAGGGCACAAAACCCTCTGTCAGATAAGGTGAATTCAAATTTGTCCCCTTAGACAAATATTCACCTCAGGTTTACAAAGTTCCCTTGGACGAAGCAACCTATGGCTGCTGATAAGGATCCTTCTGTTAGGTTAGGTCGACTACCTCCTCTAACTAAGTAGACTAGGGACAATGATGACCTGGGACAACAGAACTATGAGATCTTAATCGGGTTCATCATCATTCCCTCCACCATCCTCTTTAAGTGCAAGGTGGTGAATTTCTGATTTTAAATATCAAATTTTCAAATACATAAACCCATGCTGCTGCTATACACCATATACCATATATCTCTACGTATCTGATTGACGAGTAGCCTTAATTGCAAGTTCTCGCTCGTTATCGGGAGTAGTTAACTATAAGGGTTTGTGCCTATAGGAAACCATAACTCAAATCTAAAGTCCTCGCAAAATGAGGGCGAAATCTCTGGATAGTGTCTTATTTACAAACCCAATCTGCCTTCTAAAAATTTACCCCAAAACTTAATCCGTTAAAACTCTCCCAAAAGCAGGGGAGACTAGGGCGCGAATTTTCAGAGCCCACAATAATAAAGAGCAAAAAAACCCTAAGTATTCTATCAAAATGAGTTTGCTTGTGTTTGAACTTGGTAAACAATATTTCATGTTGCAAGCACATTTTAAAATGTTGAAAAAACTTGGGAGCATAGCTATAATATGACATCTAAGTGCTGTTTAAGGTGAGGGCATTGGTTGCGTTTCATGTAATTGGTGCATGCTTTGAACATTTCACATGCGGGAAGACAACTTTCCCACTTGGCCATGTGCTTGAAACTTAGGTGCAGTGGCAAGAGTCCCTGGCTGCCATGCCAAATAGTGCTTAAATAGCAGATAGCTGATGGTATATTTAGTTGGAACGAAGATGATGATTATATGATAATATCTGCGGGTCGGTGTCAAACTTCTTGATTACTTCTTCAGAAAAGCAAACCCCCATCATCAATTTGGAGAGTCGAGAAGATATTGGCTATGCCTCTTCTTTGATGGTGGTTCTACCTTTTACTAATTTATTTATGAAAGACTTCTTAACGCCATGTTGAACATACTAATTGATTTTATGCTAACTTTTGCTGTATTTCCTACCATTTCAGCTAGCACAGAAAGAACTGCAGAAGATCAATATGTACAAGGCCCCTAGAGATAAACTTGTCTGTATCCTCAATTGTTGTAGAGTTATCAACAACTTATTGTTAAATGTTTCCATTGCCTCAAATGCAAATCCTCCTGGAGCAGATGAGTTTCTTCCAGTCCTCATATATGTTACTATAAAGGCAAGTCAAGTTTTGTGCATTCACATTTTATGCGGAGTAAAAATGAGTTTTTTTCTCTTTGTCATTTTTTTTAGTGTCTAACTTCTTAAATTAGTACTGCATAACTTGCTGTTTTCAATTATGTCACCCTTGTAGCTCTTCATGTCCTAATTGTAGGCATTGTAAATTTATGATTTTAATCTTGATTTGTTAACTCTGAACATCGGAAGCTATGGTAAATATTGCTGTGGTACGCAAAGTTTAAAATATCTGTTCATGTATCGGAAGATACGGATAATGTTATATAAGGATATTAAAAGGGCTTAGCAAAAACTTAGCAAACTAACGTGATCACTATTTATATAAGTTTTAGTTTATCATGTAGAGTACTTATTTTGACTTTAATGTTGATTATAAATTGTAAAAGGAATCATTATTTCTCCTTTTTAGTAAGACATAAGCTTGAAATTAGAGGCATGGCTGATCATACCATCTTCTACATTTCATTTGTTACCCATGCCTTACCTTTTGTTTGACGTCCAGTGCCATTAGCTGATAGAATGGTGAGGTGCTACAATTTCTCATAATTTTCACCAAATAAAAAAAATGTAGTCATAGCTGGACATCATGGTGGAACTATGAATATAACAGTGAGAAACTGAACAAATTGTTTTTTTGACTCTCACCCTACCTATCCCCTCTGAATGATCACCAGTATTAGCTAGCCTGCAAATGAACGAAGCAGGGAGTATTTGATTGATTATCAAATGCATGGTGTGGAACTTCTCTTTTTTTTGACTCCCTTCTTCCTGTGACTTGTAGGGGTTGCATTTCTTCATTTATTAATTTATCCTGAGACAGTTATCCATCTCTTTTAAGTTTATTGTTTGCTTTGTTCATTTGTTTTGACATTATCTTTTTCAATTGACTTGTTGGGTTTTCGCCAATGCTATTATGATGTCGTCGATATCGTCCAGGCAAACCCTCCGCAGCTTCACTCAAATCTTGTATACATACAACGGTACAGACGCAAAACTCGTTTGGTTGCCGAAGCAGCTTACTTCTTTACAAACATTCTATCTGCAGAATCATTTGTATGGAACCTTAATGGGGAGTCTCTTTCAATGGAGGAAACTGAGTTTCAAAAGAAAATGGAATCAGCTCGTGCGCAACTATTGGGTTTATCAACAGAGACCATTCATCACAGGAATAAAACAACAGAGAATGTCACAGAGCGCATAACAGATGGATCAAAATCTCAAGGCGAGGCAGTCTATGCTTCCAAGGAGAACAGGGATCTAAGTAGGGCTCAATTGATTGCAAGCAGACCTTCCATATCGGATTTAGAGAAGAAAGGGGTTGCTGAACTTTTGAAGGATGGTGAATTAACCGAAAATTGCAAAGAGTACCCGTACTTGTATGCAAATGCAGGTGATCTCACAGTTGATGATGTTGAAAGTTTACTCAGTTGCTATAAAAAATTAGTGCTCAAGTATGTATGTCTTTCCAAGGGAATGGGTATAAGTGCCCCCTATATTGGGGAACCAAACTCTCAATTAGATGAGAAGCTGGAAAATCCTAGCGGTTTATTTGAGGTTTCAAAAGGAAAAGTCAGCAATGGAAAGTATAGCGGGTCAAGAACAACAAATGATACTTCAACTATTACATCAGATGATGTTTCACTAAAATTAACTCCACATGACACTGATTCGCAGAAAGAGGATGCTGCAACGGAGGAAATAAACAATATAAAGGATCTTAGATCAGGAACCGTTGATGAAAACTCTGAGGATAATACTACTATGGCAGTTGATGATGTTGAACCCAAGGTTGATGACCCTGTTGCTCATACAAGTACCAAATGAGCAGAGCTGTTTGATTAGCACCTGCTTTTAATATAGTTCGTGAAAACCATACTTGTTACAGCACAATAATGGCTTCATAGTTCACATATTCTAGACCATAAAAGCAGCACATAGTTTCAAAAGTAGGCAAAACTGAAAGAAGAATTGAATAAGCGGTCTCACATATTCATGTTATCAAGTAGAAGCTTGGATTGCTGCTTCCGAACACTGTGCATCATTTTAGACTTCATTTGGGACGGCTTTCTTACTGCTTCTTAAAGCAGCTTTCTAGTTCAAAAGTTTTGAACTAGAAAGCTGTTTTAAGAAGCAATAAAAAGCCGTGTCAAACAAAGCTTTAGTCCTTGGGGAAAACAATGGTATGTACTATAGTGCTCCTTGTTTTCAATGAGCTGGTATGTTTTGTTAGTTTGCATTCAAGTTATTTTCATCCAACTTTCATTGAAGAAGCTTTTGTAAGTCATTGCGACTAGTAACCAACTTTCTATGGTAATTACAATCGAGAGCTTGTGAACTACTTGTTCAAAATGGTGAATGGAAATCAGAATTTGCTATGAAGACTGGAACTAGCCTTCTTATGCTTGATTGCTTAATGTTTTCTAAAAGGTTAGTAAAACAGCATTCCTGTGATTGCATAATCAATGCATGTTTTTGCAACTTAAGAAGGGCTTTCAAAAGCAATTTAAGCGATTTTTAGTTAAGTTTTATTAGTAAAACAGCATTTCTGTTCTTGTTTAGTTGAGTATTAGAAGTGTAAAGGAAAAAAAAAAGCATTTGTGTGGGGGATTTGAAATTACCAAAATGTATATTTTTGATTAATTCAACAAATTTCTATGATGACCTCAACTTCTTCATTTGCTGCCCACCGTTGATAAAGTACAAGTCCAGCCTCGTATCCTCATAAAGTTTTCTTTTTTAATGAGTTTGTTAATGCCCACTTAGCTAAGAGAACGAGCACGGAACATAGAATGCAATATAGTTGTTGCCTTATCATGATAGATGTTAAGGATTAGATTATTGAGAAGCACTTACATGAAGCACTTACATTGATCTTTATTGGAAAAAAGTCATCATCATATATACATATTTCATTGACAAGGGCGGAGTCAGCCTTAGTTCTCAGGAAAATAAGTGGTAAACTTATAAAATAATAAAAATATACATGAGTGCACAAATAATTTATTTTGCACATAATCGCTTTTCACAGACTTATTTGATAGTGTTAGAAAAGTTGAACATAATCGGATGAAAATAGCAGAAGGACGAGGCTTTTCGATTTTTGGAGGGTCAAATTGTGTGGAAAAAGATCGGCTGGGAGCAAAAATTAAAATTACTATACTAAGAGTTTTTATTTTTTTAAGGGGCCAATTGCTCCTCAGAAGTACATAGTTCCGCCCTAGTTAATTGATTGAAAGATTTAATAGATCACCCAAAATGGACAACCCTCTTCCAGCATGAGTATATTAATACACTGCTGCATAGTAAAATGTTTCATCTGATGTTCATGAAGTCAATGATATTTTTATATTGTTTGAGAAGGCAGATTAGCACAAATAGCATAGAATTTGAATTTTGTTTCAAATTCACCAAACTAAAGAGAGAGGATGAAAGAGCCCAGAGTCTTGTGACCCTTTTCATAGGAGCTCTAACTATTATAACAATAACATAAGATCTAAGGTCTACGGGTCTATATGAGGATGTGATTCAAAGTGTTATCATATATCATGGTAGTAACATACAAGGGTTGGTTGCAATCTATTATTTTGAGCAATAAATCACAATCACTAGAGTCTCATGAAGCTTTAGGAGAATTATTATAGAGTTTTAGGTTGTACATGAGGTGCTCTCTTTTTTTTTTTTAAGACTAATTAAGGCAAATTTACACATCATCACATATAAAAGATTTGAACCCGTCATCTTGATTGATAGCCAAAACTTCTAACTAACATACTAAGGTGAGCTACACAGTTACCTTAATTTCGATCAACACCTGTGAAACATGACACCTATGATCCAACCCTCTATTCCTCCTACAAGAAAGAGTGGTTGAAGCTTTTTGTTGGGCACGACTAGTTTGGAGTTACTACTACCCCCATCCCCAAAGTCATGAATCCAGATGATTGTTAAAAGAGAAGGTGAACTAGCAATGTAGTTCTCGTCGCCAACCATTCAATCTCCTCTTATTCCTTCTAGCTATGGCATACATGATTTTGAGGCTTTTTCATATTAATGGAAGTCCTCTAATTCAATTAGGAGAAGGTTGATACATACTATAAGAAGGTGTACCCCCAATCTATTTTGGAGTCGCTTTTATGCCCACTCCCAGACTTACGGAGAGTAGAGTGTCAAGATGATAGTCATAACCCTGCATTTAGAGGAATTTATAACTACGTGGACCAAACTTATGAATAAAATAAGGATGTTAAGTCAAAAGGATTTGCAGTGCAATTAGAGCAACTATCAAAGGAATGGATATTTTAATGATGTTCATTATGAAAAGAATGAAAAGAAAGAAGATATGTCACTTTAAATTAGGTTCACATATCTCATTATTCCTCCATTATTTTCCTAGATCGTTTCTTTATGAAATCTCACATAATTTGATTTAGATCTCCAAACAATATGTAGCCACATTCAAACTAACACATATCTAGTTGAGATTAAATAAATGGCTTATAAAAAATATTTTGAATTAAAAAATTATTCTCAAAAAATTGTTTTAAAAATAGTAAAAAAAATTGTCTTAAATGAAGCCTCTAAATTAATTTCATGTTTTAAAAGAAATTTGAAATTGAATAAAATTAATTTGAAGCCAATTTAGATAGCTTTGATTATTTAAACTATCAACTTAAAAATATGCATTTAAAAATTTTAGAAGTCTTCTTGCACGAAGTTCCACGAGAGCTTCATTTAGCTTTGTAAAAAAAATAGTCGCATCAATGGCTATAAAATTATCAAAAAATAATAAAAAATTTAAAATCTTTCAAAACTTGAAATTTAGCCTATTTGATCTGAGAACAGCTCAAGTCAATTCAAAACATACAAATATATATATATAATAAATGCAATTATAGATATTAAATACAATTTTTAATTAACATTTTATTAATTAAAAAAGAGCTCATCTATTAAAATAATTCATAATTTATGTATATTAGATAGGTTTAATTTGTTTTATTTTCAGTCTTAATTTTTAAAAATAGCTTAATATTTTATTTAGAGATATACAATTAAATTTGATATATCTATCATGTTGCAAAGAAAGATGAAAGTTGAAAACATTCTTAATGATTTGGTCACATAAAATTTTGACCTCCACGATATGATAAGGGAATAAATATATTAAATTCAGCCTGTATTTAAAAAAAAAATAGATCTAAAAAAATTTAATTAGAATTTCAAAACTAATCCTATTTTTAACAAATTTAAATAAAAATTTGACTCATTCAATGCATAAAAACTTTATGATGTATAAAAAAACTTTCACTTTTAATAAAAAAAATAAAATAATAAGGCACAAAATTTATAAGAGCCATATCAGAATGTATCTTATTATTTTAATTTTTAGTGAATCATCTCCAATTAAACACATTTTTCTTACATTTTTAATTATAATTTTATTGTCACATCTACTTTGCTCGATTCCCAACCAAAAACTTCATGGTTGTGAATCTTTTTATACTCCTATAATACAGCCTCATCTCTTCAGTGGGATGAAGCAAATGTGGGCCCGATGTTGATGGATGGCCTCACTAGATTCTACTAAAGGATCAATTACATAGCCAAGCACTCTCTTTGGAGTGGCACCAGATAGATACCCACGTTCCAAAAAAAAAATCATACTATATTAAGTCATATGTGAGAATAAATAAATATAAATTCAATTTATAATTGCAAAAAAATAAAAGTTAAACCTACTAAGTAACGGTACAATGGCTTCTTTCAAATTTCCAGATCTTTAAAGTTACAACTTTACCCCTACGAAAAGCACCTAATTTCAAAAACAACATAAACAAATCAATAAAATGAAAATAAATTAAAAAAAAACATAAACAAATCAATAGATACTGGAATTCAGTAAACTATTTAACCAAAACAAAATTCCAAACCCTAACCCAACAGAATTCAACAAGCAGCTTCATACAAAAAATACAAGGATAATGGTGAGGTCTTCCCTTGGTTGTTACCAGATCAAATATAAATACTGAAATAACAGAATGCTCTTCAACTCACAGTGGCAAATGGTTGACTTGAACCTCACATTACAAGATAACAAGACTGATCTCACAAAAAAAAAAAAATTGCAATTAAAATGGAGGGTATGGTTCAACTCGTGCATAATTGAGAGCCAAATACCAGTAATATGTACAATGTGATGATACTATGTAGCCATCTCTGTTGCTACTGAACCATATCATATAGCTCAATGGTTTAAACTAGCATACATACCTACAAAAATGCCAAAAAAAAAAAAAAAAAACTGTACTCCTGTTGCCTATTGTACAGCTACAGGAGCCAAGTTGCTTCATATGCCCTTTAAACAGGCAATCAACCAAGCAGAAACTGCACCATGGATTAATGAAATCTACTCATATTCTGTACAATTCTCTCAGCTATACAATCTTGCTTCAAAACTTTCTGAACAATGGCAGAATCGTCTAAATTATAAATAGTAAACTGGACAAACCATTACTCCGACTCTGCTGTTTTCTTTGACAGGATATGCTCAAGAATCCACGAACCTTCGATGAACTAGACATCAGGAACTGCCACAGGTCTCGATGACTAGAACTGAATAACCATTCAGTGATCTGAATAATCAACTGTGTTTCACACAGGTTATCCACCAGGTTCTTGCCGTTCACAAGACTCGGAATCATGTGCTGCTGAACCATCCTTTTGAAGAGAATCAACAGGAACATATACAAAACCTTTAGGAAGTCTCAGGTTCTGCAGGGATGCTTGATAGGAAGTCATAACCTTTTCCTTTGGAAGACTTTTTATGTCCTATAGAACTAAGAGAGCAAGAATCAGTACAATGCAGAAACAGTTAGTGTTTAAATGCATAAGCATTCAATAATTACCTTCCTATCTTTAGATCTCGTTTCTAGACCATCTGCTGCATTTGAAGCACGAGAAGTTGGTCTTTGAGGAAGTTTTTTGCCAGCGAAGACAATCCTATCAGCTATCTTCCTTTTATTAGATAGCTGAGATGTGGAGCTATCGTCAGTTTTTCTATCAACGTCCATCAGAAGCCTGGAAGATTGCCTTCCATGGAGAGTACTACTATCAACGGTCATGTCGTCACGCCTTTGAAATGTTCCACTACAGGATGGATTGTCTATAGAAGTGGTGGCAGATTCTGAACTAATACCAAGTGCGAAGGAGCTACGAACCATGGCTGAGAAGGCAACACAATCCCTCCTTGAAGCAAGTATCCCATGTGAGCAAACCACCAAATCTCTCTGTCAAAAGAGAACCAAACGTTAGAAACACACATGAAAGGTTAGAGCTGCATATGGCCTAGAAAAAGAAATTTACTGGTTGAATTGCATCCAGTAAAAATACAACACTAAATGGTTCTTATCAAAATGTCAAAACTTCAAAGTAAATTTAAGTCAAAAGAGTAAAAAATAAGATAAATTGCAATATGTTACATGCGTTCAATAAGCTCAATTTAAGCCTATCAAAAAGGAAATAGTCTAGTTGTGACGAAAGAATCATTAGGTTGATCAATAAAAGTTTTATGACAGGGTTAGTAGGTTTGAATAGGTATTATGTTAATTCATTTAAAGGGTCAACTAAATCATAATTTCTTCGCAAATCAGGCCCATGGAATCCCAAAGGAAAGCTACAGATGAGAATACAATTAACGCAAAGGTTAATGGATCACAAGTAACTGTTGTCCCAAAATCTAGTGCAATTAGTATTTCAATTGATGCTTTCACTCAAAAGATCGCAGTAGTAACTTAACTAATCCAATATTCTAGGCCCAATATAGTGGAGGTAGCATTGCTACAACAAATAAATACTTAAAACTTATTTTGAGACATGCGACGACCATTTTTTAAGTTGAAGAGCCTGTCAAAGCTGAGAACTAGTTGATCCGTATTGAGAAGATACTTCATGGTATGTTCTGCCCTATTGGAAAAAAAAAGAAGAATTGCCTACCTACCACCTTTGCAGGTCAGTCTCAAGACAAATCTACATGTTGAACCGACTCTCAAATTTAGATGGTTGTCTAATTGTGCTCTTTCTACAATAGCAAATGCATGACAAATTTATAAGGTTGGAGCAAGGTGATCAGTCAATCTTGTAGGACGATTCAGAATTTAATAATCTTGCAAGGTTTGTGCCTCAAATAATGTTTTAATGCAGGCGAAATGTATCACTAATTTTTATGTGGACTAAGGGGCACAATTAGACAACCATTGGTTTCCATGGGAAACAAAGATTACTAAGAACTGAAAAAGAGTGTTAGGAAAGTTGAAATTGATTTTCAAACCACTTCGGAGCACAAAAATTTGCACTAAAAGAGAAAGCATTGAGGCGAATGAGCAGGCTACTTAGATAGCAGGCTCCACTTGGAAAAAGACAGTCCAATACTAGAAAAGTTAGTAGAGATGTTTCTAGTAATACTATGAGAACTTGTGTTAAGTGTGGGAAGTTGCATCAAGGAGAAAGTCTTTTGGGTTCCAATGTATGCTATACGTGTTGCCAACTAGGGAAGCAAATAAGGAATCGACCCAACTTTGCTCAGAAATGTTAAATGAAAAATTTTTAATAAAGGATCTATTAAATAGCAGAAGATGACTAAGTATGATGCACTGACTCTTAGTAAGAATCAACCAAAGAAAGAATGTATAACACCGAGTATATATTACAACTCGGCAGGAGTCTTAAGGAACCTACTAACGTGAATAGACATACAATTTTTCATTAAAGATAAAAATTGTTGAAGTGTTGCTATTACAAGTACATATTAATTTGTTGTTAATAAATACTGAATTGAAATATCTTGCTTTACTACTTTAGAAATGCACTTTATAAAATCACCCGTGCCTAACCAATCCAAGTTCAAATTATTACACTATCTCATGATAATATTTAGTGAATATATTAGATTATATAATTGTAACTAGTAATAATATGCAAATTTCGTGAACTAAATTTTTTAGGTGGGGAGATTGTAAAGATGTACAATTTTATTTAGTTGATTAAAAATATTAATTAATTGAAATATTATCGATATTTAAGACTTAATAGAGTGATTGAAACCAAATTTATGTTAAATAGATTAATTTCTCAAAAAAATATTTATGTATAAAATACAATTTTGAGAGTTAAAATTTTAATTAATTAGAAAATTATAAATAGGTCAAAAAAAATGAAATGAAGTGTTCGGTCGGTTCAATTGAAATTGAATCGACCCAAATGAGTCATTTACACGCCTTTAAAAGACGAGAAAGCATTTTGGGAGGCAACAAACCAAGTGTGGGCGAGACCTGGTCCAAGAGTGAGAGGAAGATTGTGTGAGAGGGAAAGGGCGACGTAGATTAAGTTGAGACATATGCTCGTGCATGCACACGCGAGATAGAGAGAGAAATAGCAAAGGAGGAAAGCGTAGCTGCACTCAAGCATGCAAGTGGCCAAGCCCTGGGACTGAAATTGCGGGTTTGGGTTGATTTTACAAATGAGGAAGAAAGTTTTAGAGCTTCCTTTTCATCGTCTACTTCAATTGAATGGTAAACTAGAAAATATCAATTCTATAACTCAGATGAAATTCATTCTACCCTAAGTTCTACGTCATTTAGATCAATGCATACAAACTCACAAGGATTAGTAAGGGTTTTTGCAAGGTTTTTTCCTCCCCCTTTCTTCCAGCAAAAAAGGTAAAACCTAACCAAAAGCTTTTCAAAGGTATGATTAAGATGAAATTAGCTTGAGTTAGTGTTCAACTCATGATTTTTCCTCAATTCAACTTATGCATGTTAATAAATAAGAATCTATTAAGGACTTAATATGTAAGGTATGGATTGTTGTTTAATTATTTGTATACTACAACAACATCATCAAGCATTTATCTCACTATGTGGGGTTGACTGCATAAATCTTTTTTCTCCATCATATCCCGTTAAGAGTCAATTTCTCATTTAAATTTAATTAAAAAAGGTCATTTATAATATTTTCTGACTAAATCTTTTTAGGTCTACCTCTACATTTCTTAACATAGGTCAAATCTAATACATCTACTCTCCTAACCGGGTTATCATAAGACCGACGTTTTATGTGGCCAAACCATCTAAGGTGACTCTAATCTTCTTTGCCACTGGAACTACTTCAACATTTTCTCGTCTTGTGCTCATTTAGCATTGTCTCTAAGAGTAAACCCACTCATCCACCTGAGCATCCTCATCTCTAAGCACTAAACTTAATTTTATGCTTCTCTTTTCATAGAATACCTTACTAATTAAGGTTACATATGTTTCCTAACTCATACATATGTAATGTTAAATTGAAATTAAATGTATGAGTTAGAAAAATATGTAAAGTTAATTAATAAGATATTATGTAAGAGATTTAAATTATGAGTAATTAAGTAGATAATCAATAAGGTTTTTTAATTATATTAACATCTATGTTTGTGATAGCCAAATGAAAATTGGTTTAGGATTTCTATATGGTTGCTAATGAGATAAGAAACATTTATGGTACAAATAACTTTATAAAAGAAAATTTCCATTTCTTAGAAGATAGTTACTCACTTATCATTGCTTTATAAAATAATCTAGAGCTAAGCCAAGATATTGGTTTCCTAAAGAAAGTAATCGCCTAAGAGGAAAGGAGCCTGAGAGTCATAAATGATGGCATGCTCATAGGCGTGAATTTGGTCCATCACCTCAAATAATATTTCAGAATCCTCCAACGGTGTTCACTACATTAATAACACCAAATTAAATTAGTTAGATACTCATCATTTTCCAAAGGCTACAACACCAAAATTACTCCCCTGACGATATGAGCAATATTTATTGAAGCACTAAGCTTGAAGATTGTTAAATCCTAGCCGTCCTTTGACACTTGATCTCATAGCCAGGATGGAAATCCGTGGGAGGCTCACCTAGATCACGCCGGTCTTTATTAAATCCCAGCCATCCCTTAACACTTGATCCCATAGCCGGATGGGAATCTGTGATAGGGGTGTCAAATATTGACCCGACCCGTCAACCAGACCCTAACCTGACCCGAAAAATCCGGTTTAGGGTTGACCCGTTTAATAAACGGTCAAGTTCGGGTTTCAATTTTCGACCCGTTTTAAAAAACGGGTCGGGTCCGAGTCAACCTGGTAACCCGAAATTGACCCGTTTAAGACCTGAATGCGATCAAATCTGACCCGGGATAGCTCCACGGCTCCGCCCGTTTTAATTTTTCCCGCGTGTGGGAGGCGAATTCAGGTTGCGTGGGAGGGAATCAAGGGATTGGACTTCCGTCACATCGCGTGCCGCCTGTAGTCCTAGCTAGCTGTCCGCGTCATGCTAGGCTTACCTAGCCATCTTCCATCCCCGCATGAGTCCACGACCGCACGTGGCAAGACGCGGAGTTTCGTCGGTCCGCTCCTCCGTGGTTCACAATCCGCCTGGCGCTTGCACTCACACGTCTCACACCGTCGCCCTCCGGCCATCGCACACGACTCACCCCGCCAGCCATCACATGCGTAATGCGTTCTCCCAGGTCCAAGCTAGCCGTCCGCGTCAGGATGCTCGGGTTCGGGAAATCCAGATCAGTTCAGGTTCGCGGGTCGGTAAGGATCAACCCGGCAACCCGCGCAGGTCAGGTCCGGGTTGTATGTCCTGACCCGTTAAGCTAAACAGGTCGGGTTCGGGTCAACCCGTTTATGCTCAGGTCAATTCGGGTTGGACCCGAACCCGACCCGTTGACCCGAATTGACACCCCTAATCTATGAGGGGCTCACCTGGATCATGCTGATCTCCTTCCATATTTGGGTAACTGGTTTAGGAAGGATTATATTAGGAAAATTATGCATGAATATGTAATTATTTGTTTTTCTATAAAGATATATTGTATAGATCTATAAATAGGAATACTTTTATACAATAAAATCAAGCTTTTCCCTCTCTGATTCTCTGAATTTACTATAGTATCAGAGCCTTCATTGTCGCTGTCGGAATTCTGAGTTTTTTGTATTGACTTGCCTTCATTTTCGGCCTTCCCTTGTTGTTGTTATACCTATCTAAACCAACACAACTTTCATTGTTGTTCTGCTTGTATAGCCTTCATCGTTATCCTTTGCCTCCACAATGTCTGAAGCAAATTCCTCCCAAATCTTTTGACCAAATGGAAAACTCTATAGTAAACCAAGGAAGAAGAGATATCCAAAATATACAACCTTCTTATCCCTTAAATGCAAAGAAATATTCAAAGTGGTCTCAATTTGCGAGGACCTATTTGAAGGAGAAAAGAAAGATGAACCACCTCCTTGGGGTAGCACCAAAAGGAAAAAAAATTCTAATTTTTGGGCATGGAATGAAGCAGACTCCACGATCATGTCATGGCTGTGAAATTCCATAACTCCAGAAATTAGTGATACTTCCATGTTCTTATCTACTGCAAAAGACATGAATGCCACCGGACAAACTTTCTCAAAAGCTCGGGATGACGCACAAATCATCGAAATTGAAGTCAAGGTGAGAAGCAAAAAATAAGGAAGCAAGATCATGACTGAATATATCACTCTACTTCAAAGCTTGTGGCAAGAACTTAATCAATATAGATGCATTGAGACCAAGTGTCCAAAAGATGATGTTATCCTAAAAAGCTTTATTGAGGAAGATAGAGTCCATGACTTTCTTGTAGGATTAAATATAGAGTTTGACCAAGTTAGAGTTCAGATCCTTGGCAAAGAGGAGATACCTTCACTAAGAGTCCGTTTGGGACGGCTGCAGCTGTCGGTAAAGCAGGTCGTAAAATTGGTGTACAGAAAGTTGCTTTTTGAAATTGTTGTACATAAAGCAATACATTTTTAGCGTGAGGCGAGGCAGGCCTCAAGGCGGGCCTCAACCAAGTTGAGGCGCTAGCCTCATAAAAAAAACTCGAGGCATAAGCATCGAGGTGTTTTTTACTGGAATTGCGCAAAGGCAGGCCTCAAGGCGAGCCTCATATTGCGCAATTTTAAACCATGATTGTAAGAAATCAAGACACACAAATGACACATGCTGGAAGTTACATGAAAAGCCCCCAAATAAAGAGAGGAATCAAAGAAGTGGACAAAATGGAACATCACAAGCTAACACTACGACAAGTCAGCCCAACCCAGAAACACAATCCAACTTCAGAGAGTTCAAAAAAGAAGATATCGATAAACTAAAACAAATCCAGATATCCCTTAAAAAATCACCTGCATCTTCTTCTCTTGCACTTTCAAGTTTCTTATATCCATTGGATAAAGTGTCTATAGAAATTATTTGAAAGGTGTATGAATCATTGACTCAGAAGCCACATATCATATGACACACTCCATTTTCAAGTTTCTTATATCCATTGGATAAAGTGTCTATAGAAATTATTTGAAAGGTATATGGATCATTGACTCAGGAGCCACAGATCATATGACACACTCCACTACCCACTTCATCAACTAAACTTCTTGCCTGAATGATAAGAAAATTATCACTGTTGATGGTTCTCTTACCACAATAGAAGGCCAAGGAGACATACCCTTGTCTCCCTCCCCCACTCTCAAAAATACGCTCCATGTATCTCAATTATCCACAACCTAATTTCCATACAAAAACTTATCAGTGATCATAATTATCAAGCCCTATTTTACTTGTTGTTTATTTCAGGACCAGACATCAGGAAGAATATTGGACTTGCTAAGAAGAGAGATGGATTGTAATACCTAGAATAGGTGAACAAATATTAACAAAAATGGATATTCTATGTTATCCATATTTAATAAAAAATCTATTATTTGGCTTCATCATTTTAAATTAGGACATCCATCTTTTGATGTCTTAAAAAATATGTACCCAAAACTTTTTATAAGTTGGGAACTAATATTTTCATTGTGAAACCTACTAAGTAAGTCAAGCATAAATGAGTTTCTTTTCCACAAAAAAAAAGAGAGATGTCATACCCCCTTCTACCTTATTCATAGTGATATATGGGGGCCCTATAAAAATTCTTAACATCTCAGGGGACTGATGGTTTGTATCCTTCACTCATGACTACACTAAACTCTCTTGGCTCTTTCTCCTCAAAAACAAATTCGATGTTAGCACAATCCTCCCCATTTTTCACACCATGATTCAGAATCAATATGGGGTGAAAATAATAAAATTTTGTACCACAATGCCAAAGATTACATTAACCAAATCATATCCTCCTACTTTCAAAAGGAGGATATTATTCATTAGTCTTCCTACATACCCCATAACAAGATAGAGTTGCAAAAAAAAAGGCCACCTTCTTGCCTCCACCCGTGCATTTCAATTATGTCATAATGTACTCAAATCCTACTGGGGGAAAGCCCTTCTGACTGCCACACATGTCATAAAATGACTACCTTCAACAACCTTGGGACAAAAACCCCCGATTAATATTCTATCCTCTTGTTACCCTGAATTTTGAACCCATAACAACCTCACACCCAGAATCTTTGGATGTGCAGCCTGTTCACATTTACAGTCAAAATAGAGGAAACTTAAATCCAAGAGCACTCAAATATATTTTGTCGAATATTCATCAACCAAGAAAGGTTATAAGTGTTATCACCCCTCCAACAACAAAACCCTTGTATCCGTTGACATTACTTTTGACGAACAAAAAAATTAATTACCGAAACCTTGTCTTTAGGGGGAGATTGAAACTGAGGAAGATGATGAAAGTGAGTTTACCCTCCAGACCTTCTAGCTCCACCTCAAACCAATCAACCTAAACCTGAAATCAAATCCAAAAAAATCGAGGACAAAGCTATTGTGGATGACATGAGATATGGAAAAGTATATTACAGTCGTCCAATTCCAAAGTATGCTCCAAAGGACCAGAGCATATCCAAGAATCTAAACCATCTCCTGAAACTGAGGCAAACACAAGTCACCAAAAAAAACCTCACGTGCATCTCATAATAAACTTTGTATCCTTCAATAACTTCACACCTTTACACAAAAATTTTCTGGTCATACTAAATGCTATTCATATTCCTAATAATATTCCTGAGGTTTTATCTGATGAAAATTATAAGTACCATGAAAGATGAAATGCAAGCTTTGGAGAAGAACAATACCTGAGAAATCACCGATCTACATGTAGGAAAATGATCAGTCGGTTTCAAATGGGTGTTCTTTGTGAAATATAAAGCTGATGATACACTAGAAAAGTATTAAGGTATTATTGGTAATTGTTGACCCCTATTCTCAAACCACACACAAAAGGAACCCAAATTGCCAAATTTAACGATGAGCATGTTGACGTGACGCATCACTTGAAGGGTTAAAAGACCTCCAATTGTCGAACGGACTATGCCGTTGCGATCAGAAGATCAAATTCTTCTAAGTCGAGGCCCCTCGCAGTCAAATCGGACAAGATCGGTACGAAGGCGCGACCGATACACAAAATTGATGACGACCGATGCCCAAATAATGCCCGATCGCACAACGGACTGCATTGTTGCGTACGGAGCATCAACAATACCCAAAATACACTACCAATTTGCCGAAAGAAAATTATGTGGCGAAATTGACATGCAAAACGAGAAATTTAGCACCTGAGGTCGCCCAAATGGCATTTAATCGCAAAACGAACTTCGTCGTTGCGTTCGGAACGTCGTCAATACCTAAAATGCACTATCAATTGGCCAAAAAAATTTTGCCATGAAATTGACACGTAAAACGAGAAATTTAGCACACGACATTACCTAAATGATGTCCGATCTCAAAACAGACTCCGCCGTTGTGTCCAGAACATCAACAAAAACCTCATATGTACTATCAATTTGTCGAATTAAAATTTTGGTGGAGAAATCGACACGCAAAATGGGGCAATCAGCACACAAATCAAGAACAACACACAAATAAAAGCAATTTTTGGACTAATTACGTGATGTCTGCCATTTTGAATTAACGTATTAATGACATATCATTAATATAGTTTCTTAAGTTTATAAAGTTTTAACAAAGCCAGGTTGCCAAATAGGAAAAACAAGTCACACCCATCAAAAGCTCAATTGAATATTACCATGCTTTGTCAAATTCGTGTCACTTCCGTCGCAGTTGGCCTTGTCTCGATCGCAGCTCCTTACTTTTCGTTAAAACGAGAAGCGTATGAGAGCCTGTCCTTCGGTTTTTGAGCATACACACAAGCTCCCCCTCACAACCATACTTCCTTGCTCTGCGATCTCCACTGCTTAAACCCGTCAAAAAAGCCTCCTCCGACTTCCTAAACATCCAATCAATCTCCTTCCCTCCATTTCTCTCGCTTCTCCCACCTCCGTCCACACACCACGGTTCCAAACAGCAGCTACACCTCCATCTTCTCCTTGCTGAACTAAACCGCACCTTTTCCCACACTTTTCCTTCCTAGATCATTGCTCCCTCAGGCTAACCAAACCTACAGCCGGAATCCAGCTCCTCCTTAAGCCTGCTGGTCTCCAACCTTCAGAAAACAAGACTCTGCCGAGCCCTTCATACCTCAACTTCCAATCACGTGCAAGATTCCTAACCGAAGACCTCAACTCCACCTCAGCCAAACGCCTCTACTAGCATCCTATTTTAGAACTTTCAGCAAGGATCTACTTCAGATTTCAAATCCCACGTTTTTTTTTTTTAAAAACCTGCTCCTGACACCAAGGCTGAACGACCTGCAGCCTTTTCCATCTTTAAGCACAGTGCCTGCAACAAAGTCCTCTTCAAAACTGTAGCCTTCTCTTTTCCATTAATTACTTGCTGCCACCCTTTTTTTTATCAGCCACACACAAAAAGACAAAAGAAAAGGAAATTTCCCTCCCTTGTTCACACAAAGCAGCAGCCCACTTCACTCAAGGCCTAAATCCCACTCAAACAGCAAACCATACCTATTCATCTCCTACAGCCCATCAAGGATCAAAGGCCCAACAGAGCTCTTGTAACCCAACACAACACCTCACACCAAATCTATAACAAAGCATTCAAACAGCCCATCAGAGCCCACTGTTCCAACCCATACTAAATCCCACCCAGACTTTAGCCCTTTTTTTTTTGCTTATGTTAATCTTTCTAGTTAGCTAAGCTAACTTTATCATCTCAGAATACTAGTGAATTGTTAACATCATGATTGTTGATTGAATTCCAACACATACATGCATATATGGAAGTATCTAAAAAAAATGATGATGACGAGGAAAGTACAAACAAGTCCAAAAAAAAGAAAAAAGAAGTTTTCTTTTAGCATTGGCTGTTAGTATGTTTAGTGTGTGTAGCATTAATTAGTATCGACATTCACTAATGTTATTGACTATTTGCATTGACCATTACTATCATCAACTCTAATGTATACATGTATGTGTGAGCCAGTGTGTGTTTATCTGTTTAGATACATATGCATGTCTAAAAAAAAGAGGGGAGAAGGTGAGATGATAAAAAAAAGAAGAAAAGGGGAAAGAGAGAAAATAAAAAATGAGAGAGAAAGAGGGGAAGCATAAAAAAAAAAGAGAGAGAAAATGAAAATACAAAAAAGAGGTTTTGTATATTTTTGTCTTCGCCACCGTCACATCTCTCGTCACGCAGGTATAATGTTTATAAAACTCAAAGCCTCATTTCGGCGTTGGCGGCATACCAAAAAACCGTCTATATAGGCTTTTATTAGTGTGGTGGGATGATAAACCGATACAACGCTTACGACGAGGCAAGGGGTTACTTATAAGTACTCTTGAGCAGGGTAAATCTAACAATCATGTAAAATATGTATTTTTGAAGACCCCATACACACCTTTATTTGCGTGATGGGAATGAAGACTACAGCCATGGTGTCTACGGACATCTACCATACATGCTTTTATTAGCGTGGTGGGAATGCCCAGACTCCTGTAGTTTCTCCTAAATGGGGGAGATGCCGGGAGGCTGCCAAAATTTTATCTGAAAACACAGAGGATTTGCACAAAAAAAGAAGGGATTTGGACTATAATTTGAACTTGATTTAAACATGACTTGAATATGAAATTTAAATCAAACTTGATCAAATGATGTTGGACTTGAACTTGATTAAACAAAATGACTCAAGTGAACCATGACTCGAGCAATTTGAACACAAGCAAAAGAGCTTGCAACTTGACAACAGGGGACCATACTTGTAAACTTTTGGACAAACAGGGAACTTTATTTGGACATTGATTTGAACATCAAATGAACTAAAACTCAATCTTGAATAGATAAGCAAAAGACTAGATGCAAACTTGATTAAAATAAGCATTGAATGATGACATTAAAATAAAATGAAGAACTTCGAACATGACATGTTCGCGATCAACAACATGGGACTTTTGACTAATGTTGATGGTGTCATCATATAAGTTCAAATGCAAGCATCAATGAACAAATAGGAGACTCATCACATGCAAGGGGCAACAACCAATATATGATAGTGAATGCAATAGATTCCCTGCGAAGATGGGTGGAAAATATACCACAAATGTAATGACCTCCATACGGCCAATCTTAGCTTGGAAATAAGTGCATTGTACCTTTACAAGCGATGACGATTGACATATGATGAATGTGGATATATGTTGGCAATAACAGAAGACTTTTAACATGCCCACAATGGTCCACCTATAAGTGACGACGATCAACATACATGAAGAAATTGATAGTGAAATGCAACTCGACCAGTGGTCAATGACAAATCGTAGATGAGCGCATCGACTTGTATATAAGTGATGAAAGGAGGTATATTACAGAGATGACAGGTCTCCAGCGCATATGGAAACTCATGAGAAGTGCTATTTGCAAGCAATGATATATGATCCTTTGTATAAAGAACAGTATACCTATAAGTGGAAATTATCAATTGACAAGCAAGCATACTTGTTCTCTCATGAATAATGATAATGGACAAGCTGCAAATATGAAAATCTCCCTACGAATGACGTCAACTGTCTTGCAACTATACACAGCAGTCCTTACGAACGTTAGAAGATGCGCAAGTAAATGCGACAGTCCACCAATCAAGCACATCAATTTCCTGGAAGCAGAAGGGTTCAGTGACACAGCGGGAGACCTATACCACAATCAATATGTCTATTACAACCAGAAGGATTTGACATACAGCGACAATGTGACACATCTAGATGCGTTCAAGTGAATGTCAAAATACAATGCATCGCGTCCACTAGAGTTAATGATCAATATTTGACAAATAAGCTGTTAAAGATTAATGCAAAGCTTGCTGGCCTAAACTCACACTCACAAATAGAAAGTATACTTGTTATTCCAATCATCAATTATTTTAGGAATGGATATCTTGCATGATTCTACCGGAAGGCCGAGGTGCCTTCAATTGCCATAGTTATTAATTCGAAGCAGTGGCCACTGACTCTGAAGAACAGGACATCAATAAGGACACAGTCATCCAAGGTTGAAATGATTGATTATTTATTTAAGCCAACAATAAAAAATGATGATGATGGCATAATTAGGAAGTCGCTTATTGATTCCTATACAAGCTTTGGGAAGAGAAAACCAGATCAAATCATCATTTTTAAAGATGGACTGCGTGAGTCTCAGCTCAACCAGGAGGACTACATTAGGTTTGAGCTTCTATGAGCTGTTGTAGAAGACTCGACGGATATTCCAAAAATACCCTCCACACATACATTGCAATATATATATGCACAAACACAAAGAAATGCATGTGCAATTATATAATCGTATGGGCCCCGACGAGCATGTTATGGGTATATACGTGATGTCTAGAGATGTTGCGTAGGTCAATAAATGAACCACAATTTGAGCTCAATCCTTCTATATGGATAGATAAAAATCGACACGACCCGAATTATCAAACAGATATACGGTCAATGTATCAACTGAAATATATGTTGTATACATCATATTAAGCCTTTAAGATCTATTACAAAAGAAACTTATCTAGTAAAATCATACACCCGCATGGGCCCCAACGAGCGTGTTGTAGATACATACGTGCGTCTGAGGATGTTGCGCGAGTCAATAAGTGAATCTCAATTTGAGCCCGATCCTTCTATGTGGCTAGATAGGAATCGACACGGCTTGAACTATCAAACAAATTTAAGGTCAAGGTGTCGACCGGAATTTCTATTTTATACGTTCATATTAGGCCTTCAAGATCTATAACAAAAAAAAATTCATCAACAAAATATAAACACTGCGAAAGACCCAATCCTCTGTCGACAAGTAGACAAGGTTGACAAGGCCCAATCAACAAAATGAAATTCCCCATAATACCCCGATGGCTGTTTTGACAGGAAATCTCAACCGAATGGGTTAATTTCAATATGTCAAAATACACATCAAACATTCAAAATTTCAAAGATTCCAAAACTCCAAATATTTAAAATGGAAATTAAACCATCAAAACATTTAAAACAAAACAAATCCATCCTCCGCAACAGTTTGCTGAAATGGACAAATTTTAAACTACTTCAGCTCACAAAGAGCTAATGTCAGATCGAGAATATCATTATGATTCATTCTCAAAGTCTCCTACTAGTAAGGGCGTGGCACATGTCCTCTAACTGACGATTTTGCCGCCAAATGACACCTCAGGATAAACTGTTATGACCGGGGCCCTCTAAACTTGGTGGTTTGCCGTAAAATGACACCACTAAATTACGGTTATGGCCAAATGGCACCCAATGGGATCAAATCTCTGAGACATGAATCAATATGATATAATAAAATAGGGCACAAAGCCCTATGTTAGCTAAGGTGGATTCAAATTTGTCTCATTAGACAAACATTCAACCCAGGTCTATAAGGTACCCTTGAACGAAGCAACCCATGGCTGCCGACAAGGATCCTTCTGTCAGGTTGGGTTGACTACCTCCTCTGACTAAGTAAACCAGGGACGACAGAACCATGGGATCTTGATCGGGTCCATCATCCATTCCCCCACCATTCGCTTTAAGTGCAAGATGGTGAAATTTCAAATTATAAATATCGAACTTTTCAAATACCCAAACCCAAGTTGCTACTATATATCGGATATCATGCATCTACAGGTACGATATATTCACTCGACGACTAGCCTTAATCGAAAGTTCTCTCTCGTGATCGGGAGGGGTAATTAACCATAGGGGCTTGCGCCTATAGGAAACCAGAACTCAGATCTAAAGCCCTCACAAAATGAGGGCGAAATCTCCGAGTGTCTTATATGCAAACCTAATCTATCTTCCCAAAATTTACTCAGAACTTAATCCGTTAAAACTCCCCCAAAAAGCGAGGTTGAGGCCAAATTTTCAAAGCCCACAGTAATGAAAGAGTACACTCAGACGTATGTCATTAACTAATTAAAAACTTTTGTACCTGAAGCCAAGATGAACACCATGAGGACACTGCTCTCACTAGCCGCTAATTATAATTGGCATCTGGAATAGCTGGATATCAAAAATGTATTTCTACATAGGGACTTGGAAGAAGAAATATTTGTGGAGATTCCACCAGGATTTAAGGAGATTCCACCAGGATTTAAGGAGAAATCAAGAGCTGACAAAGTGTTGTTGATCTCATTTTTGTATGAGGTCACTTGGACCAATCCTGACCCCAGATCAATTTAATCTCTAGACTCTAGGATCCTCCTAGAATCCAGACCTTAGGATTTATTCTAGACCTAGGATCCTTCTAGACTCCAGACCTAAGGATCTACTCTAGACCCTAAGATTCTGTAATATCAGTTCTGCTCCAGGTTCGTCCGGGACGAAGTTGGATCGTCCGGGACGAAGTTGGATCGTCCGGGACGAAATGTGGGATCGTCTGGACGAAAATTTTCCAGAGCCCAAGTCGTCCTGAGACGATAATTAATTTCGTCTGGACGAGAATTTTCCAGAGCCCAGATCGTACCGGGACGAAGTGCGATCGTCCAGGACGATCTGAGTATTTTAAAGAGGAAATGAGATATTTTGAAGAGAGAAAAAAAATAAAATATCAGAAATTCCATCCGTGAGAAAAGGAAAAAGAGGAAAAAGGAAAAGTTGATTTCGGGAAGCCGCGGGTCCGTTTTCGTTCGTCGAGACTGTTGAGGATTTTGCTGTACGCAAGGTAAGGCACAATCCGACTTTCTCAATTTTCAGAACCGTCGCTGTTGGCGGTATTTTCTGTCCGAAGTTCGTTTTTGTTAGCGATTTTCGTCCGTATTTTCCGACTGGTTTAGTTTTTACCGCGTAACTTTCTGTATGTTGTTAACGTGCCGGGTGTGCACATTTTGAATATATTTTGGAGATTTTTGTCCGGATCATTTTGATTTGACGACGTTTTATTCCGTCTGTATTTTTCTGTGTGAATATTAAATGCTGTGGCAATAGAATAAATGTTCTGAAATGTTGTTATCTATATTCTGTGCAAATTTGGTGAATTGTGATTTTCAGGAAAAAAATTGTGTAAATTCCGTATACTGCCGTTGTGCTGCCCGATTTTTGTCTGATTTCTGATTTGTCCGGATTTGAGCTGCAATGCTTTGATTCTGTATATGCTATTAAGGGAGCTATAAGGGGAAGTTCTGTGAAGTTCTGTGAAGTTCTATGAAGTTCTGAAATTCTGTATATCTGTTTAGGTGCTATAAGCACTACATATGTATTCTGGTATAAGCACATCTGTTCTGGTGCCGTGAGCACAAATGGGAGGCATAAGCGGAAGTTCTGGTGCTGTATGCACAAAAAGGGAGCTATAAGGGGAAGAGGGGTGCTATATGCACAAGGGAGATATAAGGGGAAGTTATGATATCTGGAAGGAAGATTTGTTCTGAACTAAATATTATCTGATTTTTGTACTCTTGATGTGATTGATCTGATTCTCTGATTTCTGTAAGTGCTATCAGCTATGATGTGATATTATAATGATTTCTGTTTTATTTCTGATTCTGATTTCTGATACTATTCTGACACGATTCTGTTCTGTTTCTGATTTGATTTGACTTCTATTTCCGTACTGTTCTGATTTCTGTACGGATTTGTCTGATATGTTGGTTTTGGATTCTGAGATTTTTGATTGGAGGTTTGTAGTCTTGCTGAGCTGTTGAGCTCACCCTTGCTTTCTGGTGATTTTCAGGTTCTGGGAAAGGGAAGGAGGTCCAGGACTAGAGTTCAGAGTCTGATCTGTTATAGGTATCTTTTGTACTTTTTGATTTTTTGTACAGTCATGGCTCTTTCTGCTTTATTTTTCTGTCAGCCATGTACTGTATTTGTAGATGATTGTTTTGAGGAAAAGAAAGAAAAAATATAGATGATTCGTTCCGCTGTATTTGATATTTTTAGTAGCTCTGGTCTGTTTTGTATAATATTTGGAAGATTCAGTTCAGTAAGCAAATTCCAAAGCCAAATCCTGGTTAGTTTGTTAAGCTGGTCGGGATCCGGCTCGGGCGGGATCCGTCCCCGTCGGGTCGAGTCGTGACAGATTCTTCTAGATTCTAGATCTTAGAGTCCCTCTAGATTCTAGGATCAACCCAGATTCAAATCAATACAGATCTCAGATCATCAAATCATAAACCAATCTAAACTTCAATCAATTCAATTTTCAAATCAAATATAGCCTTATAAACTTATCCAAACTTTAAACCTATCCTGATCCCAATTTTAGTTCATACCTTGATTGTGCTTCTATCAAACTTTAATCATATCCTATCATTCATGATCCTCTCAAATGGTTATAGGTGATATGTATAATTCAAATCCACTCATTCAATCTCAAGGCCAAAAGTCCAAGTCCTGAAAACATTTTTCAGTGATTTTTCAAACACTTCAAAACCCAGTCAAACGACCTCCAATTCAGAGTCTATCACTTGCACAGTGATAAGATATGTCTCTAGAGGTAACCCTCCAAATTTGAACCCATTTAGAGGTCTCTAACCGCAGAAACTAAATCAAAATCCAAATGCTATAAAACCTTCAAATATTTACAACATATGCTACTAGACCTATCACCCAGTGGATCTTGACCTTGGAGCTTTCTCCAAAGCCTCCAACCACTTCAAAACCCTTGATTATGACCCATTGAGCACCAAACTGTATTTTGGTGGACCCACTTTGACCCCCGATTAACCAGGGGTCAAAATGACCAAAATGTCCCTCTAGGGCAATTTCAGAATTTTTCATAGACTTCAACATGCCCTTTTCAAGTTAAACTTCAAGACATTTTCCAATGTATCCTAATCACCCTTAGGAGTGCAATGGACTCAAACCCTGACCATGGTCAAGCCTGGTTGACCAGTTTGACCCTTTTTGACCAAAATACCCCTTAGGGGTTCAAATACTCATTTTAAATCAAATGAACTTTAAATTATTTGGAATCACTTCTAGCAAGTTAAAAATATCAAACCAAACCTGTCAGACCCAAACCCAGACCCTGGGTCAACCTAGTTGACCAAGTCAACCTAGCTTGACCAAATATGCCTTTAGGGGTCAAAACAAGCATTTTGACTGAATTGACCTTCCCAGACCTTGAGACCACCTCCAACAGACTCAAAACATCAAACCAAACTTGTTGAGCCCAAATTCGGGTCGTCAACTTAGTTGACCAAGTCAACCTAGGTTGACCTAAATACCCTTTAATGTTTAAATAGGTTATTTTAACCCATTTGACATTTCAAACCTCTTTCAAGCCTTTAACCCAATCTTGTATCATGGCTTAAGTACATATAAGATCAATATAAGCTAAGTCATGGTTAATTGGACCAAGTCAACTTATATTGACTTGGTCAAACCTCTCTTCATGCATGTGTATGCATTTAAACCATAAAACTTAAACATTCAGCCTTCTTCAAATCACCTCCATTAGTTCAAACACCCTCACATGCCATGTCATCAGTCAATTTGACTAGTTGACTAGTCAACTCAGTCAACAAATAGCTTATTTGGCTCCAAATGGCCAAATCTCATGGCTTGAGTTAATTCAGTCCATTTAAACGCCTCTTAAACCTAAATCTACAATAATCTAAATCACTCCAACTGTTTAATCATCCTCTAGAATCTTCCTAGAGTAACTCCTAACCCTTGATTTAAGATCAAGTGGTTTAGATTACTCCACATGTCCAAATGGGGACCAAGAGGCCTTTCCATCTCATGTGTCATTGTGTACTTTGATTCCCTGCTCCCAACCACCCTATGGACATATGGCAATCATCCAAGAGCCCCCTCAGTGAATCCCAACCAGCCATTTTGATCAAAGGATTTCAATAGGGTGAAGGCTTGAAAGGAGGAAAGATTCTAACCCTAGCCTTCTCTCACTCAATCCCTCTTCCCCAGAGCTAATCCAGCCTCCAAAACCTTCTCCAGGCCTTTCCCTAGCCCTTCCAAGCCTTCCACCACCAGATCTAGGCCTCCA
Organism: Dendrobium catenatum; assembly: GCF_001605985.2. Taxonomy (NCBI): domain Eukaryota; kingdom Viridiplantae; phylum Streptophyta; class Magnoliopsida; order Asparagales; family Orchidaceae; genus Dendrobium; species Dendrobium catenatum. The sequence goes on along the minus strand of NW_021318596.1, from coordinate 1,310,064 downwards.
AACTATAATTGGAGAAGAGAGATGATCTAAAGAGAGAATCAGGAGATTAAAGAATAACTTCAAATCCAGCCATATCTAGAACTTGAAGTCTTCACCAAAGTTGAAGAGGACATTCTAAGCTTTCCAACAAGACCAAGAAGTCAAAAATCCATTGGCTAGATTGTAAGTTATTCTTATTTTAAGTTTAAAATGCAAATTGAAACTGTAGCATATCTATAGTGCATGGAGCTCTCAAAATCCATACATTGGAAGATTATGTTACCATAAATCTATGTTTCAATTTTCATGAAGTTTGGTTGAGGATTTTTTTGAGTTATGGACATTTTAATTTTCAGTTCAATTTTGAACTATAACTCTGGTGCAATCACGACCGTCCGATCGAGATAAATGCATGATCGGACGGTCCATGAACGTCGGTTTCGAACGCGAATAAGCGCGTGACCGCGGAGGCCGACGTGGTCGCTTCCATGACCGTCGGATTACCCGCGGTCGAAATGGACCGTCGGATCAATCGATACGACGTGTTTAAGTGAGCCCTCCAGGGGCTCACATGTGGCATGCGACGCGACGCGGATCAGACGGCGGCGGCGGCCGATTTGACTCAAAATTAATTTAAAAATTAAATTAAATGCCTAGAAACTTCAAAAATGCATAGTAAATTCATTTTTTCACCAAATTTAGTGTTCTTGGGCTTGTTAGAAAGCTCTTGAGCTCTACTATTTATTAAAATTAAATTAAACCTATTTTAATCACTAAATTGTTAGATATTTGGGTTTGTTTGAAATCCAATTTTATCAATTTTCTCTCAATCCAGTGATCAAATGGAGTTTAAATTTTGGTGAAATAATCTTGGACATCTTAGGCATTAACTGTAATTTTCTTAGGTCCAGATGTCCAATGAATTGCTATGAGATGAATTTACAAAGTAATGGGTTCATTTTGGACCCAAAACTTTGAAAATTCATAACTCTCCAAATTGGTAGAGTTAGGCTTCCTAATCACTGTGGTATGCTTGTATATGTCTAAGGGTTAGGAAAACAGAGATTTAAGCCCAATTGAACACTAGTGTCATCTAGGAAAAATAATTAAGGACAAGGTCTAGTTAACTTAGAAAAATCCTAAGAAATTCTATACACACCCAATAGGGGTGAAACTTGAGAAAATTAAACTTAATGACAATTTACACCTTAGGTTCAAATTTCACTCAATTTGGAGCTCATTAAGTCATAAAATTAAACAAGTCAATATTAACCCCTTAATTAAGCATTAAATCTTTCAGAAATTCTAATAAATCAAATTTAAAACCAAAAAATACACATAAGACCTCAAACTGTTAAAAGCCCTTTGATTTGACAGCAAATTGAAACTTAATTTAATTTTAATTGAAATTCAATATTTAATTAATTTAATTAATTATAAATAATTAAAAATTCCAGAAAACTTTCAAACACTTGTGAATCTCTCTTTAGGTCATTCCTGACCTGAGTTGATTTCAAGGAGTTTGTAATTCATTTGGAACAAAATCAAGAAAACCTCTCTAATTAAATAATTTCAAAAATTCGATAAATACTTGAAACTTCAAAAATTCATAACTAATTCAAGAAAGCTCCAAATTGAATAAACTCAATTGCATTCAACTCATAATAATGTCCAATATTTATTAAAAATATTGAAATTCCAGAAAATCATTAAATTTGAAAAGTAAACAAACTGGTCAAACTTAAGTCAAAATCAAGCTAAAACTTCAAACCTTCATAACTAAATCCAGAAAAATCCAATTTCAGCGTACTTACAGTCTAACTGATCGTATTAAGGTCTAGTATTTTAATAAAATATTAATTTTCTAAAAAACACTCTTAATTTTAACCCATTAATTAAATAATTAAAATAATCAAAAAATTCTAAAAACTCAAAAATCACTTTAAAACTCCAGAAATCTTTAAATCAACTTTAAAAATCAGTAATCAACAAACTTTAATTAAAATTCATTAACTTTCAAACCTTAATTAACTTAAGTCACTTAATCATACCGGGTACCACTAGGTAACTGAGGCCTACGAGGCTATTAGCTTAGCTCCAAGGAAGATGAAATAAACCTCACAGGCTCGGTGAGAAACAAAGGTGGTATCCAACAAACAATTAAAATCAATTTTAAAATCAACCTTAAGTCATTAATATTTAAACTGAAACTTAAATACTCACTTAAGCCTTTTAACCAATCAAAACCATTGTTTAAAATTGCGTAAATAAGCCTCGAGGCGGTGTGAGGCGTAAGCCTCACCGACGAAGAATTGCGTAAATGAGAATTTAAGAATTTTAGCAAGTAAAAAATAGTAAGATTCTATCATACAATAAAAACATCTAAATGAAAATTAAAATTAGGAGAAAGTAAAAAAATAAATGCAATAAAATAATGTCACAAAGTACAAAACCACAAAATATCAGTCTATCAAAACTCCCAAAGTACAATTAAGAAAGAACATATATAATCCAATCATGTCCCATCACTAAATGGGTCTTCAAGGGAATCTTCTCACCCCTTCCTCCTCTCCTATAGAGTCCAATGTCTTCCAATTAAAGCATGCACTCATGAAGTTCAATTTGGCAGCGCCCCTGCGGGGGTTTCCGGGGGTAGCACCCCCGGAACAAAATTTTATCCCCGGAACAAAATTTTATTGTAAGAGTAATTTTGAAGTTCTATTTGTTTTTGAAGTTCGTAACTAGTTTTTATGGGAAGATACCAAGTGGTGCCGAGCATGTTCCTTAGCAGTATCGAGCAAATACCTAGCTGTACCGAGCATATACTGAGCGGTACCGAGCATTTACCGAGCAAATACCTAGCTATACTGAGCATATACTGAGCGGTACCGAGCATGTACCTAGCAGTACCGAGCAAATACCTAGCTATACCGAGCATATACTGAGCAGTACCGAGCATATACTGAGCAGTACTGAGCATATACTGAGCGATACTAAGCATATATTTGAGGCGTACGCCTCAGCCAAAATTGCGCAATTGCGCCTTTGAGGCGCGCCTCAGTTCAAGTGAGGCGTACGCCTCTGCCAGGAGAGGAATTGCGTAAGCCTCGAGGCGGTTTTGGGTCAAATTGCGCAGAGGCGCGCCTCTTATTGCGCAATTTTAAACATAGATCAAAACTTTAAACAATTTTAACAAATTGCCCTCCATAGGACATATCCAAATCACACGGCCTACCTCACACACTTTAGATGGTTTGCTAGGACAACCAACTCTAGTTTTAGGCTAGACCGGTGTTTACTTTTCGGCTGTGTGCCGGATTTTTGAGTTTTCACTGCATGCTGTTTGTTAGCTTAAAATTGATTGATTGTTTATTTATTTACTGCACTTTATTGAGCATTTAAATTTCAAATATATCAACTGCTTGAGATTAAATTTTAACTGCTTTGTATTATATATAATTGCTGATTATTAGAATAACCCTGCAGGATCGAGTCTAGAATTTTATCTTTTCAAATGTAATTTGATTATATAATGGTTGTAATATATTCAAAGTGATTTAAGTTTGAGATATTAATATCCAACTTGAATTCCAAAGAGCAGAAGACATTCCTAAAGAGGAGAGTCTTCTTCCATTTTGAAGATCAAGTTAGGATACTCTTTAAATATCCAAAGAGGAAATATAACACTATGTTCAAGGGGGAGTTTCTTTTCATTTGAAAATTCGGATCCGACGAATCAAGATGCTCGTGAGAAGGCGAATAAGTGGATAGCGAGAAGAATCTCAAATCTCAAAATCACTTAAGCCTTAGGAGTAGAATCCGGGTTGTTGTCAGTGGTGCCCGGCCACTTTACTTTTCTGCAAATTCTAGGGTATAATATTAAATGGCACTTGTCATATGAACTTTAAATTTGATATTAATTTAATTTAATTGATTTATTTATTGATTGATGTGTTGATTGAGATTAGGATCTGCCTGCTTTTCCTAATTTTTTTGGCGACCTTGCATGTTGATTTTGATTTAACCTGGAACCCAATCATAGGCTCTTAAGGACTTGCCAAAATTTTTCTATTAAATCAAATTAAAAATTTTAAGCTCACATAGAAACTCTAACGAATGTAAGAAGTAAGCCCGGAACCGTCATGAGTTCTCATTTCAAAAGTCTTAATTCAAATTCAATCATTTAATCTAGTCAATTAGCATGCATCGCATTAGCAACAAATTTAAAAATCTCTAAATCTTTAGTTGCATTTATTTAGGGATTAAACCTTAACATAAGTTAAAGGGTAAATTATGATCTGCTCTAGATGTCGGCCCTATTCCCAAAAACTTTTCTTAAATAACGTCCTTACCACTCAACATTAAAAGACCGGACTCATTATTTTAAAGCGCTTAGGTGGTTTAGCTGGCTCCCCAATCTAGGCCGGGGTAAGACCAGATCTGCACTGCATTAGTTAGGTTTGGGTTACTTTTTAGTACTCAATCTAGACTTAGGTTCTGAGGAAAGCTCGGGCTAATAGACCTCAACCTCCGGGAATTGAATCCTAATTTTCTAATAAAATTGATTATTTAACTAAAAAATCTCTTTCAATCAAATTCGAGCCCAACACTTAGGATAGACTGGGGCATTTCTGAATTATTTCAGAATCCCAGGTGCCTCCTACCTTTTTTCCTTCGACTCTAGAAATAAATGCTCAACCTTGAACCAATCCCGATTGAAAATTCCAACCCTTACCTCCTTTGATATCGAGCCTTGAAAATCTTAAATAAAATTTATACCGCTATTTTAATCGAGAGTATTCGTATAAAATTTCAATTTCCTACGATGTAATTAACTACGAGGGCTTGCGCTCGTAGGAGATTTAGAAACTCAGAGCTGATTTTCAAAAATTAAACTTTTCAAAACCTTCAATTAATTATTTTTGGGAAATTCAAAATTAAACAATCGTTATCTCCATTTTCAAATGATCAATAGTTATTGATAATTTCTTTCCTAGGAGAGATATCAATTTCTATTGTGATTTTGATTATAAACTTAACGATCTCTTATCCGAATTATTATAGCTAAATAATTGATTAAACATCATTTTGATCTTTCGAGATCATATGTTGTCTCTCCTGCGTTTGACTATGATAATCCGGATAAATTTAGAATTCTGAAATTTGAACCCATTAGGGAACGTTATGTTCGCCTCCCGGGCGATATAATGTTCATAATGACGTGTTCAATTTTAAAATTCTAAAAATTAAATATTTCCCAAAGAAAATTAATACTTTTCAAAACAATATTTTTCAATCAAAACAAGTGTGCAAGTTAAAAAATGCTCTATATGGGCTAAAGCAATCACCTAGAGCTTGGTTTGGAAGATTATCAAAAGTTATGCTACTCAATGGATATCGACAAAACTAAGAGGACCATACATTATTCTTCAAACACTCATACTCGGAGGTAGTCACAGTTTTATTAGTTTATGTCGATGATATCATCTTGACTGGAAAAGATGAAAATGAAAAATTGATTCTAAGAAAATATCTTGCCAAGGAATGTGAGATCAAAGAACTAAGTACATTAAAATATTTCCTTGTAATTAAAATGGCCGTTCCAAAAAAAATGAATCTGCATTTCACAATAGAAATATATTAATGATCATCTTAAAGAAATAGGTAAACTAGCTTGTAAACTGACACTAACACCAGTAGAACTATATCTCAATTTAGGGGAAGCTAAGAAGATCCAGACGTAAATAAGGGATCTTACCAAAGACATGTGAGAAAATTGATCTACCTTTCCCACGCCAGAGCAGATATAACCTTTGGTGTAAGCATTGTTAGCCAATTCATACAAAATCCAAAGCAAACTTACATGCAAGATGTAGACAAAATACTGCATTACCTTAATGGAAATCCAAGTAAAGGGATTCTCTTCAGAAGAGATTGTGGAATAATCTCATAAGCATATACTAATGCAGATTACACAGAATCACCAGTATATAGACGATCTACCTCATGAAACATAATGTGATGGCAAGGTTTAGTGTAGAAGCAGAGTATAGAGCTATGACCTTGAGAATATGTGAGCTACTATGGATTAAGATGATTTTAGAAGACCTAAGAATCAAATGCGAATGACCCATGAAGCTACACCATGACAACAAATCAATAATAAGCAAAACTCACAATCCAGTTCAGCATCACAAGACCAAGCACAAAGAAGTGGACAAATATTTCATAAAGGATAAATTAGACAATGGTCTTACATGTTTCTACCATGTCAGCATAACAAAACCAAGCACAAAGAAGTGAACAAATATTTCATAAAGGAGAAATTAGAGAGCAGTCTTACATGTATCTACCATGTCCCATCAAAAGATCAGCTTGCAGACATTCTAACTTAAGAATTTGATAACTCTACCTTCTTGGGACTGATTACTAAGCTGGAAATGACAGATTTATATTTCATAGCTTGAGGCTAAATAACAACCGTCTCTTGACACTTGATCCCACAGGATGGAAATTTATGGGAGGCTCACCTAAATCATGTCGATATTTGTTAAATCTCAACCATCCCTTGACACTTGATACCACGGCCAGGATGAGAATCTGTGGGAGGGTCACTTGGATCACGTTGATCTCCTTCCACATTTGGGTGGTTGATTTAGGAAGGATTATATTAGGGCAATTATGCATGATTCTGTAATTATTTGTTTCTTTATTAAAATATCTTATATAGATCTATAAATAAGGATGACTTTATGCAATAAAATCAAGCTTTTCCCTCTCTAGTTCTCTGAATTTAACAAAGATAAAAAATTGATCACGTGCTTTTGAAGTGGAAAACCATAAAAGAACCAAAAACATATCAAGATAGTCAAAGTTTAGGAAGATTGCAAATGGAAAATAATATAAATATAAGTTTTTCGGGAATGAAGAAATCGTTACTAGAGGCGTTGCATGGGGAACATAAAAATAATAATATGACGCACAAAATATATAAAATAAAACTAGTATGGTTGTTAAATTACTCGCAAAAAAAATATAGAAATAGAGAATGAATAAAAGAATAAACACTGAGCAAAATTTAAATTCAAATGCAACAACGTGGTTGCACGGGAATGCTTATTTTCTGTGGTCAAAACTCAAAACGTGTGGGTCGCATGTAATGCACTAGCAAAAAAAATGATGCAGATCCAAACTATGAGGTGCAGAGTTTGGACAATATTTTCCAGCCACAAGGACAGATGATGTAACATGCATTTATCCTAGCATACGTGCTCTAAAAAATCATAATGACCATCAAAGAATCTACTCGAATATTTGGGCATGAACATGATACAACCACAGTTGAAGTTACATTGAACAGGGCTTGAGTAACCGTCTACAATCCAATTTCAGAAATGCAAGATGCGACTGAAAAGTATTATAGCTCTTGAACTGCCTCAGTTTGGACAATAATCTCAACCTCTTTTGAACTAGCTTTTTTAAGTCAGTACAATAAAAAAAATAAATTGTTTCATTTGGAAGCAATATTTTGCATAAACAACCTACTAACATTTAAAGTTATTAATAAATCATTATTTTTAGTTATACCGACAAGACCTAACAATGAATTTTGTTATATAATCTCATTATTTCATCAAGATTAAAATAAATGAAAACATCAGTTTAACCCCAAGGAGTACATTTTATACTGATAGTTTTTTAAATTGTCCAAAAACTTTTATTACAACAATATCATGACAAATGTTACTAACTATTTGCAGTGTTTGTAAGGTCAGCCAGACTGGGGAAGGAACTTGGTTACGATTTCAGCTACAGAAACTAGGACAGCTTTATAGTAAGTGCATTTATGCAACCCAAACAGATGTGGAAAAAAAAATGAAGCTTCCTTATGAATGCTGACAATCGAGCATATACCGGCCATAAGCTTAAAAAAAATCACTTAAAGGCTTAAGCTTGAATCACCTTAACAAGTTTAGAAATTTAAGACAACCAAAAATCAGTTATTAAACAAAAACAAATGCAATAACCAAAGATGTTTTGTCAATAAAATATACAACCTGAAACAAAAAAGGTACTAAGTGGTAAAAGGGGAAGGCCCTAACTTATCTTCTCATACATCTTCTATCTTAAATCACAATCAATGAGGGATAAATAATGGCCTACAACTGTAATATTTAGCTAACAAAAGTAATAAAGACCATGTCTGAAAATACAAAATGATTCAGAAAATAGCTATCAATTTATGCAGCAAAGACAAACAACTTTACAAAAGTGTACCTTTATTTTCTCCCTTCTAATAATTCGCTCACAAAGAAGGCGTACTTTCTCTAGGTCAACCTGTAAAAGAATTTCAATGTTATGTAAACCAATGGGTAGATCTTCAATATACAGCAATATTTTTAATGGCATATGTAGGGCATGGGCAACTTAAAAACAATGTACAAAAACATTGGCATCATACCCAAAGAGGCTTTATTTGAAGTAATAACATAACTATAAGAAAAAAGCAATTGTAACCAATGTTTCAGAAATAAAATTTTCCTAGGCAACTTCAAATTTGATGCCCCTGAATGGTTCCTAACAACATGAATTGCTAATTATAAACATTGCAATAGTTAAAAATGGTGTTCATGACAATCAAAAATATTTTTTTCAATATGATTTTTTTTATTTATCTCAAATAACACTGAAATTTCATATTAAGAAAATAATTATAGCATGCAGGTATTCTCTTCAAAAACCTGCCACCAATGGCTCAGAAGTGATTTTTTTTAATAGCAGCTAGAAATAATAATGAGTTCAGACTTACCCTCACTTGCTTTATATTCTTAAGCTCCTCAGCACCGTGCTGATTATCAACCTAGAAATAAATATGAAAACAGAATAAGATAAACATACAAGGCAGCAACACCACAACAGTGATGTACAACATAATATTCCAGCGATACAAATTATATATTATTTTGGAATTAATTACACAAATGATATTAAGAAATCACACGAAAATAAAAAACCAAGGTTAGGACTGATTATTGCATTGTAGGAGGGGAGTTGGAAGGGTACCTTTTCTCTCTGTTCCACGCTATGTTTTTCACAATAGGCCTTGTGCTGGAATCTGCCACCAATAGCTTTTATGTTCATGAATAAGCCAGCACTTCTAGCACAGGTTGGATGAAATTTAGCCTGGCAATGTCCATAGCTACACTGCATAGAATGAAAAAAAGAAACAAAATGCACATATCCATATGAGGTAAACAATCAATTTACAAATTATATTCACAGAGACAGATTACAAACCTTAAGGCACAGACCAAGTCTGTTATGACATATACAACAAGTATTTATGTCCTTTTCCTTCGAAAGAGCATCCTGCAGAACAGGATCAAACAGCATAGGTCAGGAAAGGTAAAATTTGATGCAACATCATAGGATATAAATGAATCATTAGAAAAAAAAAAAAAAACAGAACGAAGCACAAAATGATCACCATTCCCCCGACCAGATTTTGCTGGCCCCTTTTGTATGTTGATTCCAGCAACCACTACAAGAAGATATAGACATGACAACTCTAGAAAAAGAATATCTTTAAGAATAATGACCTAATAATTGGAGTAATGAGAATGAAAAAAAGGGTAAAATGAAATAAACTTGAAATACCTCAGCACAGAAGGCATGAACCCATTCCCCATTTGTTGACTTGCGGAATGCACCAATAACACCACTGCATAAACTACACTGGGCTCTAGAACAAGTCTTTTCACTGCTACCCAATTGTTGATTCCCAGGACTTGCCTGTAAAGAAGTATCCTCGCAAAACTCACATCGCCATGGACCAGCGGGATCTTTAAGCCTCCGATAGCAATCCAAGTGAACAGCAACCTGCTAGTGTTTCAATAAACAATCAATACCAGAGGGAAAATAGCAATGTATAAGGAAGAATGAATCAGACGGAAATGTACACCACCTTGCAGCTAGAACAAACAAAAATACGGTTCACTATTGTCTCAGCCCGCCAACAAACATCACAGAACAATATATTTTCCTTCGCAAAATCTGGAAACTTTAAGTCACCAGAATGCTTATCTGATGAAACTTTAGAAACAAAAGACCTTGAAATAGTTTCCTTTGGACGTGGCACCGGTGGAGAATATGTTGTTGCTCTCCTAGTGGCCGTACTACCATAAATAGGATTCTGCAGAAGAGCCAAAGAGAATACACACTCATAAGCAAATTATGGGTAGTGTTGCTAACATATGAAAAAGAAAAGTTAAAAAAATAATATAGAAGAAATCATATGATTCACATTTTCAAGATAATTTGTTGAAAAATATGAGAAGAGAAATAGATATTTTCCCATTCACATAGGTAAGAGATGTATAATATATGAGAAACCTAGCCCAATTTGTAGGCCTAGATTTAGAAATAAACTAAGAGCAACAATCAACCATAACCAGCTCTAAGGAGGGAAAAAACAGGAAATCTATTAAACCTAATATATAAAATTAATGTGATGGATGCTAAATTCAATTGACTCTAAGTTAAGAAATCGTGGCACATGACAACACCTAGGGCAGAATTTCGGAAGGCATATGCATTTGCCAGCCTGTAGAAGGGAGGCTCCACACTTGACAGCTTATAGGCAAGAGGACAGTAGGGAAAATCAGGCATAGGTGCAGTGACCAGCTGAAAAAGCAAGTGCTTGCAGCTAGCTGGCAGAAAGAATGGTGAAGGATTGAAAGCAGGTAGGATATTTGCCAACTTGCGCCTCCTAATATTAAGTTTGGCTTCTTTCAGAAGCCTCAAAATTTCTTAAGGTGCTATAGAGATCCTCATAACTATTTTTGTACATAAAAATGTAGATATGAATTTATCTAAAAAGGGCACAATACCACATTCATCAATCTTATGAAGGTAGTTGGCACATTGAAAAGTCCAAATTGCATCACCGGACATTCATATAATTCCTATCTTATTTAGAAGGCAATCTTCTACTAGTGATAGTAGCATTTCAATTCTAGCTTGGAGACGTACTTATTTGGCTTTAGTTGATCAATCAATTCCTCAACTAGTGGTAATGGATAGTAGTTCTTGATGGTAATCATGATTAGTGCTATGTAATCGGCGCAATTCCACCATTCTTCTTCAACTTAAGTATCATTGATGATCCACATGATAATTGCCCATCCTAATTGCTCTCTACCCTATTAGTTCTACCACCTAATGCCAAATCTACTCAAATTTCAGTGAAATGGCAAACCATGCTCCACGGCTCTCATGGCTAACAAACCTTTCACTTCCTAGAAAAAGGAGAGAAGAATCCTACAATATGAGGTTAACTTGCTTACCTTGAGGAAGGCCAGCCGCAGAGAAAACAAAAGATAATTTTATCTAATTTTGCAGACATATCAAGGCCAAGCGCACAAGAAACAAAGGCAAGTTCATCTAATCTATCATATCACATGAGTAGTACAAAACCAAGATTGAAAATAACCATATTTTTTTTTATTGAAGATAACAAGATCAGCATTAAAGAAAGTAATAGCTATGGAAACAATGCGAGGAAAATCATTTTAGCAAGTTAAACTATTATGATTGTCTACAATAGGTAACTTCATGCTTCCATTAGTATGGATTGCCACAGGTCAAATGACACAGGCGTGATCTTGAAGGTGACCACGTTAATCACTCCATGGTTGCAAACTTGAGGATCAACTATTGGTCATCCTTGTATCATACAATCGTCTTGAATCATGCCAATGAGTAACAATTTGGATGGGATATAATTTGCAAATTTAATATGTTGTTCAGTACCTCAAAAACCATGTTTTTTTATTCCCATATCGAAGATAAAGAAAGCTAAAACAATCTTGGCCTATACATATAGCTTAAGGAGCTCATACTTAGCCTCATCTCGCTAGCAAGCATGAACTAAAGAAGGAGACATTTGTTGTTCCCTTCTTCTGAACCACTTCTAGAGTTGTCCTTCTAGTTGTATAGCCTATATCAGTAATTGTTCTTACTGTCCAATAGGTTGTTCTGGTTTTTATTAATATTTGGAATGATGTAAGAGTTATTCCGAAGGTGTAGCTTACTATTTTTACAAGGCAGATTGCTATTCAATTACATTGGCAGGTTATGGTAGCTACTATACTTGTTGCAAATCCCTTTATTTTGCTGATTTCTGCATTTTTTTCTTCTGAATGGCTTCTTATGCGCAATTAAAGATAGTGTGAGATTCGACTGTCATACCCCACCAATCTACAATCTTTTTGCATATTTCACAATGGTCTACTTTGGCCTCAATTATGGGTGGAGCTTCCAACACTTTCCCTTCACATAGCCATAGTGCTGGCAATGTGTATAAAAAAAACATTCATTGTTTTGTTGTTCTTGATTGCATTTTCCTTCATCTTGTTAATTGCAGTTGCCCTTGTCCATATGATGGTTGTTCTTTTCACTAGTCATTGGATGATTTTTGGCATTTATGCCCAATTGCCCATTGAATAGGCACCAATTTCTTCAATCAAGGCAATTCAGAACAACTCCGATTCCTAGTGTAGATTTTCATATAGCTCTGCAACAAACTTCATTGGGATTTTCAAAACCCTAACTATGCAAGAATCAAGAGTGAACTAAAATTCAAAATTCAAAACCAACTCCTGAAAAGCAGGATAAACCTATTCTTAAGCCTAACATATTGAAAACGAGTAAGCGAATCAGAACAAGAGATAATAATTAAAATTCTACAGGATCAAACAGACCAACAGACCACCCTCAGGTCAAATCGACCAGCCCCAGGGAGACCAACCTTGCCACCCTGGGATGCTTGTTTCCGATCTACTTAGCATCCCCGATCTACTTCCTCAGTTAGCGGCCAACTTGATGGCTAGCTATTTTTTCCTCATAAGGTGGTTCTCCATTGTCATCGATCCAATGGCTAACTAGTCCATATTCACCTAGATCAATGCCAAATGTTTTCAAAGATGTTTTAAACCTATGATTCACGAATCAATTTCAACATGTATTCATGTTACCTTAGGTCTATTCCTTCTTCCAAATTCTCTAACACTACTTATATCAAGATGCTTAATTTGTGCATTTTTTACACCATTTGATGTACATATCCAAAACATGGAAATTTATTTTCAATATTATTATCTTCAATACACCAAATGCTGCTAGTAGTATAATCAATTTTCAATTTAACCTTTTAAGTTTAGTCAAACGTCCATTTTAATATGCTCATTTTTGTCTAATTGAACTAAGCTGACAGATTTTTTTTTTGGTCAAACACTTGAATCAATATAATTTCTTCCGCCTAATTGTAATTTTATAAAATTTATCTTTTGAGACTCAATGATATCCTCTTATCATATAATACTCATAAGAGACTCATCATTTTAACATCTCATACTTAACTATAAGAGTTATAATATTATCAATATCTCTTTATTCTTTTGTATAATATATCCAAAATACTAAAACATATCACATCTAGGTATCCTTTTAACTTCTAATAATATTAGTTGATACTTTTCAAGATCACCACTAAATTTGTATTTCATATATTCAATCTTTATTCCACAATTCTAAGCCTTTTATCTTCAATTTTTTTTAATTATTCTATTCTTTTATTTCTTTTAACAGATATCTCATCAATTAAATTATGTTATTAAAAAAACATAAATTAAATAATTTACTTTGAGCAATATTTATAAGTATCACCATAACCAATGTAAGAAAATAAGGACTCAATGTTACTTTAATAAAATCTAACAATAGTTGTAATCCTCCAGTAATTGGAAACTCTTCGATCACCTCAAAATTACGTCTACAAAATCCATCAACAACAACAACAACAACAACATCAAGCCTTTATCCCACTACGTGGGGTCGGCTACATGAATCCTTTTTCTCCATTGTGTCCTATTAAAAGTCAAATTCTCGTTTAAATCTAATAAAGAAAGGTCATTCCTAATATTTTCTAACCAATTTTTATTTAATATTAATCCGAAAATTATTAATATTATTGATCAATTAGATGAAAGGGAGGTTTTGGCATGCTTAAGGGATGAAATTAGTAAAATGTGAAAGTCAAAATTTTGGAAATTATAGTAAATCCGAAAATGAAAATAATAATTATATTTTTTTAAATAAAATTAAAATGTTAGAGATTTAAATGTAAGTAATAGAAATTGAAAAATCGTTTTCCCTTAGGTTGGAATAAGGGAAAGGAGGTGACGACTTGTGCGGGAAATTTTCAAAACAAAGCTTCTTAAGTGTAAGTGACTCTACTTGCTAGGGAAAATGTTCATATATATATATATATATTGCTTTATGTTATTGGTTGCAAAGAAGATAGAAAAATTATTGTTCAAAGTTCTTATATCATGTTCATGTTCAATGGTTAGTGGTTTGACTTTGTGTTAAAGTTTCTTAGCTTATCATATGAAATCATGAGCATGAGCATCTTCTTATCATTTTCATGCTTAATCATACCTATGATATATGAATATATGAAATGCATAGCTTGTGATTGTTGATGGCGGAGTACCAAGAGGTGGCTCTTTGAGCAAATACGGCCTTTGAGACAATATGGAATGAAATGAAAATGTTATGGCCATGAATGATGTGTACCTGATCAGTATAATTCGGTACTCCGGGACGGATGTATACAATATGAATAAAAAGATAAACATATGCAAGTATATCTCATGTTATCTCATGTTAAGAAATCATATTTCATGTTATCTCATGTTAGACAAGCATAACTCATATCATGTTCAATACATAGTCAACTTAATACTTGCTTCAAGACATACCTTAAGACATCTATTAGCACATGTGTAGGTTATTAATCCACAAGTTCTTTTCTTTTAAATGTACACGAACTTTAGTTGTAGTTGTCAATTACTAAGCATAGCTCACTCCCCTAGTTTTGGAAAATTTTCAGAAAAACCTACTGTTAAGTGATGGCCGAACACCCGAGGTTTACATACAATTTACGCGTACCGGGTGACAGGTTCTTTTATTGTTTTCATTAGATATAGTTCCTTACTTTATTTTTGGATGGCATACAGAGTATGATTAGATATAAGTTGTCATCTTGTAAATTGTGAACAACATGTGGAATGGAAATAAAATGTTTAGAGTAGTTTTTTTTTGTTCTTGAATGTCTTTAGAATTTATATGAAAGATGAATAGAGTTTGATCTGAATGTCCGATTTCGTTCCCGCCTCGTATATACGAGCTAACCGGGCATGATCATGACAATCTCTGCCACACTTAACTTAGTATTATGTTTCTCTTTTAATGGCCAATATTCGGCACCATAAAGCATTGCAGGCCTCACCACCATCTTATAGAATTTTCCCTTAAGTTTGAGGGATACTTTTCTATCACACAACAAGCCCGATGCATTCCTCCACTTCAATCATCCAACTTGAATTCTGCTGATAATATCCCCATCTATTTCACCATCACTTTGAACAATAGATCCAACGTATCTAAAACGTGTACTGTTATTAATGACTTGATCATCCAAAGTCGCAATCCCCTCACTAGGTCTATTACTACTAAAATTACACTCCATATATTCCGTTTTAGATCTACCCAAGCAAAAACCTTTAGACTCTAATTTTGACCACCATAATTCAAGTTTACCTTCAATTCCCTCTCTAGTCTTATCAACAAGAAGAATATCATCAGCAAAAAGCATACATCAAGGTACATCCTATTGCAAATGTCTATTGAGAACATACATGACTAAAGCAAAAAGATATGGGCTTAAGGCTGATCCTTGATGTAACCCAACCGAAATAGGGAAATACTTAGTCAAACCATCTTGTATTTGAACACAAGTAATAGGTCATGCATACATATCTTTAATGATTTTAAAGATATTGAATATAAGCGTTATTAACTCCATTATTTTCAAGAACTCTTCATAACACTTCTCTTGGAACTTTATCATATGTTTTTTCTAAATCAAAAATTTTGTATGTAAATCCTCATTATTTCCTCTATCTTTCTCCATCAGATCTCTTAATAAATGTATGGCTTCCATAGTCGACCTACCCGGCATGAATCCAAATTGATTTTGAGAAACATTAATATCACGCCGCAACTTATGCTCCATAACTCGCTTCCATAATTTTAAAGTATGACATATTAACTTAATTCCTCTATAATTTGCACAATCTTGTGCATCACCTTTATTCTTAAAAATAGGAATTAACACACTCATTCTTCACTCATCTGACATCTTTTTAGTCTTCAAAATAGTAATAAAAAGTTTAATAAGCCAAGAAATTCCTTCATCTCCTAAGCATTTCCACACCTCCATTGGAATATGATCATGTCCAACACCTTTTCCACCCTTCATTTTCTTTAAAGCCTTTCTAACTTTGGTTTTACTGATATGTTGATAAAAACATAAATCTTTATTTTCATTTAAGGTGCTAAGGTCACTACAGTCAATCTTAATTTCACAATATTCATTAAAAAGTTTAGCAAAATATCTCATTCACCTTTATTGAATATCATCTTCTAAGAAAAATATTTTTTGATCTTCATCATTAATACACTTCGCTTGAACTAAATCCTTACTACTCATATCTCTTTGTTTGGCTAACTTATACATATATTTTTCTCCTTCAGTATCTAATCTATTATATAAATCACTAAAAGCTAAGGTCATTGCATCGCATATTGCTTTCTTAGATTCCTTACGGGCCTCTTTATATCTTTCCCAATTATCAAAATTTTTAAGATTAAACTAATTTTATAACAATTTTTCTTATTTTTAATCTTTTCTTGCACATTTGCATTCCACCACCAACTATTTTTAATATTAGGAGATTTTTCCTTTGATACTCCAAGCACATCTTTTGCAATATTCTTAATAACATTATCCACTTTTTCCGACATAATATTACCATCCTCATGCACAGACAAAATCTTAAGATCTAAAATCTTACTCTCAAAAATATTTTTGTTAATATTCTTTAAATGCCCCCATCTAATTTTAAAAAATCGTTTTACTTTATTTTTTATTTTTTGCCCAATTATCTTAAAGTCTAAAACTAATAATCGATATTGGGTACATAAATTTTCACTCGAAATAACTTTACAATCTTTGCAATCTAAATGATTTAATTGTCTTATAAAAAAATAGTAAATCTGAGTTGTATTATATCCATTTTTATAATTGATGAGATGTTCATTCTTTTTCTTAAATAAGGTATTAGCAATTAAAAAATCATAAGCTAAACAAAAATCTAATATGATCTTGTCACCTTCATTTGTCGTTCCAAACTCATGGCCACCATGAATGTTTTTAAAATCATCTACCTCTCTACCAACATGTCCATTTAAATCTCCTCCAATAAAAACTCTTTCTTCAAGAGGTATCTTTTGTATTAATTTTTCTAAGTCATTCCAAAAATTTAATTTAGAACTCATATCAAAAACCTACTTGAGGAGCATAAGCATTTATAATATTAACAATTTTAGCATCAACAACAATAAGTTATAATTCTATCTCCAATTATATTAATTTTTATAACATTATCCTTCAAACTCTCATCTATAATAACACCTACACAATTTCTAATACGACTCCTACCCGAATACCAAAATTTAAATCCTAAATGATCAATTTCCTTAGCCTTCTTTCTAACCCATTTAGTTTCCTGAATGCACAAAATATTTAACTTCCTATGAATCATAATATCTATTAATTCCATTAATTTTCCTTTAAGGGAACCTATATTCCAAGTTCCTATCATAATTTTAGTTTTATGAACTAGCTTCTTTGCCCACATCCGTCCTTGATGTGGGAACCCTTGCCTATTTAATACTGCACCCGGGCGCCGGTGCAGTGGCCCTTGCACACTTGTCACTGTATTTAAGCCATACATCCCGTCGCTTCCAGGGGACACCCTAGCATTAACACAATTTCTTAAAGGATTCATGTCATTATTATTCCACAAATTTTACGCTGACTGTTGACTACCTAACGCAACCCTCCACTTTTCTCATCCAGGATTTGGCAGTGTTTTTCTTATACGAATAATAAGTTTAATTCCTCTATAATTAACACAATCTTCAATATATGCTTTGTGAACCAAACCACTGTAGTATCCCTATAACTAGCCAAATCTCACAAGGTGTATTCTTTGATCTAAACATTTACCTTTATGTAGATTCATCATAGGCTCATAGCTAATTCACTTTATAAGATTAATATGTAACATATCAAATATTTTATTCATTTTGTTCTTCCAAGTATTATTTTTCTTAAAACCTTCATTTGACAATTTCTTTAAGTAGTAATCCATTTTTCATTGAAGTCCTTGTATAACTAAAAGCATACTATGCCAGCTTCTAATGAATCTAACATGATCAAAAATCGGATCCATGATCTCTTGACTTATTTAGCTATTCTAAAGTTTTTTCTTCTTGCTATCAAACATATTATATAAAACATAACAAATTGCAACTTTTATTTTGCTCACTACATGCTTTGTATGTCTTCTAGTTCTCTTATAATGAATGTAACTCTCGCTAGTATGAAGGAACATTTTCCCTCTAATAATTTTTTGTATATCCTCAGTCCAAAAAAAAAAAGTCCTTATATGAATATAATTTTTTTCTTGACTCTCCTAAGACTTCTAAAATAATTTTCTTAATGAAATTAATCATCTTTTCCCACATCAAATTTAGCAAAACTAATAATTTTATTTTATCTCTCTTGGTAACATATCTTAGAAAACTAATAATTTCTTTTCTTTAAATTCCATCACTTTATACTCAAAAAAAATTATGACTATAAAAAACATTAAAAAAATTTAGCCGATTTCCATTATGTGAAGCTTCACTCAACCACCAAATAAATCATGGTAAGATAGAAACATGTAGAATTTATTGCCGTGCATCCACCTTAATATCTAGTACCAACTATAGATCACATGTTCTAGGGAATGAAGTAGAGATCATTTCCATATATGTGTGAAATAGCAATATAATTGATATATAAGGTTAGAAAAATATTTAAAACCTGTTGACTCGAACTAACTCCATCAAATGCATCTTTACGTAGCATAGAGTTCCTCGAAGAGGCAGCAGCAGCAGTTGCTGCGGCAAGAATCGCTTGAGCTTCTTTATGACGTCTCTCTTTCCTCCCTTTTTTCTTCGCTTCTTTAACTTCACAAATATATTGATTGACAAGTACCATATCCCATCTTTTTCTCCTGAATGCATCAAGCTCTTGAGAAAGATGGTTGATCATTCTATTAATCAACTCTTCTGCATAAAAAAAAAAGGGATCATTAATATCATAACATATAAAATATATCAAACAAAAAATATTGTTGAATCATACGTAAAAGGAATTAAACAAGCTCAAGCTTAAGAATCCTATGAACATACATATATAGGAGAACGTCAGTTGCTGCCATGATACTATTAAAACCAATTTTATAAAAAAAATATATATAGGTAATTGCATGCTAGAAATGGAAGGTGGAAGGTGGAAGGTATGAAGCTATCATTAAACAGTCCAACTAGTTGTAATTGGCAGATAGCAAAATACATATATACATACATACAACATCTCGAATTAGGTGGATGTAATGCTTTTAGTACAAACAATCTATTTTCTCGTTAGGTTTGATTAACGATCAAATATTCATAAAAATTTATCAAAATGGATTATCAAGTTATTCTTAGGTTGTAAATCAATGCCAACAATCTTGATGTTGCATTTGAAGGTAATATTACAGAAAAATGTGTGGAGAATGTAATTCTCCACATAAAATGATAGATGATGATACCTTTTTTTTTTGTAATAGAAACATATCCTACATACTTCAATCAATGGTGTATGGTGCATGCCAAATCTTTTTTTTTGGCTCGTGGATAGTTATAAATTTAAACCTACATTGATAGCAAGAGAAATCCTTCATGCAATTGACGTCAAATCTCAAACCCAAGACCTATGCCCTAAAAACTAGAAAGCCTATCCATTGAGCCAGGTCCTTTCAATAGTAGTTAAAAATAAAAATTAGACATTTCTCCTATGAGAAAAATGAATATTCTCCGCCTAATTTTATTTTTTAATCTGCTGCTTTAAGTAATCTTTAAACACAAAATCATACCATTGATAGTGATATACAATTTGAAAAACAATGAGTCAAATTTCATCAAATTTCATAATCTTTTTAAAATTCATCGAGCATGTGGACAAATTGTGAATTTTCCTTTTAAAATTCAAGCTTTACCCATATATTTCATCAAGTAAAACTGCTTAATATATGCTAAGTACAATAATAAACTCATGTATTTAACCCCAACCCATTCAAAAGTCTCTATACTTTGAAATTCTAATAACATTCTCATTTAATTGTAGCCATGATTAAAAAAACTTCCATTTGATTGATTGATAATTAAATCATCTTTAAAATTCATAAAACAAGGCATAAAACTACTTCCAATGATGTTGAACATAGTAGATGGCTTTGATTTTGCATTTAAAGGCCACAATATTGAAATTAAATTGGGTAGAGAATGATGATTCTATTCATAAGAGGAGAAAAATCCATCCCTTCACTAATATACATATGATAAATCTTTATGAACCTAAGATGCATACTTGAAAAACATGAAATGAAAAGAAACTGTTTAAGAGCTTAAAGCACAACTTCTCACAGCTAGGAAACTTGAGGGCAAAACTGAATGAATAAGAAAGACGCCTGACCACATGAATGCTTGATTGAAGCAACCCTATCAAGTAAACAGTTTTGCAAGTACAGCAACTCTCCTTCAATTTCATCTGTAGGTGAAATATCCAGGAACTGCATATTTTTAACCTTTGCCAATTGGTCCAAATTTGCTGCAATGGATGGACAACCCTCAACAGTCTTGGTTTCAGTGCTTTTCAATCTATCTGCACAAACAGCCATCTTCAGTAGAATATTCTATTATCACCATAATCTGACAATGAATAATGAACAATACAACATAATATTAAAAAAAAAAATCTCATACTACAATAGGTAGAAGAAAAGAGAATAGTACCATTATAGCTAGTTTTTATGCTTTTTTGTTTGTGAAGTAATCCCCAATGATTTTGAAGTTCTCTCAACTTTTTCAGGATGAATGGATGAATAAATGACCTAGAACATGGCCCAACATCTCTGCACCATAGATCGAGAAATTTTCAGGAAAAATGTTGTTTAGTAAACTAACTATACAAAAAACACATTACCATAATACAAACCAAATAAGCTCCTAAAAATTATGAAAAGGTTGTCAAAAAGAAAAAAGATTTACTGGTTATTTAGGTTTCCAGCCAAACTCGCATCATAATCTGGATGCTCTAAGCTGTCAGTCTTTCGCTCAATAATGTCAGCCTCAAATTTTTGACTATCTTCCACAATACGAGGTGAACAATCTGATACATCTTTTAAGTCACCTCCTTCTGGCTTATCTGGAGTTACAACCATTTTTTATTTTGATAAACCGACATCAACAAAATTAATCATATAATACTCATCGAGAAACTTAGATCTAAAAAGATGCTATCATCAAAGTACAAGTTAATCAGAGCAGTCAAGAGCTATTGCAAAATTTTAATACTTAGTAAAAACCTTAAAAAGCACTTCTATACATCATTCATTCTCGACTTTCAAAAACAACAAGCTTTTCCCTCGCTTAGCTCCCTGCTCTAACATTGTTGAACAGTATTAGTTTTCCTGTTTTCCTGCTCCAAGACTGTTGAACAGTGCCTACCAGAACTAACCCAAAAAAACAACGATGGAATTTTAAACAAAATTTCTGACCAACTAAACTATAGATAATGGATAATGTAAAAGTTTCATATGGAAATCCAACGTTTTTTGGATAATAGATAATTAAGGATAATACCAGTAAGATAAGCCAACCAGTATCACAACTTCATATTTCAAAATAACAGAGTGATAACATATCAAATTCAAGAGTCTCATTAAATAATATCCAGAAAGATATATTTTGAAAATCAGACATTTGAAGCATCATAATAATGCAAGCGTGTCCCATTTAATAATTTTTTAAAGAATACTTATTCGTCTTAAGACATAAGGCAAATGGGACATGGTACTAAACAGTACAATGATTAAACCACGAGGAATATTGGTTATGTTTAGTTTTCTACTTTTCTTTATACATATACAAGTACATAAGTTTCATTTGGTTCTGCTTTTTTCTTGCTTAACTTTTCAAAAAAAATATTTTTATTTTTATGGTAAATATGCTTGGAAAATCACCAATCTGCAAGGTCACCTTCTCTATAACTTTATAAAACATAGACGTAACTCGTATTTCTATTCAAGAGTATGATCATTTAATTTCATAAACTACAACAGAAACACAGCTATAATAATGAAGCCTTAGATATATAAATATCCTGACCAGTTTGTATCCAAATTATTCAAGATTGTGTTAGGCCGGTTCCTCCTGAACCAGCCTAATCTTCCTCAAATCCTGAACCGGCCTTGGATGGGCTGGTTTTGGTCTATTGGAGGCAGACTAATACTGCCTCCTTTTCCTTTGCCGCCCATAATAGTGGGTCCTACTATTCAAATTGAATCCAAAATAAGAAAGGAGGGGGCGGTTAGGGTTTTGGAGGGAGACTTGATTTAGAAGGTTTATGTATTAAATAGCATGAGGTGTTTTAGGGTTAGGGGGTTATGATTGGATTGGTTTCTTTTGTTCTCTTGAAGTTTTTTTAGCATCTTGGGCTCTAGACTCATCGTCTAGAGATTGGGAGAGAATGATCCTACACTCAAATTGAGGATCAATTGTATCTTGTTTTGTGTTTGCTTTTGCTTTGAATCCACTATTATAATCTATCGTTTTGGATTTATTTCATCAAAATTATCGTATTGTTTCCGCTGTTTTTTAATCAATTATTGCTAGGGTTGCTTGCGAACTAACTTGTGAACTCGCTTGCAAACTCAACTATTTCCTCTTCGATTACTTGCGAACTCAAGTATTTCCAATTAAATTGATATTAGAGCGTTGTCTTGGGGCCATCGGCGGCTGAAATTATGCAATTTCAACAGTGAAATTTCATCCGGAAAAAGATCTTCTCATGATTCTTGGGAATAAATATGGCCGAGATGAAGGTTGAAGTCTTAGAAGAAGAAATTGGGCAACTTAAATCAGCTTTGGAGGGAAAATTTTTTTATTTTCAAAATTAGATTTCATCCAATAATGAAATGATGGAAGGGTAGTTCATCGTGATGAAAGAGATGTTGAAGAAATTGCTAGAAGTGAAGACCAATACGGCGACATCGGAAGCAAGGGAAACCATCAGCGGCCATGGAAGATGTGGAAACCCTAATCTTTTTAGGGGAAGGGAAAATTCGGAAGTGAAGATATTGGATGGTGACGGAATGCCTCCTCTAGAACCACTTTCTAGGGAGGAGATGAGCACTGGTTTCGAAAGGACTGTTGATTTTGTAGGGAGAAAGGAGGATTTCTACCGCAGAGGTGTTGAATTTGAAAGAAGAAGAGGGGAATTTGATGAAGGGGTTGCATATGATCGTTGGAGGGAAGATCATGACAATTGGGGAGTACCTCCTCTTCGCAGAATGGGAGGCTATGGAGGATTCAGAGGAAACAAGGGTGACTCGAAAGTGAGGAAGTTGAAGATGCCCATCTTTGAGGGCGAGGATGGCAATGGCTGGATAGACAAGGTGGAACAATATTTTGCCGTCAACAGGTTGATGAAGGAAGAGAGACTGACATTGGCATATTTGTATTTGGAGAGGAAGGTACTAGCATAATACTAATGGCGTGACATGAGGCAACCCATCCGGAACTGGAGGGAGTTCAAAAAGTGCTTACTAGAATGTTTTTGAACCGGTATGGGAGGAGACTTCTATGAACAATTCTTTGCCTTAACACAGGAGAGGACTATGGCAGATTACGTGAGAGGTTCGAGTACCTGGCCAGCAAATTAGGCTGGCTCTCTGAGACAGTGCTAGAGGGGAACTTTATGAAGGGGCTTAAACCGGAGATATGGGCAGCGGTTAGGGTGATGAGGCCAAGAGACCTTGGGGAGGCCATGAGGGGGGGGGGGGGGGGGGGGCCATGGAGCTAGAACAGTTGGTGAAGGATCAGATGCAGCTGGAGAGAGGGGCTAAGTGGAGCAACTCGGTGGATCGTACAAGATGAACACCACCTTCTTAGCTCCTAAGGGGCCATCAATACTCTCCTCCCAAAGTGTCACATTATCCTCAAGGTGGAACGAAAGAAACTGCTGTTGAAGCACTTGACTAATACCATTGGACTAAAAAATGGACTTACACTAGGTTGAATGATCCCCACCTCGAGTATCTCCTTGATTAATCTCTTCATTATGGATTTAAGGATGATGTTATAGACGAACAATGATAGGTGGGACTCCATCCTTCAAGATGATAACATACCCGCGTTCCCGCAAATGATTCAACCCCTGAACTTATTGAAACACTTCTCGATATTGTTGTAGGGGTGGTAGAATCATGTCTGGTGCTTCTATCTTCTCCCCATATTTTTCTCCTTTCAAATTCTGCAGCTCCACTAAAAGTCCCACTCCTTTAACCTTTCCTCTCCTTAGAAGTGGCATCCCCTCTTCTTTCCCCAACATTTCCACCTCCTGATCTTTCCCTCTCCTTACCGAATTAGGGTTTCCTCCACTCCCTTGGTCACTGGTGGCTCCCCTTACCTCTGGCGAAACTGTTTTGTTTTGGAACTTGAGCATCTTTCTCATCATCTCCTCCATGATGACAAACTACTAATCGATTTTCTCACGGATGGCCGAAAATAGCTTTTCGAAATCTGAAATCTTTTCTACACAATCTGATTTCAATTGTCTGATCTCCCCTTTCAATACTTCTACTTTTCTTCCAACCATGGGTGCCAGGATCAAACAGCTTTGATACCAATTTAATAGTAAGTGCTTGCAGAAATTTAGGAAAAACTTTGACTAACATCTAATTTCAATAATTTCAGAAAGCCAATGACAAGAAAATCAGGAATAAACACACTAACATTGTTTTTTTATTGAAAGTTTTATAAAAGAAAAGACAAGATACAAGTGCATCTTGAATTGGAGAGGAAGATCTGACTCTCCCAAATCTCTAGCTGCTAGCTAAAGCCCAAACACCCATCGAAGAATCTAATTTCAGCAAACAACACATACCTCTTACCTTAGGAAAATCACCTATTTAAAGCAAATAAACAACAAATACCCTAACAGTCCTCCCCCAATTCCCTCATATTTCCATAATTATTTCCCTCCCAAATCAGTCCTCTTCAATTAGGAAACATTTTCTAATTAATCCTCTTCAAATCAGCCCCTAAATATGTCCTATTCAATTAGAAAATATTTCCTAATTAATCCCCTCCAAATCATCCCTCTTCAATTAGGAAATAGTTCCTAATTAGTCTCCTCTAAATCAGCCCCCAAATATGCTCTTTTCAATTAGGAAACATCTCCTAATTAATTCTTTTTTTATTAAGAACCTTCCTAAACAACTCCCACTTGATTAAAAAATTTTCTAATTCTCTATCAAACAAATCGACCGGTCCATCAGTGTTCCAGAGTATTGTGCAGCAGGAAAAAAAAAAGTTCAAAAGATGTAGAGGATTCATAAAGTTGGCCATAAGTAATTGAAATAAGCAAAAAAATAAACCTGACCTCATTAGACAACCATCAAGATGAGCTCATTTAACACACATCAAGAATTAATAGAGAAAGATCCATAAAGTCTACTCCAACAAAAAGTTGGAAAAAAAAGCCAAAGATACAAATTGTGTTCAAAACTGTACAAAATTTGACCAAGGCTTTAAGAAATAGTAAGAAAGCCGTCCCAAACGAAGCCTAAGTTTAATGTAAAGCTTGATTTACCCATGAAATTATGGAGACTACAAATAAAAATTAATATAATTAGTATTCTCATTAATTATATAATCAATAAATTTGCATTTTTACATGAAACTAAAAGAAAGGAGAAAACTATATAAACTTTGGTGAACATTATAATCTAAAAGACATGGCTAGGATAGTTAGACTAAAAGATAAGTTCTTAAAAATGAACAGGATTAATGATACAATGATTGCTATTAAATTAATTATCAAGGAGGACGTTATAAATGGTGTTGGTAATTATGCACCTCAAGTTGGATCAAAATATATTAAATTATAAATTTTATGAAAATATGTACAAACTATTAATAAAACATATCTCAAATGAGAAGAGTTGTAATTGAGTCAAGCCGATTTGTGAGCCGGCTCGGGCTAGACACGATAAATGGCTCTCGATAAGCTGAAAGGCCAAACTTGAGCCAACCTTGCCTAGACTCGTCCTCGATTCGCCCACACGTGAGCATGCATGTTTAAAAAATATTAATATTAAATGCACTTAAAATATATAAAAAACTCGATAAGTTTAGTAGAAATTGCTAAAAATATTTTAAAATAATATTTCTTCCTTATATCATTATTTATTGTTATTTTTTTTTATTCATTTTATCTTATTGTTATAATAATTGCCTAAAGAAGAATGATTTTCTCTTTTATGATAAATGAACCCTTTTGTGAGCCAACTCGAACTCGTAAAATTAAGTTCGAACTCGATTAGTTAACCATGCTCCAGCTCAACCCCATGGTGACTCAAGCTCGACTCATTTACAGCACTAAATGAGAAGATAATTATTGGTGGTGACTTTAACTAACAAATAAATTCAAATAGCATCGACTATGATATAATTTATAATTAGAATGAAATAAAAAAAAAATTAATAGTAGAATCTATACTTGATTTTATAGTCCCAAAGAATCTTGTGATAACAAAAGCATACTTAGATAAACAAGAAGAGAACTTAGATATTTTCAAAAGTCAACTTACTAAATCATAAATATTTTTTTCTTAAAAAAAGAAAAATGGCCTTCAAGAAAATTTTCAAGATAAGTCCATAAGAAGTTCAAGTATTAATCATAAAGTGGTTGATGTGGATGCCTAGTTTAGAAGCATAAACAAATCAAAATATATTAAAATATATATTTAAAAAAGGATAAGATAGAAAAAATTAGGTGAGAAGTTAATATTTTAGGAGAATTGTCTAAAGACAAAAATAAAATCATAAAATCACGTCAAAATTGATGCGGGATAGGATTGTTGCATTAAAGTTTAAAATGAGCAAAAATATATATCATATAAAAGGATACTAGAAAAATCATTGTGCTTTAGAGAGTGGCAAAACAAAAATAGTATTTGAGACTTATAATAGTTATAATGAAGCTAGAAGTATTGCAAAAGGGTAGTAAGCAAAGAAAAAATTTACAACTCTTCATGATTTATATAATAAGCAAAGTGCTACAAAGGAGAAAAAAATAGCTAAGGCAAAAGATAGGATTTGAGATTTAATTAAGTTATGTGGGTTAGAATCAAAGATAATAGGTTTTCATTTAAAGATGAAAACATCAAGCAAAAAATGAAAATACTATTTTAGAATTAGTCAATAAGAGTTTTAAAGGAAAAAAATCCCCTCTAAAACAATATAATTAGTGAATATAATCATGAAACATATTATAGATTTATTCAACAATTTAAAGTTGAATTCACATCACAAAAGATGCATGAGTGATGTAGGCAAGATTTCAGGTTTCCCACTTCCCTATGCGGCTGTCCCTTCGGTTTCTGCATGATGCTTCGAATTCCTTGCTTATTAAATGCTATTTTGATGCTTTGGTCCCCCCCCCATTGGCTGACGTGTGGTGTTTCGGTTTCCCCCAAAAAGCTGCTACTTTTGCTTCGATTTTCCCTCCTACGACTGTCCCTTCAGCTTCCAATGTGCTGTAGTTTTTATATGTTTCTATTGACTGATTTTGAGGTGCATTAAATACATGTGTTAATTGTCTTTTTTTTACCTTTTCTTCTCTTATATAAGGGTTGTTTTAGGAGAGTTTTAGAAATAAAAATTTGTGGAATGTAAAAACCTGTGATTTACATAGCTTGCGAGCTATTGTATTCTTTTCCCTTCTCCACTTAAAATTCGTCTTGATCTTCTAATCTCTTCTTCTCTATCCACAATTCCACCTCATTTCTATCCTTCTTCTCTAAAATATATATAAATTTTATGGTTTATGTTTGTCATGTTTATGCTTAAGGAAAACATTTAGTTTTTGCAATCTTAAAATTTTGGTTGCATCAATAAGTAAATAATGCAAAAAAAAAAAGGAAAAGCTAGGTTTAAATGAGACATCTTTTCAGATTTTGAGAGATGAGTAAATGGTTCATCAAGATTCTTTAATAAAATATATAAAAAAAATGATGTAAAATAGTTGGACAAAAAACACTTTCATAATAGTATTTAAAAACAAAGAAGATGCTCAATGATAATTATAAAATAAAAAACTTATGAATAATATAATAAACCTATTGAATAAAGAATAGAAATATTGAGCATTGGTTAAGAAAAATTGCATTAATATGGAAAACTCAACTACCACAAAGATTCACTATATAGGTGGTTTTTATGAGGCAATTGACGGAAAAGTATGAAGAACAAACAAAGAATCTTCAAATTATTTATGAATCCTAACAAAGCACATGATTGAGTATCATGAGAATTTATTTGGCATGCAATAAGAAGCAAGTCCATTAAAAATAAGCATGATAAGCATTAAATAGCATTATTAGTTATGGAATAACCAAAAGTATCCAATCATAATAGAATTATGTAAACATTAATTCTATATATTTCTTGCATTTGTTATATGGTTGCTTACAAAGGATTAGGATTATAAGCAAATAAATACACTCAACAAAAAATTAAATGCTTGTTCATATGAGGCTCCTCAATGTTTCTTTATTTGGATAATTGACAAGATAAAACAAAATTTTTAAGTTTGACATATAAACAAACAAGTGTGAATTTCATTAATATTCGTAAACATGCTATTATTTGTTTAACGAGTAGCTTGATAAAATATCAATTTAATAATAATTGAATTGCCTTTTAACAAATTATTCTATGTTCACCAATATTCTTCAAAAGTTATTATAATAATAGAAGTATAAATATGATGAAAATGTTGAACAAATAGCTAAATGAATCGATTTTAAACCTAATTTTATTTTTAATCAGCATTTGAAAAAATATTAAATAAATACTCCATGGATTGATTAAAATTTTAACTTTTTTTAAATTAATATTTAATAATGCAAATATTAAGCAAATACCTAGATGGATGATCAAAAATCTATATTTGTTATTCATAAAATATTAGAAATAATAGTAAGTGAACCATTGTCAATTTTGATAATAATTAATAATGAGACTTCGTCTAAATCATTAGCATCTTATATATAGTTAGTAGGTCTCAATTAAAATACAAATACGGCTCACATTCGATAAGAAAATTAATAAATAAGCTTGACAAGAATTTGACACTTGCGCCAGGTTCCAGTTTTACTGAAGTTCGATGAGAAAATAAATGAATAAGAATAAACAATAAGAATAAACAATATGATAGTTAATTCGATTCATTTACAACCCTAAAGGACATCCAAGTGAAATATAATAATAACAACTTTTAAGATATGTGTGGATGAAATTCTATTTGGTAGGATCTTTTACAATAATAAATGTTAAGTTCAAAAATAATGAAGAAATTATATTTAAAAGGAGTTAGTATTAGTTGAAACAAAATTAAGCATAACATATGCAATTTTAATGAGTTTGAAATTGAAATTATGACTCAATATTGCCAGAAGATCAAGTAAGATATCTAATTGTGATGAGTTTGAACTAGTATTATTACAAGCAGCGCAATGTGCTGGCCGTGCACATCACTTGCCTATAAAGCTCAAGCTCACAATAAAATGTGTGTATCATGCTAATTCGTCACATCGCATCATAGACGCACTAGGATGTAGCTAAACAAAATTGAGGTTCAAATTTCATAGTTTGATTTAACACCTGCTCCAATAATTGGGCATTCGCTTCAAACCCATTGTTTCTTATGATCACTGAGTTAATGCTTCTTAGTTCTCCATTCTCTACAATTGAAAATAGTAATTTCTTATTGATTCTTCTCTTCACACTCCCTCACCTGCTAATTTCCAATGAACTTCTCGTTGGTTTTTGTTGTTAGCACGAGTAGCTTCTCCCTAATAAAACTGATCTCAAGAATGCTTCTCAACACCTCATCTTCACAATCTCTTCGCCTCTCAATCTCTAATTGGTCAGTCAATCTCGTAAGTATTATTGATTTTTTAAGTATTCATTTATCACTTCATTATTTATATCCTTAACTCTTTTTCTTTTCTTTTGAATAGTTGAAATTTATGTTTAAACGTAAAATTATATTAGTTGGATATTATTACCTAATTTAGTTTAATTTTAGCTAAATAAATAATTAATGTATGCACATAATATATGTATATATATGACATATAAGCAATGAATGCTCTAACTAGTAGAAGTGATGCTTCACTTTGCATTTTAGGCATCTCGGCAAAAAGAAATTCTTGTGCAATCCCTCATACTTAGCACTTTGAAAACATTGGTTTGAACATTTCAGATGTATTATAGAAGAATGGAGAAATATACAAGCATATAAATTTTAGGGTTAAGGTTGTAGGATGATTAAATTGGTTGTGTAAACTGTAAAGAGATTTATGTAGAGTGGATTTAAGCAACATTGAATAGGAATAAATGGAGAATGTTGATTCATAAAGCCTACTCTAAATAGTTGGAATAGCAAAAGATCATGAGGAAGAGGATGTTTAACCAGGTTGTCTAATTAGTCCCAAGTTCACACACTTGCTTAAGACAATAGCATGTGAAACTAAAAGAATTGCAAAACAAAATATCTATGGTGACTAAACAACTCAGATATATTTAACTAAAATATGATTCAAGAAGATACAAGCATACCTCCATCTTCATAAAGTAGTTTCCTTGAATCATTTGATTCTATAAAACTGGTAGCATTTCCCGAGGCCTGAGAAAAGTCAAGACAACCAATTCAAATATGGATAATAAGGGTCAACAAATCAGTTTGCAGGCAATTAAATGAATATGGACAAAGGCTAAAGGTATCTCTCTACCAAGATGTATAAATTCAAAACTATCAATTCAGAATGAAGCTTTAAACCATTTCTAAAAGCCAAAGCCAAAAAGAACCTGATGAGGACATCGGAGATCAACGACTACGATCTTGAGTTATTTATTTATATGTTTTCTATACTAGTTTATTTATATTATTGTTTTTCCCTTTATACCCTGACGGGTGGTCATGTAGTGTTGTAGCCTGAAGGGCGTTTTATTCTTTTATTTCTTTTCTTTTCATGAGGCCTATTTATAAGCTAGTTGTTTTGTATTTTGGGATGATGATTATTGATGAAAATTTCAGCTTTTATCTTCTTCAATGTGTGAGCTTTGAGAGGAGAAAGAAAGCAATTGGTGAGGGCGAAGGCAATACCCATCAGTCTTTGGAAGAGGCTGAGACTCGCGGTTCGTTTATTTCTTCTTCTTCTTTTCACCCCTATCCCCTTCCCCATCTCCCTACACCCGTCGGCTCCAGCTCCCCAAATTCCCCACCTGCCGGCCTCCTCCACCCAAAGCCCTCTAGCCGCCAGCCACTTCAACCTTCCTATTCGTCAATTCCTTCACCCGCCACCTTCCCACACCCCGCCGCCTACCACCCATCTTCCAAATCGCCGGAAATTCTCCAGCCTCTCCCCAACCGCCGGCACCCCAACTTCCCCACCCGCCGTCCCCTAGCACCACCAAAACTAGCGGCCCCTTTCCCCCATAGCTCCCAAAATCTGAATTCAATTCCATCATAAAATCTTTTCTAATTTAGCCCACCAATTTAGGAGGAGATTTAAAATTCAAAATTCAAAGATTTGAATTTAAATCCTCTCTTAAATGATCCCCCTCTAATTTAGGAGAGGTCCTCAATCAACATAAATCTGAAATTAATTTCATATTTATGTCCCCAATCACCTTAACTGCTTGGGCCCACCTCCATAATATACAACCCCTCTCTTCCTCTCTCCTTGGTCGGCCCCCCATATCCCCCATTTAATTAATTAAATCCCACAAATTAAAGATCGAATTAATTCAATCCCCTCCCCACCTTCCCTCCTAAACTCCACATATTTCAAATTCAAATGTCTAAATCAATTGCTCCATAATTACTCCCTAAATCTGAAATTAATTTCAGATTTCCCCCTATGCTCCTCAAATAAATTCTTTCCAAACCTGAACCGAAATCAAAGGGAATTAACTCCTGTTTCCCTCCACTGTTGTCCACGCAATTCCCCACCATACCCTTCAAGCTCACGTGCATCCAGAAGGAGGAAATCTTGAAATTTTTGCTCGCCAACTGGCTGTCCAGATTTCTGGACAGCTTCTAATTGCTGTCCAAAACTTCAGAACAGCAACGTTGCTGTCCAAAATAGCTCCAGGTTGCTGTCCAGGATCTATCCAAGACCAGCCTCCTTGCTGTCCAGAGAATTCTGGACGTTTGGCATGTCAGCCTGCCCTCCCACAAACTTGGAAATTGCTGTCCCAGTTTTGTTCTCCTGCTGTCCAGAAAATCCAACAGCCTTCTAGTGCTCTTTTGCCATCCGGGATACTACTCCCATTTGTTGCCCGGAAGACTCCATCGGCTGCCCACCCACAGAACTTCGCCAAGAACAACCGTCACAATTCGGAACTTCCTCTACGTACCTCAAACAAGACTTACGAACTTAACTATGGTGAACTCTTCCCCAAGTTTCTTATTTTCCTAGTTTATTTTCAATTGTGGTTATATTTTGACTCACAAAGATCGCGTTTACTCTCCTCCGCTAAAGCTTAGTGAGTTAGTGTTTAGTAGGACTGTGTGATGGGCATTTCATAGCACTAATCTTATTATTAGCATAGGGATTTATTGTTGAAATCATTCACGTATGCAACGTTAGATTAACTTGATTGTTTTATGATCTTAACTTTTATGCGCGTGATTCGGCCTAAGCTTGTCTTACCGCTCTTTGTGTTTTATTTCATCGTTTGAAATCACTATAAAGGTATAATTATTGTGCTCTAAATATTAAACGTGCAAATTCCTTAACCTAATCATCCTTGCATGTATGTATTACATCAGAACCATCATAGTTCTCAACCACATGCATCACAAATTCGAACCGAAAATTGCTAGGAAGAATATCACTCAATGCAAGAAAATTACAAAAATAAATATTTCAAGGCCTTCAAGTTGTTTTTGTGTCAAATAAAGAATACTTCATGCAATCAAGAAGACAGAAAAAACAAGTTTCATAGTTTAATCAATAGAGTAAACTTGGAAAATTGGTTGAAAATATTTATTTACCCAGGAAAAGGATGAGCAGAGCCACAGGAATGGGAACACGGTCTCATCTCATATGATAATTGCTATTCATTTATTTTTGCATTATCATCTTAACCTAAAGTTTTTGGAATGAAAGAAGATGAGGTGCATTGAAGCTTCCAAGTTCCAACCTAGTCATATATAATTTAGGTAACCAAATGCTCGAATCGACTGCATATTTTCGATTCCCGCCTCTTCTAGAAGTTTTCCCAGAGAAAAGCTGCTCAGATGTAATAAGGGAAGAAAAGAATGAGATGATTTATTTCAAAAACAAGAAACACATAATAGCATTTCAGATACCTAGGAAATATAAGTGATACGTTGATGGTGTAGTTCATACAAGGACAGAAACCATAATGAATTGATATAGGTTCATCGCCAATCATGTCGAAGCATGATTAATTAAGTTGGCCATTATCCAATTCATTCACAAAGGCCAATCATGTCGAAGCATGATTAATTAAGTTGGCCATTATCCAATTCATTCACAAAGGATCTCATCATTCGCTCAACTACTTCTGAGTGCTAGATGATTTGATAGAACACCATCTACGCATCTATTGTCTCTCTTCCAGCTTCCACTGGAAAGGTGGCGCGTTCATAGCACCATGTCAGAATGATGAAAGGATACGAAAAATATACAAATTCTTCACCAAGGCTCCTATCACTGCTATAGGTCTTATGAATATAACATGGTATAGGATGAAATCTAGAATTTATTATTCACACTTTAAGCTGCTAAATATGCCATCTTTAGCGAAATATGACCAACTAATGACAAATTAGTTAGATCACAGCTTTTGACAATTCCTTTGCCTTCCCTCTAAAGGATTACACATATTTAACAATATAAGTAAAATTTAATTGGGACTGAACAAATTACAAATCATACTTCCCAATTAAGCAATTTCACTTATTGCCTCCCTCTAAGTCCTCCCAGGCATCTTCCAAGTTCCCGTAGCGGAAAAGCAACATTATACTGGCAACATCACCATTTGGATACCCAAGTGGAAGCATATCAAATTAGGAAAGTAAGAAGGCTTTCATTACCACTTTCACCCTTAATAAACCAGTAAATCAGAGAGGTTGCTTAAGCGCCATGTAAACGACCTAAATGCATAGTAATCACTTCACAACTTGGCTGCTCAATCTTTCCGTAACAGTTTTAGAAACACAACAAATGACATAGAATTACCTCATTGGCTATTTTTTTCACAAATCATGATTATCAAAGGGACCAAAACATCTCAATGGCACAGGGACCAAGGAGCAGATGATAGTTGCAAGTCTTCTTGAATGAAATTAACCAAATTAAAAAAATGCCCAATCATCATACTAATCTAGATATGGCTATAAGCAACAGAGGATGTCTACAAGGAACCTTTAAACTTGATTGAAATTCCTCCTTGACTTCCAATTATAATGTACAACACACTACACCGAGAACTCAGAATTTAGCACTCTCATTCACCAATGCATTACTAGAAAGATAAGGAAATGCATAGCACCAGAATGAAAATAACATCTCTGCAAAGTTGAATTCCTTAAGATGAAAATCTTCAATATTTCCAGGACGTGCAGTGCCATTAGCATCCGTTACCACATCATTCATAAGATCATTACATTCACCACCAACAACAGCAACAATTTTCAGGTTACTATCATCTTGAATAAATGCTTCTCAAAATCAAGACAACGCATTATCATCAGTTGAATCATGTTTAATATTATTTCTCATACACAATGGCTGTGACTTGACAAGTGGATGATCAGTAACTTCTCGAGACTTGATTGTATCTCGGTCAATTGTCCCATGTAAACAAGAAGCACTTGATTCACCAAATCAAGTAACTAAACTATCAGATGATATTGAACAACCATTTCTAGTTTTCAAATGGCAAGTAGAAGGTTGCATGTACACAAAATTTTGAAGCCACTGAATTATTTCTAACTTCAATTCAGAAGGAATAGATGTGACCTCATCCTGCCACATTAATTGCAATGTTTAGTAAAAACATTCCATAAAAGAAGTCAGCTGCCAAATTAGTTTATAAGTAAATACCATAATAGATGATTCCAAGGAAGCTAACGACACACCTAGCTCTAATGCAACATCAGCAATACTGATTTTCCTACAATCAATAACCTGAACAGGTAAAATTAGAACGCTAAAATACAAAACACTAACAAAACTTAAGAAAATAAATTAGGATGACATACAAACATAATCTTGATTTTAATTTTAAATTTTACCTTTCTGAAATTTGTGATGACATCAGATGTATTTTGAAGAACATTCCCATTATCAGGAGCCACAAAGCCTTCCCTTTTATTTGACTGTGCACCTCCACCATCTGGTCTTAGCTTTATCACCAAATTTTCTTTATCGAGGTTTGTATCATTTTTCACCTCATCAGAATTTGAATTAATTTTTTCATCTAGCACCATGTTGCTATCCTTACTCCTACGGGTAATTTTTATCTTGGGCAATCTCTTAATGGGTATGCTTGCAGGCAAAAGCTTTCCAACCATATCATCTTTACCAATTGTGCTTGGATGTTCAGCGCCTGCAATGCTATCAATAGTTTGAAGAGAGGAATGCTTTGAACAGAAAACTCTCAACTCAACCTACACAATTTTTCAAAGCAAATACATAAATATTATTGAAATCTGGCCAGAGCTAGAAAGAACTGAAGGAAAATATACATTATCTAGACCAAACTTTCCCCAGATCTCCATTTGATGATTAGCAGCCCTGGCACAAACAGGGTGGACAGATGTGCGACAAGTTCCTGAAGAAATCACAGAAATATAATGTCAACAGATAATAGAATAGGATAAGTTGGTGTGAAAATAATACTAACAAAAAACAAATGAATCATCATCGGAGAAATGTTTCAAAAAAGTTCATCCTCCATAATACATTTAAAGAACAACTATGGAGCTTCTAGCTCAAATATAAACTGGCATTAGCAGGCCAGGTCTTTGAATTGGAATAGATAAAAATTAAGATGCTTCTTGACCAGATGTATTTCATCTGCTTTATCATTAAAAAAAACTAAGTACTATATTTTTTAAGACCAACAGCAATTCAGTAACATTCAGAACACAAATTCAATAATAGATTGACATTTAAATGAAAATGGAGAAATACATAAGGTTTTATAATGAAGTCGCTCACCATTATGACTTGGAGATTAGAAGTTTGAATTATAGAAAAAAATAATCTCTGCAGTGCAAAGGACATGAATTCAATATAGAATGATTTAAAATCTTCAATCAGTTAGGCATGTCAAAAATGCTTTTACAATCCATGCTCCTAATAACATACTGATGCAATACCATGAAACAAGGACACATCAAAATGCCTTCTGTGTCGCACACGGACATGCCTCCTCCGACATTTCTTCGGCATATGTTTGACATGCTAAAAACCACACCTAATATGTCATTTTCCAAAAATTAGATTCGGACAAATAGCCTGTATATGGCACATTTAAGACACAATATAACATTTTTATCCATTCAAATAATTTTTGGATGGCTTGGTATGACATCTTAAAGCATATATTTTTGGCAGCCATCCTATTTCATTTTTTGCATCACCATCATCATTTTTTTTTCTGAGCCTCAAAACATTGATTTTTGACAACCAACCTGTTTCATTATTTGCATCAATGTCATCGTTTTTTTCATCTAAGCCTCAATGAGACCTAATTCCTCACCTAAAACCTGGTCTCCAACTCATTGAACCTGTAAGCTTACAGCTTCTCCTCCAAGCTACCACTCCATCATCAAGCTTGCTCCTTCTCTATTACTTTTCACCAAAACCTGTCTCTCCTTCTTTAATATTTCTCACACCACAGACACTCTCGATCTCTAATTCTCTATTGTGATGTTGTTGGAGACCTCTTCAACTCAGTAACACTTTGACCCCCTTTCTCAAGTGTGATGTTAACTTTACAGACACTAACACAAACTTCAATATTCATGATTTATTCTTGAACAATGTTTTTGTTCTTCGCTATGCCTCCACAAATGACAGTATCATTTATATTTTGCATCAAATCCTTATATTTAAAATTTTCTTCAAAAAATTTGTTGTTTTTTCAATAATAAAGGCTTATTCTATTTGTATTTTAAACTTTGTTTTATTGATTATAATACAAGCAACAAAACAACCTAAGGCTTTATTTATTCATTTGAAATTGTATTATGTGGAGTTGTAATGTGCTGACTCAAATAAAGTCTTTTCATATCATCAAAACAAAGAATTTGTTCTATAAATGCAACATTGACATTCCTAATGTTGTGGAGAGATAATGCACATCGTAGAAATTTCATCATTTGTTCTCCCAAAAGTGTGGCATGTCATGATTTTGAAAAGCAATGCATTCAAAACAAAAATTTGTGCACAGAAAGCATGACCCTAGGGCTAGGAATATTTTCAGAAATAGTTGGTTCACTAAGATAGTATTATAAAATAATTCCAAGAAATATTAGAAGCCAAACCAAGATAATATCCAAGCCAAAAACTTCATCAACAACTAAGAAATCATACTTAAAATGCAAGTGGCCTAAATGAAAGAAAAATGGCAATGCAAAAAAGCAAGACTAGTGAGTCTACACAGGCAACATTTTGGTGAAAGAAGCTGCTAACAAATGGCTTTCAGAAAATGGGCAATGATTTCATAATGTTCTTCACAAAAAACATACAAATCCATCCAAATGGCAGCATTAAATGTCAAATGTCTAAAAAAGATAACAGTGCTATTCAGAACTTCAAAAGAATCAGGTTTTTTCCCAAAAACATTTGAATGAGGATCTTGGCAAACAGACAGAGACCACGTACCATGGCTACAACGCACACAAGTGCCATGCTTCACCTTACACAAGTAGCAAACCAGTCTCCTTCGAGCATCCTGCAAGCCTTCAACATTCATTACTGGTTCCATGACCCCTACATCCTCCACATACATACTGGGTATCCACAGACAACAAAACAAGTGAACAAACTTTGTCTCTTCGCTACCTTCCAAGTTCCCCGCTAAAGGTTTCAGCGCTCCACTGGTTTTTGGGCAAAGCATGCAGGGACTGATGCTAGCGTACTCATCATCAGCGTTTCTCTGAGATTTTCTTCCCACTGCCTCCAAATAATTACACCATGAGCACAACCAACCACCAGCGGGAACCTCATGAACACCATAACATTTCTGGTGAACTGAAACGTTGCAAGAATCACATAAAAGAAGACGGTTAGACTTCACGTCACTTTCTCCCAAGCAACAAAAGTCACAGCGTGGCGTGGCAGCGCCTGCGGCTTCTATACGAGGAAGTTGCAATAGCTGTTCTAAACCTGCGTCTTCACCAAGGAGCTTCCTTTTCTTAGAAGGTCTTCCTGAAGTGAGAAGAAATCTCTGCTTACACCCCAGAATCCAATTCAGTGATTTTTTGTCCTCCACCTCAGACTCTTCCAATGACAGTGCGCTACTTAAAATCACCTCGCCGTCACTTTGCATGGCCTGAGCCGCCTCCACCTGAACGCTCCCCAACTCTGATTCAACAACTTTCGAGCTGCTAACTGCATCCGTTTCACCCGGTGGACACTCATCAAGGACTGGTGCTTCAACCTTCACAGCCTCTTCCAGAACATTTTCCGAGCCAGGAATGTAGAAACAAGAATCTGGTGGTAATCGAGTAACCAAGAGATCGATGTCATCCAAAGTTATGGGCCTGAAGTACGCCTCGGTCTTCTCCCACATGCTCAAACAAGCCGTCGGGCCTGCCGGCGGCCGCCCAGGCCCGACGGCTTTGCCAGCAGCATCTTCTTGTACCTTGCGGTGCTTCCTCCGTCCATCTGACTTCCTATGCAAGTTTGCGGACAGTGCCAAAGGCAGCGTCCCATATCTCGGAACCGTCTCTTCGGAATCAAAAGGGCAGCGCTCGGTTAACGCTTTCCTCGCCTGCGTGTAAAGATCCACCCCCGGCGCCACCAATGGGGTGGCCATCGACAGGCCGCCATTAGAAGGCAAGGAAGGGGACGGTATCGTCTCTGAGGCACCAGATCCGGCGGCGGAGGCGCCGGTTGTTGTCCGCCGCTTGGATCGGCCACCAGTCATCGCCTCGATCCGTAACGAGAACCCATGGAACGAACCACGGGGAGGAGAACAATGAGTGAATCGGACCAGATCTTCACGTCATGTGGTGGCGGCGGCCTGTAATTTCTTGGATTAGGGTTAGGGTTTCGTT
Organism: Dendrobium catenatum; assembly: GCF_001605985.2. NCBI lineage: Eukaryota > Viridiplantae > Streptophyta > Magnoliopsida > Asparagales > Orchidaceae > Dendrobium > Dendrobium catenatum. The sequence continues at coordinate 1,270,400 of NW_021318596.1, read as the reverse complement.
TCAGTTTTCTTTTTTTCTCGACTTTTCCCTTTTCTCTCGCTTCAATTTCGGATCCGTTTGGAGGAAAGGGGACAAATTTTTATTTTTGGTCCTTTTCCAATCTTTTTTTTTTTTAGCTCGGAATGTAGCTATTGAATCGGTTGGAGTTCTATCACGTATGGATAAATTAATGTTCGCTAAGCTTTGTTCTTTATAAATTAAAAAGGATTCCGGTCACCAATGGTGAGCGAGAGTGGGGTTCGTTCGTTGGTTCACCTCTTGGGTGTGTGCCTGTGTGGAAACTTGTCGAGCTGATGCATGGGCGCTTACGTGTTTTTCATTAACGCATTGGTACGTTTGCGGTTGGATAAGATCCATTTGGATGCTTATAATTTATCATAGAATTTTTAAATATATAATTTATTTGAATTAATTTTATTATTATGTATTAGAAGCTATCTTACAAAATAATAATAATAATTGACTTAATTATGAATATTAATTAAAATGTTACAATCAAACCATCTAATTTTCAAATTTTTATTGAGTCTAATTTTTATAAAATTATTTTTTAATTCATTTATAATAGTAAGAAGTTCAATCAATATGTCATTATATCATTCTCCACTTCTTATTGCAAAAAATAAAATAAAATAAAAGTGTACATATCTAAATTTGAGATTCTAAAATAAAGTCAACCTCGCTTCATTGGATCTTGCCCACAAAATTACAGAGTGAGCTAAGAGCTCAATAAGTTATCAGAATCTACAACTGCAATCAATGCAAAATAATAGAAGCAGTATGTATATAATCAATCAATTCATAACAATATAAAATATGTAAGAGTATCAAAATATAATCATTAATATGAACAATATCAATTCATGTAAATTGTGAGAATCAATACAAGTAACGTAATATGGAAGTCAATACTCAATAATCATATAGGGATAAGCATGTTTTGCATTTATATATCCACATAAAATATAACACAGCTGGTCTATCATAGATATGTATATATATATATATATATATATATATATTCATACCATATCAAGTAAATGTTATATAGCTATTGTATGCATGTCGTGCAGTATCAATGCATGTATATCATATGTTACATCAAATGCAATGTATTTTGTATCTTATACATTTCATATGTATAATGCATCATTACATAAATCTTATAAATATTATCAATGATATCATGTGTTTGTATAAATCATATTTTGGATCATATTCATATCATATTATATATTATAACTTATACAGTTTATTATGAATGCTCATATCATATGTATATGCAAAAAAGGCATGACAGCTAGCTATTTATGATATTTTTTGTATTAACTCCTACATGTCAATCTTACAAGAATCAATCTCAATCATATCAGCTTTGTTATCAAGAATCAATCTTATATAAAATGTCATAAAGTCAAGCGACTTTCATGTTAAAAGTTGTTACTTTATGCTTGTTGGTGTATCAGTCAGTCCCATTATACCTCTCTTTTCATATCTCTTGGATTACACTACAAACTGTCTTTAAAAGAAAACTCATTGTCTCACCCACTTGTTTATGATATCATGTCTCCATCCAAATTGAATATTAATTTCCAACTAGCATTTCTTGCTTTTACATGTATTTTATCACATGTAATTTATAATAACAAATATTATGGTCAATAATCATAACATATAAATTTACTCAGTGTGCTCATCAGTATGCATGTATTATGCTAAAATACATGTTAGACCATATTAATAATAAAATAATGCATATCATGTATTTTATGTGTACATATATTACATTGACTCATGATCTTTTCATATTTAGTATTATTCAATTCATTTCAATAGAAATAACATATATGCAAAACCAACCAGTAAAATTTCAAAATGATTGTGTTAAGATATTTAGGATAGCAATATCTACAATATATCAAAAGTTACATAGTGAATGTTTACTAGAATTAGAGATATCATATTTTAATTGATTTTAGGAGATAGAAAAATAGACAAAAATTAAAATCACAAAAAAACATAAGCATGATTAACATAGTCTACCATGAATAACCACTTTTTGTAACTAGAGTGATGAAAAATATCAATTTGAACCCCATTTTCTCTTTTTGACTACGATAATTTGGATAGTTTTAAAGTTTTGGAATATGAACCAGTTAGTGAACAATATCTTCTCCATATGAGATGATATATTGTTCCTAATGTTGTGTTAGATTTCAAAATTAAAGTTTGAATTTAATATTCCCAAAAATAATTAAATATTTTCAAAATTAATTATATATTTAAATATACTTTTCAATCAAAACATGGGCCTAAATGTTTTCTTACAAACTTTTCCTCATATTTTCATCCGGGCTTGGACTAGCATAGCCAATTTTAATGCAAAAAAAAACAAGTGCTAACAATGATTAACTTTTCCAAAGTTACAAATTCTTTATAAATCAAATAAATACAAATTATGATATATTAAAATTTAAAAAATAAAGTTATTATTTAGACTTTTCTAAAATTCAACATTTATTTTCAAACTTCTATAATATTTATTTGTTCATAAAATATATGATGTAATGGATTGATTTGACAAATTTTTTCTCCTTTTTGCTCTCTTCTCTCACTGGAATGCAAAGGAATGGGACTGGATTAAGGTGGTGAGGGATTTAAAAATATATATACATTTTGATATTTTTATTTATTTTTTTTTAACCTATGGTTGTGATGCTCAAGATACTAACATCGCTACGCTTACTCAAACTTTAGGAGACCCGAGTGCTTGGCATCACAACGCCTAGTAGACTAGACGCCACAAATGCAATGACCCTTAATTTCTATAATATAAATCTTAACATGTAATAGTTAAATAATATTTTAGATATCATTATAAGTCTAATTTGTAAATCGTTTTGCCATAAAATGGATATTATTATGCTTTAATTTTAAATTTTTTTTCCTGATTTTACGAGCAGTATGAATGTGACAATAATAAGTTCCATATTTGATTATAATTCCTTAAGAAATCGACACGTCAATACGAGAGGGTTTTTTTTAGATCATTGGGTGTTCATTTTAAAAACTGATTTTACCAGAGTTTTTCAGGGATGATAAAATATTTTATGAATATTTTTTTATATCTTTTGGATCCCCAAATTTGAAGATATAAAATAATTTATAAGAATTTTATGCTTAAAAATAAATAATTGGTATAATTATTAATGCATCATAAAATATTTTATTATAGAAATCTTAATCCACTTCATGTAATCCAACTAAAAACATTGCTCGTCTAAAGGTAGGTTGTCATTACCCCGCTTCTGATTTTAGTGATTTTGCTTCTTTTATAATTTCTTAATTTTAATTAGGTCAGAACTTACAAAAGTTATGATTACTCAATGTTTAACAAACTACAACAATACAACTTCTAGTATGTTATAATTTAAACCATTTTACATATATTGACATGAATATATTAATTTTTACTAGATTTTTTGTATGATTAAGGAAATATCTAATTTCGTAAATATGGAAATTAGATAATTTTTTGTCAAAATCACATAATAGCAGTGTATAACATGCATAATTAATATATATAGTGTATGAAAATGAGTATATTAATTTTTTTTAGGAATGTCACTACTTATGATTCATATGTGTATTTTATACGCACTAGACTAATGCAATGAGCTAAATATTAACCAAGTCAACAAAGTTTAACAAAGCACACATACACTTCAATTCAATTCAAATCTCTCGACCAGAGCTTTCAAGTCAACCCAACCCCTTGGAATAACCCATTAGGTCCCTAAGAGGTTCCCTTTGAAGTTCTAAGCTTTGGGTTGACTTGTGTCAACTGTATAGCTTGACCGAAGTGTCCAAAGAAGGTCTTCCTTGATCCATATCTCACCTTAAGACAAATCAAATCAAACTAATGGTTATATTGGGTCCCCAATGACCCAATGCACCTACCCTAGCTGGCCCAGCCCTTGAGTTAACTCAGGCTAGCAATTGGGCTAACCCGAAGTGCCCAAATTTTCCTTGACTTGAGCCATTTTCCAATCAAAGGCCCACCAGGCTAAACCAGCACTTCCATTGAGTAGCCCTAGACCCAATGCATCCACCCTAGTCAGCCCAGCCTCTGGCTTGACTTGGGTAAGGACTTAGGCTAGCCCAAAGCGGCAAAGCCATATTAACTTTATCCCATTCTCACCACAGACCAAATTAAACTCAATTTCCACTTGCATTGAGTACCCCTTGACCCAATGTTTCTGTCTCATTAAACTCATGATTTGGCATAACATGGGTTGCATCCAAATCAATCAGAATCGTACAAGTTTGGGTCGACTCAAGCAATGGTGCTAAATTAGGCTTCACAATGGCTAATTGATCCCTCAGTTGAGTCTACCAGACCCTCCAGCATCCTTTCCACTTCACCCTGACCCGAACTATGGCTAGCGATGGTTGAAGCGAATAAGATCAACCTCTGGTGGTCCCCTCTATCTTGAGCCCCGTCTAAAGGTTTTCAAGGCCCTGGTCTCATTGGCATTGAGTTTATGGAGATCATATAGGTTGTCCTCATCAAGTTGGCAGCCAACCAATGGCTTGCCCGATCAACCAGACCGTCCAAGGCCGCGGTCATAGTTTGAATAGGACATCTCGTTATCCCCAGCCTCATTCGCTTTCGGCTTCTTAATTTCATTACCCATAGCCTTCTAAGTAGTCCTCTCCCTTCTCCCTGCCCTCAAACCCTCTCTGGCCATCAATTCGAGCGAGCTCTAATGAAATCTCTATGCACTCCACTCGAAGTCCTACTTCTGGCGATCCTCCGACCACGAATTTTTAAGGAGAAGTACTCGCCTTCACCCTCTCAAGCTTCATGATAAAGAAACTCATTTATTGAGGCTTTCTCTAAGGTATAAATTAAATCATGAGCTCCCTAGTTAAGTGGTTTGGTCAAATGTGAAGTAAACCTTCAACCAACCAATTTCCTCCATTGATTGAAGGATCACATCCTTCTGATACTTTCTGCAAGTTTTGATAGAATTTCACCAGTATGATCCCTCGGATCATGCCAAAATATGCCACGATTACAGAGACGTATTTTCTAGCATAATTTACATTGATTTGGACACCACTTGTATCCGGCAGATGCATATCCGTAAAAAATTTTACATGTAAACAGTCATTTCGCTGTAGTGATCTTGCATGTTAGGGGCTGAACCGAGCATAAGAACTAGGCTCAGCTTTTTCTAAGTTATATTCACCAAACGATTGCTCTAGGTGTTGAGGGGTAGTGGCAGGATCATTTAAATATTTGTATTGAAGATTAATTGGAGGTTGAACCATCTTTCTGCATTATACTCGTTTCCAGGTTATTCCAAAGTCTGATTTAATTTTGAGAAAATTTATTACGTGTGGAGTTTGAACATAGCTTTGCATTTGGATACCAATTAAATGCTGACACATGCAGCCTGACAACCCGACTCAATCCAGTGGTCTAGAGGTCAAAAATTTCAAAATCGCATAAAATGAAAAGTCTTGGCATTCAGAGTTTGGTCACTTTCCATCATCGAATAAGGTTTGCTCTCCTTTATGTTTAGGTGCTCTTTATCTTCGTATAAGGATCACTTTATACTTTTTTGTTGTTTATTTTATTTTATTTTATTTTTAGCTTTTTTTGTTGTTTATCTTAAAATAGTTGTTAGAGTTTAGGATTTAGAGTTCAGGACATTCACTTATGTCCATTTTGAATCTACTACAAACCAGCAAATGCCGTTCGACTTTAGATTGTTAGGTTTTCTTTAATTTTTTATATTCAAATGCCCGGAAGAGGCATTCTTATGTACAACTTTAGGCTTTTTTTAAATGTTATTTAATCCTAATACACAACTATGTATTTTTGAATTTTTTCTAAGATTTTTTTTTATCCTAATACACAATTATGTATTAATGTGTGTAAGCTTTGATACAATGATATTAATAGTTTCTTTATCATTTTTGTTCATTTTAAATCTTTTAGAACTTGTACACAGCTGTGTATTAGGAAAAATTTTCTAAATATGTTATTTTAAACCGAATACACAACTGTCTATTTCTAAAATTTCTTTGAAAATATTATTTTTATCATAATACACATATGTGTATTGCTGTGTATAAACTTTGATAAAATGATTGATATATCATTAAAAAATTATCTTGATCGGGCACAAATATCAAGGCAAAATGAAGTTGAAAACTTCAAAAATTAAATTTGGGATCACTTGAACTCCAATTTTAGCAAACTTATAGTCAAACTGAACGTCTCGGAAATACGAACCCAACGACACAAAATTTGACTCAATCCAAGCTCAAATGAGTCCAAATCGAAGACCCGATCAGCGATGTTGGAAGGTTCAAACCACAGTTTGGATTACCAAACGGTTTCCAAACATGACATACTTATAATCGAATCAAGTGGCTCGACGAGACGAATCCAACAAGCCCAAGATCGTTGAATTCCAATATCATTAAGGCCTTAAAATGTCTGACGAATAGTACATGACCAAGGGATTCAATATCGGTCGTCCATCCAACCACTCCCCATTTACCCCTAATCTCTCACCTATTTACATGTCATGCCACTCCATAATATCTATAAATAAACCCCTTATTTTTTATGATAGGAGACCCAAGAGCCAAGTCAGAAGAGAAGGAGGAGGAAGGAAGAAGAGGAGAAGAGAAGAATAGGAGGGAAGAAATTCCTCCTCGACCACCGACGGAATTCCGTCCGACTTCCAAGTGACGTCGGAATTCCGCCCGACTTTCACGGGACTCCGGAATTTTACTTGACCTCCAAGTGACGCCAGAGTTCTGCCCGAATATCATCTAACGCCAGAGTTCTCCTCGGCCTCCAACTAACGTCGGACTTCTACCGACGCCAGACCTCCACTCTTCGCCAAGTTTTTACTTGACACCAGACTTCTACCAATTGTCAGACTTTCGCCGGACATCTTTTTTATCATGGATTTCTGTCCATTATTGGACTTCTACCTGATGCCATCCTTTTGACCTTCATCATCAAATAATGGTCCTTTTGACTTACGTCGCCCATCGACTATAGTCCTTCTGACCTCTATCGCACATCGACTACGATCCTCCTGACTTACGTCATCCACTGACTACAGTCCTTCCGACCTCCATCTCCTGCCGACAATGATCCCACTGACTTGCATCGCCCACCTACTATAGACATTCCGACCTCCATCGCCAACAACGGTCCTTCTAACTTACGTTGCCCACCGATCGACTACAATCCTTCTGACCTCCTTCGCCCGTCGACTACGGTCCTCCTGACTTTCGTCGCCCACTGACTACAGTCCTTCTGACCTCCGTCGACCGCCGACTACGGTCCTGCTGACTTACGTCATTCACCAACTACAGTCCTTCCAACCTTCGTCACCATTCGACTACGATCCTCCTGACTTACGTCGTCCATCGACTATAGTCTTTTCGACCTTTGTCACCAGACAACGATCTTTATGACCTCCGTCGCTTGCCGACTACGATTCTTCTGACCTCCGTCACCAGACTATGGTCATTCTAAACAAACAAACACATCAATAGTGAATCTTTGCATTCCTACAATGTAATGTACTCAATATGATGTACATTAAGCCAATAACTTCCCCTAAGGAAGGACCTCATTTGTAATCAACTGCAATACTAGTGGATTCATTCAAACTGGGCTGGTCCTCGTGATTTCCCCCTTTTCAGGGGTTTTCCACGTAAAATTTTTTGTGTCTCAAGTGAATGATGCACCCGCTCTTTTTATTTGTGTGTGTGCTAGATCTTCGTACAACGCTAAGACATTAAACTTTATATTTCTCTACCATCGCGAATACTCCAGGATGCAACAATGATATTAATAGTTTATTTGTTATTTTTGTTTCTTTTAAATCTATTGGAGCTTGTACATAGCTATATATATTAGGATTTTAATTATTATTTTTATCCTAATGCATAACTTTGAATTTCTTAAATTTTTCTAAAAATATGATTTTTATCCTAATACATACTTGTGTATTATTATGTACAAGCTTTGATATAACGACATTAATAGTTTGTTTATTTTAAATCTTTTTGAGCTTATTCATAGTATTGTATTAGAAAAATTTTCTAAAATTTTTATTTTTATACTAATGCACAGCTGTGTAGAAGGCTATAAGCTATGACAACAATTTCAATAATGTATTTGTTATTTTTGTTCATTTTAAATTTTTTGGAGCTTACACACAATAATAGCCCGTGTTTTTTACTTTAAAATTTTTTCTGGATTTATTATAACTTTAAATTGTAAACCATCTTAGCTATAATATTTTGATTGAAGTATTTTATTTATACAATTTTTTTTTGTAATTTTTGGACTCCGGTGAAAATCCTTAAGAAATTGATGCCTATCGGTACAAGTTAGGATTTCGAAATCGTTAGGTGTATTTTTTGTAAATTGATTTCATTGATATTTTTGAAATAATATGATTTATTTTATGAATATTTTTCTATAAATAAAAAAAAAAGTCTAAAAATATTTTATTTAAATTTTATACTAAAGAAATTGATTAAATTTAATATTATAATAATATTTTATTATAAATATCCTAAAGCACTAATACGTTTTATTAAAAAGCTTTTTAAATATTTATTTTCCCTTAAGCAATCGGTTAATAGAGACTTGAAATGAGAAATGTGAGAGAAAAGAGAAGAGAGAGAAAGAAAACACTTAGATTTAAAGGCCGTGGTGCGATTTTTGTCCATTGAGCCTGTTGGGATAATTCTTGTCTCGCTATAAGGAAGATTTATCCTATTTATGATTTCAAAAAATTTGTGTTTTTTATATTTTTTTGCTCAAATTTGTATTTTTGTTACCGAAAAATATGAATAACTTTGTATTGACAGAAACTTTCACCGCGTAATTTTTTGTATGTTATAGAAAACATGATTACGAGCATTTTAAGTATTTATTTTAAAATTTTCACTGTGTGATTTTAAAAATACAATGATTTTTGTTTACCCTAAAATTTATTTTAATATCTAAAAATAGTAATGTAGTACAATAAAAGTCTTAAAATATTATTTTATACAATTTCTAGTATTTTTGTAATTTTCTAAAAAAGTTTATTTTTTCATAATAGGATTTTTTTGTTGTCTACCATTATGATATTTTGTCATATTCTTAATTAAGCTCAATTATGCTTTATTTATTACAAAGCATTTAAAATGGATGTGGATATATACTTGAGTAATAGTTGATTGCTATTACTAATATAATAATATGATAATAATCTGAATGTGTGAAATAAATAATTAAAGATTGGTTGACCTGTTGGTTAGAGACTAATTGACCTGTACAAGATGGTGGGCTGATGAATTTTCCTTTAAATAATATGGTTTGTCATTATCATATACTAATTCACGTGATACACTGATTGAGAGTTATAAGAAAATCATTACTGTGCCAACGAGTAAGGAGTGACGACTCTATTTACTGAGCCAACGGTTTACTAACACTGAAAAACACTGTGATAACAAATGCTTCTACTTGTTAAGTATGAGTATTGATATATATATATATATATATATATATATATTAGGCATTATTCTTATTTTTGTATGGATTTATTGTTACTGTACGAATTTACTATTATTGTATTATTCTGCTACTCATGCCACTGAATTGTTATTGTTATTGATTTAAATACTTATATTATTTGATATTACTGATGCACTATAATGATATTATGTATGTGATATTAAGCACATGATATAAATTACCTGAATAGTATTAATACGCTCTTATATGATTTTACTATATTGACATGATTTCGATAATCTTTATTGATATTTGATTTGATACTTTATATGGTTTATGTACTGATTGATATTATTGGTATGATGATTGTTTTATAGATTTGACATTTGTAATGGATTACTATTTTACTAGTTTTTATACCTTAGTGCTGTACTACTTATAGATTCTATTACTATTGCATTTGCGTTTACTATTTCTGTACTCATTCAATGATTATATGAATTTAACTGTTATAATTTGACTGTTAACATATATATTGTTCATTCACTATTCTTTGAATTCAATTATAGGTTTTGGTGACCTGCTGGGCTTTTTAAGCTCATTATATATGGTTAAATGATTTTAGGTCAGGGCAGGAGAGCATGAGTGTGAGGCTAGTCAAGATTCTTCAAGATTTATTTTTTTGTTATAGTCCTGAGTAGTGTATATAATTTTTGGGAATGAATATAAATGTGTGCATTGATTTTTTGAAATATAGAATCTATTTTATTATTTAATATTGATAGATGATATTACTTAGCTCTAATTATTATTTATTAAAGGAGAAATGAATAATTCTTCTAATTTAAATTCTAGGGCATCACACACATAGTTGTGTATTTGGGAAATTTTCTGAAAATTTATTTTTATCCTAATACATAGCTATGTATTGATGTGTATAAGCTTTGACATAATGATTTCAATAATTTTTTTATTTTTTTTATTCATTTTAAATTTTCTAGAGCTTTTACACAGTTATGTATCAAGGAAATTATGTTGGACAAATTATTAATCCCCTGTACACACATTTGCATATGTATAATTCAATTATCACTTTTTGTTATAGAGCATCATGATTTAGAGTTATATACAACTCTTTAGTTCTTTTCAGCAATGATTTTAAGGACATATTAAAGGAATTACACATACATTAATTTTTGGAGTTCTCTACATTACAACAGAATGCTCCCATCATACACATGTTGTTGTCATTATGGGATATGCCAAAGCAATGCTTCATCATCAAGTGGTATGAGCTACAAATTACTACATTTGACGTGTCTCTTAATATAGAAATGGTAAACATGGGAGCTGAATTTAACATGGAATGTGAGACATTATCACTATTTACTTCAATCGATATTATAAATGAGATGATAAGACTAAAAAAATCAACTCATCACACCCTTGCCATAAATAAATTTATCATGTTTTTATTGTCTAATTTATTCTTTCACTTTAATAACTATAGAACCCCAACGAGGCTATTTAGTGTTGCACATAATATAGATTAATTCTCATTTTACAATTAGGCAACGATCATTAGGGATTTCTTAGTTGCTTAGCTTGATAGGATTGCTAAAAAGTTTGATAACTTCAAGGCACTAAGTATGTTAAGTGATAATTTATATATTTGACATAAAATAAGTTCAAAAAATTAATTGAATGTACTAGAATTCCTATAAAAACCCTAATTTCAATTACAATCCTCGAACTTCATCTCTCCTTATCTACATCTCCGCCGTCCCGGCCACCTCGCCGTCCCCCACTAACCTCCACCGCCAGCCTCAAGCAAACGCCTTTCCCCTTAACCTTTCTCCATTCCCCGACACCGATCTACATAATCCCTGCCCTCATTTCCCCTTAAAAATATCTTGCATCCATCTCAGATCCCTTTCCAATGGAAGGTGAAACGGCCTCTGATCCCATCGCCGACGGATCTCCGCTGGTGTCTCGGGTGCGGAAACTTTTGTTTCGGCGAATGCTTGTCGGTGTTAAAGACGGGCGATTCTTTCTTGGGTCTTTCCATTGCATCGACAAGCAGGGCAACATCATCCTGCAGGACGCCGTAGAGTACCGCAGTATCCGACGATCGCCGCAGTCGCCGATGGAGCAGCGGTGTCTTGGTATCATCCTAATTCCTGCTGCCTGCCGCTCTTCCTGCCATGTAGATTGCTCCATCAACGAGCAGATGTCTCTGCTATCTATCATTTGATGAAGATGGGAATCTGGAGGTGAGGGTTCAAATTCAACTGAATAAGGCTTCTTTTATTATTTCGAGTTTGCTGTTTCTGTTATGGAACTAAACAGCGCTTTTGTTTGATAAGCTTTGAATCGTAAGTGTCAAATGCAGAAATCCACGTATTTTTGTACACAATTCTGTTTATATTCATGAGTTCATTTGTATAAAAATACTTTGATGAAATGGAATTACGATCTAACTTGTTAGTTAATGCTATTTCACGAAATTTTTAGTTTGCGATCTAACATTTTAACCTTTATATATGATTTTAACTTCTAAACCATATCAAAATATATGAATGTAAAAATTTGTTTTGAATAAATTAGTATTAGTGAAATTTTTATATAATTTAAAGATTTAAATCTAATATAAACACATAAAATTTTTTATGCTAGCTTTGTGAATGCATAGAAATTTTTGTGATATGCATGCAAATTCTTCTTTTTTCTATTGTTTATGTTGATAAAAAGCTCACTTTAAAACATCAAAACTAGCACTCTAGCTCCCTTCCTCTCTCAGCATTAAGTCATTGCCTTCCTCCTCTCCGCCCTCCTCTTCCTTGGCTTTGCCAAAGCCATTGCCAACATAGCTGATGAGGAGCCCAGCTTCCTCCTCTCCACCCTTCTCATGCAGATGACAATGATAAAGATGATCAGATCGATCGCACACAACAACTGAGAGTTGGGAGACTGGTGAGATCTATTCATTTTTGTCGGCTTTGACGATGTTGCTGGTGGTAAAATAATTGTGTTGTTATGCCATATCTGAATGTGATTTCCTCTTGGTTTAGAGTGTCAATCTTTTGAATTTGTTGTCCAATTTTTTGTCCATTATTGCTTTTGGGAAATTTCTTTTAAAAATTTGGGAAAGTTGGTAGCTTGGCCTCCAAGATAAGATTTTTTTTTTTTGTTTTTCAGGGCTTTATGAGATTTCATTAAATTCTTAATAGTTTGTCTCATTCTTTTCCTCTAGCAGTTTTTTTTTTTTTTTTATCGACCTAGTTAAACTGTTTGGATTTGAGATTGGGGTGATTTTTTTTTTCCTTTTTTTATATTTATAATCTGAGGCAGCTAGAGATGATTATAGTTTACTGATATTCCATATTCTTGGCATTCTTGAAGGAAGATGAAACATTGATGCATTTAAGTAAAGGGAAAACTAAGTTTTTTATCTGTCAAGAAGATGATGGGGGTCGATGGGATGAACAAAGATTAGAGTTTTCTGTAATATCTTTCCCCACTGATTAATAGGTGCTGTTGTCAACAGCTTCAAGGTTTATCATGAAAGATCATGCTGTGTATTGCCGATGTAACTTACAATAAAAGGTTCCAATTACAAGCTTTGGAGGGGAAGCAAATGAAGGTACAATGATTGATGTTGTTATTATGAACATGGCAATAATCTTAGTTCTGTTAAGTCTCTTATGTATTGAAAGTTCTTTTAGCATTGTGTTGTTTTGATGAAGGTTGTAAATTTCCAACTTTATATTAAGTGATTTTATTATAATCATTTTCTGTTGTGAACTATCATTCTGAACTGCTTGTTCACTAATTTGTCCAAAGCAGAGTTATTCTTTCCCTATACATATAATTCATTAAAGCAAGAACTGCCATTGCATGGGCAATTAAAGAAAATCGGATGCGCTTTAAATACTTGAATATTTTGAGGTATTTTCATGAGCATAAAATAATTATAAGTGATTTTTTTTATTTGATTTAAAGTAAAATAAATACAGTTAAAAAAATCCAACGATGGTGGTGGTTGACGATTGCAGTGGGCAGCGGCGATGGTGGTGGTTGACGATTGGCAGTGAGCAGTGGCGACGGTAGGGTAGGCGTTGGTAGTAGGCGATGACTGACAATGGTGATGATGATGATAGAGAATTACGGTGTATTTAATAAATATTGTCAAAATCTAACTATTTCTAGATATACTAAAATTAAAATAAAGTGTGGATTTTAAATACTTCAAATTTTACTTTTTATTTTTGAGATATTTATGTCAATTAAAATAAATTTACACGCATCACATGCAGGACTCAAAGTATTCTGTTAGCACAGCTATAAAGCAAAAACTCACAAGTGCGAAATGTATAAAAAAGTTCACAAGTAAGCCTGAAGAAATTCCTCGTCAAAGTCTTTGTCAAATTTTACGTTTACTTACCTAAAGCAACACTCACACGTTAGCAGAAAATCTAACTTTTTTCCTTGTTAGTTTTAGATGAAGACGAATCTTTCGATATAAAAGTGATTATAAAATTGTTGTGTTTAGAAAGGAACTTTTGAACCATTGTGACTTCAATCTGATAGGGACGGAACGTCTTCGACGGAGGCGAATGGAGCTTTTTAAAGACTCATTCAAAAGTCTACCTCATGCGAAGGAGGCCAAGCCGGATATCAACAAAGAAATTTAGAAAGGGAAAAGCAAGCCCTCGGTAGGCCTAAGGCTATTGGAAGGGAAGCTATATTATTAAAATGGCCAATGGCAGGGAAGATTATCAGGCATGAGAAGGAACATGCGAAGCTCGGTGGGAACTTTGTGGGTAGGCAAGACGGGAGAGCGAAGGCCTGCGAAAACAAAAGAGGCAAAGTCGAAAATCCACAAAGAAATGCAGTTGGGATTTCGCTCTTTTTCACGCGAGAGAGTTGCGGTGTATTTGAAATTTGCTTAATTTGACCTGGTGTCAAATACACCACAAATACCCTACCGAGCGAATTCGGAATACTTTACTTTGGCACTGTAGCTTTACTTTGCATTGTGCCAAAAATCAAAATATTTAAAATGCATGCAAAAACCAAAATATTTAAAATGCATGCATTCCTTTTGCAATGCACGTTGAATCAAACAGCTCCTTAAAGTACTACATATGTAAACTTCTCAAAAATAAAATAATTTATCATAAATTTGATTAAAGCGATGCAACACTCCAAGGTCTTGATGTACAATGAAGATTTTACAATTTGACCAACACTTCTCCTTTTTAGGTTAGAATGAATGAGAAAATGAGCTTTGGTGTTTTATACAAAAATTAAAGAAGTTATTCTTTTGAGTTATGCACTTGGTGGTTAAACCCTTCATTTGGGTTTTCCTTGATGGAAGACCTAGTTTTTCGTTTAGGTAATTGCTGATTTCTCTTCTCCCTTCTCTTACATTCCTGCCAACATCTTCGCTTACATTTCCCTCATCTCCGAACACCTTTTCCTTGCTCCTATAATTATTAAATATGTCATTCCCTCCTTCATAAGCAATATGCCAAACATGATCTTCTAGTTACCTAGTATTGATCCCTTCCCCTCCATCACTCTCTAAGTCCCATGGATATTTAAGAAGAAAGAAAAAAAACTCTAGATTTGACGTCCAACATTCCTTTAAAACTTCAGGATGTTTTTAGTCCCCAGATACACCATTAGAACCTTCATCCAACAAAATGTTCCAAATTAGACACTTTGAAGTAATGATGGTCTTTCTACCCTTACACATTCTTAGAACTTTTGGATATCCACTAATAACTCTTGAAAACATCTCTTTAACTTTCCCATAATACTACCAAGTGGATCCATGCCCTAGATCCTTCCTCATTCGAAACTCTAACTATTGAATTCTAGGGAGATATTAATGTGTTTCACCCACCCTCCACACTTGACCAACCCCATATGGTGTCCACCACCTCAAAAATCCTCACACAACATTCCAAGGAAGCATCTCTTAAAAGGAATCCTACTACAATATGTTGAAGCCATAGATCAACCTTTCCAAGTCTAGGTCATAATGTTTGTTATAACACAAATATTTGAAAAATGCATTTTTATCTGCGACAGTCAAGAATTTATTAAGGAGTTATTATAAGTCCAAATAAGAAATCCTCTTCTCCATAACATGTCTATTGTTGTGCTTTATTTTCCCTAAAGTTTTCATAATTTTTTGACACTGGTGAAATTTCTTAAGAAATTAGCACCTGACGGATACAAGTAGGAGTATTGGGACCATTAGATGTCTGTTTTGCAAACTAATTTTACTTAAATTTTCTAAATAAAATAAGTTATTTTATGAATATTTTTCTATAATTTTTGAATACCTAAAAGAATTTCTATGAATTTAGTATTGAAGATTCATTAAAATATTATTATTATATTATTATTTTACAAAATATTTAAATACATTTTAAATTTTATTAAAAAGCTCGTTTTCATGTTTTTTTTGCTAACGTGAAACGACAGATAACATTTTAAAGAAATTGAAAAGAAAAGAGAGGTGAGAGAAAAAGGAATTTGAATTTTGACAGATGTAGAGCGAATTTTGTCTGTCAGCCCAGTTGGAAATTTTGCTCGTCTCGAGGTAGGTTAAGTTTTGCCAACTTCATATTTTAATAATTTTGTGTTTTTTTTGTATTTTTTCAATCAAATTTGTATTTTTGAAAACTTTGTTTTGATAAAATTTTTACCACATAACTTTTTATATGTTATAGAGATTGTTGTTATGAATATTTTAAGCATATTTTATAATTTTTTTGCCAAGAGATTTTGAAAAAGCATCGATTTGGGTTTAGAACCGCTGCAAGAAAATTTGTAGGGGTTAAAACCGCTGGTAAAGGTCCAAAATAGTGCTGCAATAGCGCCATTTTCTGGTAGTGATTTTAACATCTAAAAATAGTGTTTCATTTTAATTAGAGCTTCAGAATGATGTTTTACACAGTTTGTGGTAATTTGGTTATGTTTGAAAATTGTGAATTTTTACGTAGTAGTATTTTTGTTGTCTAATGTTGGGACATTTTGGCAATTTTTGAATTAAGTCTTATTATGCTTTAATTAATGAAATGCATTAAAAAATATGTTGTAAAGTGTTGTGATGTGACGTCTGCGCCAGTGGGCGGCCGAGATGAGATTATGTTATGTTGGGGCCAATGGGCAGCTGAGATTGGATTCTGTTATGCTGGTGCCAGTGGGCGGCCGAGATGGGATTCTGTTATGCTGGTGAGATTCTGTTACCTAAGTGTTGTTATGCTGGAGCCAATGGACTACCAATGTGGGATTCTGTTATGAAGTGTTTGCTTATAATTTAGTTCATTTTAGTATATTTAATTGTATTTAACTTCAGTATATAATTCAGCATAGTGATCTTATTATTATTTTTTTTTAATTATTGAACTTTGTTTTAGGCTACAATAGCATACTGGGCCGTGTTAGCTCATTCTTGTTTTTACTTTTATTTTCATGACCGGGGAAGGGTGAGGAGCGAACTTAGTAGTTGGGATAATAGGCTCTCATTTACGTTATCTGTATGTTTTGTTAATTTTGATTTTTGCAGGCTTGTCTTTTATTTTTTGTTGTGCTCTATGTTGTCAAGCACTGTTGTAGATAGATTTTAGATTATATATGTTTTGGATGATATATATAAAAATTATGTTGAGATTCCGTAGTCTTCCACTTTGTATTGCATTCAATAGTGGCTCTGTGTATTATATAAATCGGAAATTTTATTTTAATATTTCTCCAACAAGATCTTTGGGTTAGTCTTGCCACAATCGGATATAATATGACCTGTGTGATATCGGGTCACATTGGATTGTGACAATTTTGGCTCTCTTCACATGTTCACCACAACTTCTATAATACCCAAAATTTCAAAATATAAGTTCACTATTTTGGCATAATGGTTTCCCAAAATGTTTCCATTATGTCATACCTCCATAAAACAACAAACCTATTTCCAATCAATTTTTTTTTATTTTGGAAACTTGAATATATATATATATTTCATTTATTATATGGGAATTTAATAACGTATTCAATTAAATTAATTAATAATTAACTAAATTAAATTATAAATTATTGTAGCTGAATAATAATTAAAAGTAATGTTAATATTATATCAATGTAACATACAACCATTTATTTATTAAAAAAAAAACATACAACCATTTATTTAATGTATTTTTTTAATGTATTCTACTATAGCATTTTCACTTATTTGAGGTTTGGCTTGTGGTAATCCCACTGTTAAGAGAGAGTTTGGATAATTGAGTGGAATGAGCACTAATATAAGATATATAAAATAAGCACTCACTATTGAGTGGAAGAGCAATATTAACTAAACACAATTTCCCTTCCCATTCCAAATTCCCCATCCATTTCCATGGAGTTCAAAGGGCTGGCTGTAAGTAGGTGCTGTGGAATCCATGAGGGCTTATTGGGGAGATAAGGAAATGATTGTAATTCTTTAAAATCAGTAAGTTAATAAAGGAAAAAGGGAAGGAAAGGAAGTATATAGGGGTTTTTTAGGAGAGAAAAAGAATTTGAGTTGAAGCTGTACAGATACTTTTGGGTATGTAAATATTATTTGAAGTTTGGTAAGCTCTGTATTTTATTTGATGTGTTAATTATGCTTCTTGTTGTGGAATAATGATGCTAGTCTTAAGTTTTGAAAGACTTGAAGTTTTGGAAGTGTTTGGATTGACCATTTCTTACTCACTTGGTCTTGATAGAAGTATTTCAAGATGGGTGTTGGTAAGAGATATGTCTATTCAGATTCTCCTTCTCCGTCACACTCTAGGTTGAGTACTATAAGGGGTTAAAATGGGGTGTGATAACTTTCCTACCAATGCAATAATCTACATCAGACATACATCTAGATTCAAAATATCTCTTACATATTTAAAGCATTTATTCAATTAAAAAAAAACACACAATAACAACAAGAATGAGAAGAACATAAAGTTAATATGGATGAAGAAAAAATTGGTGATGACCTTTGATACCATCCAAAACAATGACTAGAGTGATACACGCTAAGGATATACTCTACTGCATAATGACATATATGTTGACACTAGGCCAATAATGGTGTAGAAGAGTAGATTTTTATTTTAATTTATGAATATTTTATTTTGTGAGTATTCTTTGATATATATTACAACTCAAGTTTGGGATGCATTAATTCATGTTGAAAATGAAGTCAACGTGCATTGATTTATGGTTAAAATGAAATGACTATTTTGGGATGCATACTAAGGATCATGATTGATTTTGTGAGTTTCCTATGATTTATAGTACAACTCTATTTAGTATATACAAGTTACCTATATAATAAACATTAAGATCCTTTGATTCACATATGACAGTAATCTTAGCATTATAATTAATAGGTAGACAACGAAGAATTTTATTAACTTTTTCATAATTGAAAGCTCTCTACTTAAAGCATGCAGGGATGTCACAATTTGAGTAAACCTAATGTATATGTCCGAGATGATTTCATTAGGCTTTAAGCAAAAAAGTTCATAATCATGCAATAAGATGTTCAACCTAAATTGTTTGACTTCACTAGTACCTTCACATGTAATACATAGTTTATCCTAGATGTCCTTACCAATGATACATGTAGAAACTATCATATAATCTTCGGATTTAAAAGCATAGAAAAAGCAGTTTAAATATTTTACATTTAATTGAGCTATGTTTCTATCCTCATTACTCCATTCTTTAAACGGTATTTTAGTTTTGATGTCATTAACAAAATGAATTGTGCAGAACAACCTTCTTGTACCAAAAATCACATGTGAAAATCAATAGATTGCAAGAAAGTTGACATTCAGATTTTTCAAAAATCAAACGGTTTATTATCAAATAAAGGTGGATGAGTTATAGAATAACCCTCTGTGATGTTTTTAGTACCGAAATGTGTCATGGATCATTTTTCTCAAGGTTTTCTAAAACACTACTTGTGAGAACCTCTATGACACCAATTGTGACACCAATTGAAAGTTCGGTGTAGGATGTTAAGCCTTGTGAACTATCCCTAAGCACACCAAGTGGGCGGGAGAGGGGGTGAATTGTTTGTTTAAAAAAAAAAAATTGAGATTTTTTTAATAATTTAAAACAAACAATGTTATCATCCGATAAGGAAGCAAATTAACAAAATAAAGCTTATAAGTATGGTGATGATGAGTTACTCAAATCAATATATCATCAAACATATAATTTTTTAACATGCAATTTTTTAGAAAAATTAAAGCTCGAAAAAGAAAATTGTAGAAAGTAAACTCAAAATAAACACACTAGAGTTTTATAATAGTTCGATCATACCATGACCTATGTCCACTTCCTGGTGTCCTCCTTTCCAATTATTACACTAAAATTTTAGTTTCTCTCCTTTAGCCCCACAGTTAGGCGGAGAAGCCTTTATAATTTTTCACCAACCTAGTGTGACAGACAACCTTGACCTCTTTTTCACCATCCTAGTGACGATAGAGAACCTAGCAATCCTTTTCACCCTCCTGGTGAAGGCAGAGAACCTGACGATCTTTAGGTTGACGTTTTTCTTCCTAGAGCCACCCAAGAAATCAAGCAAGACAGGTGGATGAAACAAGATAGAAGCTTGCTCGAAGCAGCTGTGTGAAAACCCCTCACACTCTACCCCCACAAAAACACTCATTTCTCCTTCCCAAAGCTCTCCAAGGACTCTTTTCTAAGCTTTATCTCCAAAAAATCAAATAGCCAAAGACTTGAAACAAGTTTATTAAGAGAGCTTAGATACAAGACTTCACAAAAAGCCCTAATAATTCAATTTTGTCGACACTGATTGCACAGTACTATTAACTCAAATAGATATGTTAGTATTATTCAAAGAATAAGGTGTTATATGATTAGTTCAAGTATTTGAGTTGGTAGTCCAGTACAATATAAAGCATCGTCAAGTTCGATTAGTTCAATTGAATTGGATTATTTTCTCATGATTGGTGGTGAATAATTATCATCCCGTGCAAAGATCGGGTCGTATAGTATGATTGGTCCAATCATATAGTACGATCTGACTGTATCAATTAATTCTGAATTTGATCACCTAATTATATGATTATATTAGACAAAAGTTGACTATACAGTACAGTACAATTGGTATCATATGATATGATTATTTTAAATTTGAATATCAAAATATTGCCTAAAATATGATTAACGGTTGAAATCATAATTTTAATTGATCGTCTTGTATGATATGGATCATATAATATAATTGGTTCAAATAGCTTTAATTATGTTAATTAGCCATTATAATGATTTTCTAAATAGTTGATCGTACAGTACAATATATGTGAGACCTCGTTCCCTTACTGTTCCTCTCTGACTTGGATTTTCCTCCCAGGATCGGCCAGGACGAATATTACGAAGATACGTCACAAAGGCGATCTGTAGCTGTTCAATATCGTCTCGAGAATAGTTCTGGAACCGTCCAGGCCAATGTTTGGTTGATCGTCCCAGGACGATCTTTGACGATCGTCCGGGCCGATCAGCTTTATGATATAAGAAAATCAGCTCATTTTGAGGAGAGAGAAAATCATTTTAAAACAAAATATCTGATTTGAGGAGAGAGAAAGAGAAAGGGAAAAGAGGAAAAGCTGAGTTTCGGAGGCCGCGGAGCGCTTTTCGTCCGACGCAGCTGTTGGGAAAAGTGAAGATC
>NW_021318596.1:1231729-1243728 GCF_001605985.2 Dendrobium catenatum | reverse complement strand
TATATGTAGAGAGAGAGAGAGAGAGAGAGAGAGAGAGAGAGAGAGAGAGAGAGAGAGTGTGTGTGTGTGTGCTCGCGCGCGCAATGCTCCAAGATCTAAATTAAAAGAACTATCATTTTAATCTTTTAATAAATAACAACCAGAGTTGTTTAATATCATCTATCAATATTAAATAGTAAAACATATTCTATAATTTAAAATATCAATGTACACATCTGTATTTATTCCAAAAAAATCATATATACTACTTAGGAGTATAATAAAAGAAACATAATCTGAAGAATCCTGACCAGTCTCACACTCATGCTCCCCTGCCCTGATCTAAAATTATTTAATCACATATAACGAGTTTAAAAAGCCCATCATATCACTAAAACTTACAACTGAATTTAAAGCACAATAAAAGAGCAATATGTATGTCAATAGTTAAATCATAATAGTTACATACATATGATCATTGAATTAGTACAAAAATAATAAAATTTATATACAGTATTAATATAATCTATAAATAGTAAAACACTATAGTATAAAAGCGAGTAACATATTAAACTAGAATGAGTGTCAAATCTATAAAATAATCTTCGTATCTGCAATACCAATCAGTATAAAAATCAGGTAAAGTATCGAATCAAAACATCGCAAAAGATTGCTGAAATCATGTCAATGTAGTAAAATCATATAAAAGTATGCATATGCTATCCAATTATTCTATCTCAATATTAAACCATATCTCAATCACATGATCAATAAATCCTGTATATCACATGATTACTATTAGTATAGTGAATCAGTAGAATCAAATAGTATAAGTATCTAAATCAATAATAATAATAATTAAGTAGTACGAGCAATAGAATAATGCAATAATAATAAATTTATGCAATAATAATAAATCTATACAATAATAAAAATAATGCCTCAAGAGCATGCATTTTAGTAGTCACACTAAACAAGTAAGAAGTCCTCGCTATCACGGTGTTTTTCAGTGTTAGTAAATTATTGGCTCAGTAAATAGAGTCGTTACTTTTTGCTCGTCGACACAATAATAATCTTCTTATAACTCCCAATGGATGTATCACATGAATTAATAGAGGACAACATCAAACCACAATATTTAAAGGAAAGTTCGTTGGCCTCCCATCCTGTACGGATCAATCAGTCTCCAACCAGCGGGTCAACCAGTCTTTACTTGCTTGTTTCACACATGCATATTATTATCATAATATTATAAAAGTAATAGCGATCAACTATTACTCAAGCACATATTCACATCCATGTTCAATGCATTGTAGTAAATATGCATAAATAAGATTAATTAAGAAGATGTCTAAATGACATAATGGTAGACAATAAAGAATCCTATTAGGTAGAAATATATATTTTTAGAAAATTACTAAAATAATATGAATTGTATAAAATAATATTTTAAGATTTTTATTGTACTACACAACTAATTTTAGATGTCAAAATAAATTTCAAGATAGACAAAAATTACTGTATTTTTAAAATCACCTAATGAAAAATCTCAAATAAATACTCAAAATACTCATAATCATGATCGCTATAACATACAAAAAGTTACACGGTGAAAGTTTTGTCAATGTAAAGTTATTCATATTTTTCGGTAATTGAAATACAAATTCGATCAGAAAAATATCAAAGACATAAAATCTTTGAAATCAGAAATAGGATAAAAGTTCCTTACAGCGAGACGAGCAAATCTCCCAATTGGCTAGACGGACAAAAATCGCATTGCGGCCTCCAAATCTCAAGTTTTCATTTCTCTATCTTATTTTCTCTCTAATTCGTTTTCATTTTCTCTGTTACCGAATGAATAGGAATAAAAGAAACTTTTAAATGGATTTAAGTTAATGGGTTAAGATATTTAATAATAATATAATAATATAATATTATAATATTTAATTTAATCAATTTCTTTTAATAAAACATTCAAATAAATCATTTTAGAACTTAAACAACTACATAAAAATATCCAAAAAAATAAAACAAGTTATTTAAAAAATATCGATAAACTTGGTTTGCAAAAGGGACACCTGACGGTCCCGAAATCCTCACTTGTACCAATAGATATAAATTTCTTAAAGATTTTCATAGGTGTCCAAAAATTACGAAAAAAATTCGTGTAAGTAAAATACTACGATCAAAATACTATGTCGAAGACAGATTACGATTTGGAGTTATAATAACTCCAGGAAAAAATTGACAAATTTAAAATACGAGCTATTATAGAGAGAGAGGGAGAGAGAGAAGACAAAGAAGTTTGGAGGATGTGGTGTGAGATTTGTCTGATGGGCTAGTTAGGAGATTCATTTTTCTCGAGGTAAGTGTAATTTTTAAATTAGAGTGCAGCAGCATTATGCTTATGAGTGTTGCTACACTAGGTTGGATAGCACAACGATGCTAGAAATCACTATACCACAACATCAAAAGCTCTATTATACAATAACTTTATAATGACATGCAATGTTGTAGTGATGGGTCGGAGCGTCGGGGTGCTAAGCACTAAAAATAAAAATTTTAATATATTTTCCATAAAATATCCCTTCCACAACCACTTCCTCTCCTCACTCTAATTTGCTTTGGTCGGGAAGGCAAGGAAAGAAGAAGTGGAGAGGAAGAGGAGGAGAGAGAGGAGAGAGAAAGTCCGTCAAGCCTTTTTCGTTCATCATTCCTATTCCAAAAATTATTCTGCTCATTTTAAGTGACCATATTCTTAATCATGTTTTTGATGATTTTGATTTCTGTTTTTTATCGCTCTCGAATACACCACAAAATGTATTTTATCCTGATTTATTGAACTTTCATTGTATAACTTTTATGTATGATATATATGATCATCTTTGGTATTTTAACTGTAATATTATTGAACTTTATTAGATAAATTAAAAGCTATGATTTTTTGAAGTAAATACATGATAGACAAATTTATACATCTCCCTATATTTTATAAATTATTATATTTTGTACATGATATTAACTTATATTGCATAAAAAATATAGCATTTGCATGTAAGCATGAAAGAATGGTCATTAATAATATAATTAATATGGGTTGACACTTAAAATATTATACCCTTTCCAAGAGGGTGGGCCAACAAACTTTTCTTTAAATAAAATGTTGATGGTATAATCCTAGTTGTAGCATTTAACTAATTGATCAAATTATGCCGATGGGTAGAGGATGATGACTCTTAAATGATTATAAAAAACTAACTATTAAAACTAGATAATTAAATAAAAATAATCAAATATAAAATAAAGATTGACCATATATATATATATAATAATATATATATAATATAGTATAATTATAATATTAATATATATATAAATATATATATATCTAATACTAATATTATATATAATATATATATATATATATATATAAAAGGATAAAACATCACATTAAAGCTGTTTGTCTTATCTTGATCTTCATAATTATATTTATGATTATATTTACATGATAATGTATTAAACACATTGATACATAGAATTGAAGTTAGATAGAATATGCATTGAGACTGCCTAACATATTAATATGACCCATTGATTGATAATCCTTTTTATCAATATTTTTCTTATAATTTGATTATTGCTTGATACAAATTTTATAGATTACTAGAGCAAACATATTAATTATTTTGCCTTAAATTGAAGGCAATGATAAGTTTAGTTATTTGTTAGGCATTTATATTCATTACACAATATTATATGATTTAACGTAAAGATAAAGATATGACAAATTGAGGCTTAGCAGCATTGGTATTTTAATTTCTCTATTTTATTTGTATTCTTTCGTAACTGCTAGTGGCTATTGGATATATGCTTTTTGAACTTTGATTTTTGAAGCAAGATATAAATATTGATAGTATAAATGTAATTATATTTTTCTTGTTATTTACTTATTTTCTTCAAAGCAAATAATTAGCTTTGGTTATCAAATGATATAATTGAAAATGAATGAATATCGACTGTTAATTGAAAAAAAAAAGAAAAATGAATAAATGAAATAGAGATCAAATTCTTTCACTTTAGATCCCGGGGTGTGGCAGTAGGCTCCTAATACCTTATCTCTAATTTCAATTTTGACATTTCTATAAAAAATTATGGAGTAAAATATATTTTTGAGTATAATAATCTTTTCACCTTGTAATTTTTGGTACAATGTATAATATATTTTTCTTGTCATTTAATTGTATGAAGTTGATATTTCACCCGTTGGTTTTATCTATACAAATTTATTAATATTTTATGTTAAAATATCATTTTCATATTGGTTTTAATTCATAAAAAAAATAAAATGATATTTTAAAGCTATCTTATAAATGATTTTTTTTAAATGTCAAATGTGTATGAAAATTATACACGCATCATCTCCTGAAGTGTAATGTGTTCTAATTCAATATCATGTATTTATGTTACTTTTGTTATATGCATTCATGTTCAGATGATGAAAGTTTTTATGTGAGAGATGTTAAAGTACATTACAAGTTCTATCATACGGGCTCAAATTTCTGTTATGTATTGCTTTTGATCCCGACCCCATTTGTCATGTATACATGTGGGAGGTTATTTTTGACCACATATTAGGGGTGTCAATATTTGACACGACACGACAACCCGACCCGGACCCGACCTGGAAAATCCGGGTTGGACCCGACCCGTTTGATAAACGGGTCGGGTCCGGATTTACAGATTCAACCCGTTTAATAAAACGGGTCGGGTCGGGTTGACCCGGCGGGTTGCCGGGTCAACCCGAAAACCCATTTAATTTAAAAAAATGAATTTCCCGCTCAATCCCGCTGCTGCCCGCTGCCCCTGCCGCGCTGCCCGCTGCCCGCCTGCGAACCCGACGGGTTGACCCGAATTGACACCCCTACCACATATGCTTTATAGAAGTGTGAGAGGTTAAAGGGAGTTATAAGTAGAAGTAGAGTTACAAGGAAAATTGAGTTGGTCTCCTTCAATTAGTGGATAGATTATTGCTTTGATCATCATACCGTTCAGAGGCGAATCAGGATGCGTCACGTCACCCAATACACAGTTGCAGTACACAACAAAATGATGATGTGGTGTGTTCTGATTCGCCTTCGGATGTCATCCGATGATCACACGTAATAATTTCTCCACTTAGTAAGAGTTAACCTCCTACTCATATATGAGAAAATTTTGAAAATGTATTTAACTATTTATACTTTTATCAAAAATTTAATAATTTAATTATGGCACATTTAAACATAATAATTTAATTATTAAAAATAGTATTAATATTAATTAAACTAATTTTTTAATGCGATTTAATTTTTCTAAATGATCATCTGTGCGGCCTTCGTCTACCGAAGATAGCTCATAGCTGAGCGATTCGATTGTGAGAGCCCTAAAACTAGGGTTTCTTCCTTCCCTGCGGCCGCTTGTGGCCGACGGCCTGAGGTCAGCATCCTTTCTCATCGAGCCCCTCTCAATTCAAATTTTCCTTACTTTCCGAATAGCAGAAGAGGTCATCAATTTTTCAGAAGCAAGAATTCTTTCAGGTTACCAAAAAGACAATATTTTTTTTTTAAAATCGAACTGCAACAAATAATGCTGGGGGGCTTGTACGGAGACCTCCCTCCCCCATCATCGAAGAATGCAGCAGAGGAGGAGAAAAGTAGCAACTCAGTATGGTCGAGCAGCGCCAAAATGGCTCCACCTACCCTCAGGAAAACCCCTTCCCTTCTCCCTTCCCCGCACTCCGTGCTGAAGAACCAACAATCACAAACCAAACCCAAAAACCCACTACCTGCCCAATCAAAGAGCTCTGCTTCCACCGCCCCCTCATCCCTACCGGATAGTGACACGAAAATCTCGTCCTTTCAACCTGCCCTAGTCGGGGTGACATCAACTGTGGTTGATGAGTATGATCCTGCAAGGCCCAATGATTACGAAGAGTATCGTAGAGAAAAGAAGAGGCGGGCAGCAGAGGCTGAGAGAAAGAAGGAGGTTGAGAGGCGAAGAAGGGAGGAGGAAGAGAGGGAGCGAGAGAGGGAGCAGCGGGAACGTGAGGCTGCAGAGCGGGAAGAGAAGGATTATCAGTCTAAGTTGAGCATATCAGGTGAGGAAGCATGGAAGAGGCGAGCTGCTATGAGTGGTGGTGCGGTGCCAAGATCGCCTTCACCACCGCCCAGCGGAGAAGGCTTTACTATTGGGAAGTCAGGGTCTGCTGGGCTTGGTGTGGGTGCTGGAGGTCAGATGACAGCCGCACAGCGGATGATGGCAAAGATGGGGTGGAAGGAAGGGCAGGGTCTTGGTAAGCTGGAACAAGGGATTACCACACCTCTCATGGCAAAGAAGACGGACAGACGGGCTGGTGTGATTGTGAATGCCAGTGAGACCAAGGCTGAGAAAAAGATGAAGAGTGTGAACCTGAATGGTCCACCAACACGCGTCATGCTTCTCCGAAACATGGTAAGCCTACTTTTGTTTTTCCTGAATTGAGTATCTACACAATATTACTAATGCTATAACATATCTCCAGTTAATAAAAATGTTGGAGGTAAAATTATTTTGTAGTTTTAATGTTTTGATATGTTGGAAGATGTGATGGAACAATGGAAACTAGCATGTGTTGGTTGGAAAGAAGATGATTCTATTAGTTAGCTAGTTTGTGCTGTATAATTATGACTGCATCTTTACTTTGATCTATTTGGCCATCTAGTTAAGCACACATTGCATTTTGTCCTTCCATGTCAGGACTTATATATAGGTAAATTTCTTACACTAAATAACTAATATGTATCATTTTCACCTTAATAATGCATTAAACACTTGTTGAAATTGCATCTTTTGTCAATTGCCAGTCAGTATTCGTTCATTTTTCATTTCTGTTCATTTGGTCAAGAGCAGTGTTTTATAACTGTTGACATGATTTCATATAGTCTTCTTGTATACCATCTAAATATGTTTTATCATTTTACTATAGGACTATTCTTTACCCTTATTTATTTTTGTAATATTCTACTCAGATATTCCCAGTCACAACAATCATCCACCCAATGTAGAATTTTTAGTATTTTTGTGATTTGAATATGTTCTTCTTCCTCTTCAATGATTTTAAATCTTAGCCTAAAAAGGAGCTTCAATTGATTTGGGTTTCCAAATTATTGGTATATGATACTAATCTCATGAGAAGTTGAAAGTGCTTTAGAAGGTGTATAATCAAACACTTACATGTCATCAAATATTGAAATTAAAGTTCCTATGAACCCCTTTCGTTGAATTCTTAGAATGCAAACAGTTTCCTAAATGCAATCAAACAGAATCTTGCTATTATAATTTTCTACCAATTATTATTTTAGTAGCATAGAATTGATATTCAATAATTAGACTCTCAGTTCGATCAATACTTGACTTATTCTTCCAATAGTTGCAAGTTGCATGTACGTGACGTGAAAATATAGGTGCTTTTCTTTTATCATTTTTAGCATCATGAAATATTTCTAAATTTTGGCGACATCTGCCCCCCTATTCTTCTTTTAGTTGTTTTAATATTAGACCAAAAGGTAAATTTTTTTTCATCTTTTATTCTAACATCATTGTCTTGCAACTTGCTTCTGTTGCAATTTGCTTAAGCTGACATTTTCTTTCAAATTTTGTTGTAAATATTTGTTTGTTGGAGTTTTTTGAGAAATATGAAAGCTTATGTTTGCATTATAGTTTTGAATAGCACAAATTAGATTTCATTTCATGCCTTGATATATGATTTTTAGAAGTTATGACTTTAGTTTTAACAACATTAATTATTATTTTTATGCAACATAAGGCCCTCATATATGTGAATTGTCTGTATGATTTGTGCTCTTCAATATTTAAGCAACCTGAGATCCTTGAAGACGGACCCTTTTTTTGGCTTAAATAGTTTAACCAGAAGAAGGTTTTCCTTGTCCCAATTTCAAAACCTTACTAGTTTATTATTGTGGTGTCCAAAGCTTAATCATCATATTTGGATGCTAAAATAGTAAAGAATATTCCTTTCTTTTTTACTGTTACCCTTATTATAGGACTTTATTAGGCTAGTTTTTTTCCCTTCTTTATCAGGCACAAGCGTAGATTATTAATTATACCTTCCATATGAAGGGAACCTTTGCTAAAGGGTGTAGATGCAATTTAGCTGTATATGGCTTAGGCAATTTGGTTCAGGGTTAGAGAATAAATCTTATTTAGATCCCCTAGTTTCTTTATTGGTTTATTCCGATTAAATTGCAGTTATTGTAGTGTTAGGGAGGATGACTTAGACCTGAAGCATTTCTTGATAGTTTCCATAAATTTCCTAATAAGCCGAAAATTAAGTTGGAGTTTTGTGTGGGCTACCATAATTTTTTAAGCAAGCCTTAACCAGGTTGAAAGAGAGTTTGAGGCAGCAGGATTTGGCTCAATGTTGTTAATTAGAGCACTAGTCCATTTAGGATGGTGTGTGATTTAGCCTAATTTTTAACATAAACCTATGGTAGTTGGGCGATGTGGATGCTTAGAGATCCGTTAATATATAGATATATCCTCTGATAATTAATGTATGTAAATATTTTAAGATTTAGGATATTTATACCATATGAAGAAGAATACTGGATCTTGTTGGTTAGGCATGGACAAGGCTTTTCTAGTTCTTATGCAATATATTGTTCTTGAGGAAAATAATTTATTTTTTTATTTGTTTGCTAGGTAATTTTCTTTGACTTAAAGTTTTTTTTTTTGTCTTTATAATGTAACATAATATATTTGAAAGATCATGATATATTGATGAAAAAGCTTGCTCCATGCATTTGAAGTCTTTTCATATCCAGTGTGGTGCTTAAAGGAATCGATGCAATCAACTTCATCCAATTTTGTTTATCATTTTTGCCCATTTCCTATCCTTTGCCATCTCTTGGCTCTGTTCTAAAATTTTGGTGCCTTAACTTGATTTTAATGTTGTTCTTAAATGAATGTCAATATTTGTCTTATGTCCTTTGGGATCAGGAGTGAACTATGACAGTCATAATAGTTTATGTTGATTTGACTTGGAGTTAATTAAGGGTAGATCAGGCTATTTTGTTCAAGTGATGTGATTGAGGGTAACTGTGACCGAATTAGATTAATTGATTTGATTTATGTTTACCTAAGCTTGAATTAGATCTAACCAGGTCTTTGTTATTTCCCTTTAACTAAGTTCTTTGTTTACCTGGCTGATTCAAATCTAATAGGCTCATTTTGGGAAGTGGTGCAAGTAGTTCCAGCAACTATTCATTTTCTTACATTGGATTTGTTCTTGTTTCAGGAACATCTCATCCAATTTACTTTTTTTAAGGGGCATGTGATCTAACCTAGACTCCAAAAATGAATCACTTTATCCAGCAACAATTGCAAAAGTTTGTTCAAACTTGCTATTATTGTTGAATTATCAAACTTGCTATTATTGTTAAATTAATGTTGCTAAAGTATTTGAGTATTTTATTATTTCTCTAAACCACCTTCAATCAAATATTAAATATTTATTTTTCAAATTTAATATTATTGTATGATTCACTTGGGTGACCCAATTCATCCTCGGTCTTAGACGCTAATAGCTCAATCCAAGTTGCTTGAATTTGTTGAAGTTAACAGGTTAGTCTGCATGCTAGTTTTTGTTTATTGCCTTTTTTGGGAGTGAGGTTGCTGATTCAAGGAGAGAAACAAATAAGGGCCTTGTTGGAGGCAGAGGAGTGATATTCTCTCTCTCTCAATGGTAGAAGGCACAATGATGAAAATGAAAGGCGCTGTCGACATAGCTGCTTGCTGGTCCGCATGCAGCAGGAAAATGAGGTTTCTAGTGATGACCACCCTAGCATGGTATCTTATAGCCTCTAATGAGTAATGGGAGCATGAACTATATTACTTATAATGATAGTGGTTCTGCACTTGCAATGACGATTTGGATGCTTTATTTTCTTGGCGACAATTTAATGGAAATTTGAGAGGGGCCATATTTCATGATCAGCATTTTGGTTGTTTCTCCATCTTCGTGGTCATTACTGCATGAATAGGGGGGATTAGGGGCAGCATTCAAACACACCCACAATACATACACTAGATTCGAACCTAGGACTTCTTAATTGAGAGCCAAACTCTTAACCAACAAACTGAGGAGAGCTGCGTATAAATTCTTATCTTAATAGCTGCTATTATAGTTAAGAGTATTAAGAGTATAAATGATATTACAAGACTCTTTGTAATAAGAAGAGGGTCTCTGCATGCTTTGTTCATTTAGTTGCTGAAGTTATAAGATATCCTTCATGATTTAGGATATGACTTGTGTCTACTTCCAAGGCATTATAAACAACCTAAAAAACATAGTCAAAATTAAGAGTTAGCGGAACACAGCTTCTGTCATGTTAACCTTGACGAGGTCAATTGCCTCGCCAAATACATTTGTCTGTGAGAGGTGTAGTGATGGAACTAACCTAGAAGGCTGCTGGTTCTTAAAAAAATTATACATTTAGAAAGTAGTGGCCGAAGTCAATCATTAATTGCCTTAGCATTTATAGGATGAGCTTCCAATCCTTGGGAAGAAACTTCAAATCCTTGAAAGGCCAATTGAGGTTGGAGGAATGTATATAGGTATACATACAAATTTTCAGCCTGCAAGAGTTGTTGAAGTTTGCATATGTGCAAAGAGTTCAATAGTAAAAGCATTATTAAAGATATTGTAAAGTCAATAACTAGAAACTTTCCAATGAAATTCTGTAGTTCTTTATCCCTGATCCTTATAAGAAGTGTTTGATCATCTGACAGATTAAACCCCAATATACTAATAACCTGTAAAGGCCATTAGAAATGTTCAAGGAAATCATCAATTCATCTCCAAAACTATTCAAAATTGATGGTAACTATTTTTAAAGATCTATATTAAAGAATCTTATTACTAATAGCTCACCATCTATATGAGAAATGTGAAATTTGTATTTAATAGTTTTTCTATCGTGGCTCTATTATTGGCCCACATGTTAAGATCTAAGTTTCTTGGGATCCTATAGTTTGCATAACTTATGGGCTAGGCCTTTTACGCATGAAGCCACTTGGAAAGGTGCCTATCAACTTACCTCTTTATTTAAAATGTTTTTTTGGTTTCATTCATTAGTAAGGCAAACTAAGGAGCCATAAACTCATAACCATGTTAAACGTCAGTGTGTGTACATATTAGTGAGTTCCTTTGCAATAAAATCTTACCAGTTCTATAGCAATTTAGTTAATTTCTTTCATGATAGTAATAATTGGATGACTTCTCAGTGTGTTTACATATTTGTGAGTTCCTTTGTAATCAAATCTTGCAAGTCCTATAACTATTCAGTTAATTTCTTTCATGATAGTAATAATTGGATGACTTGGGTGATAAAGGCTAGCTAACTTGTAAAACCCTTCAAAAAGCTGATTTTTTTTAGTGCAGTTCGTCTGTACGAACTGGATTTAGTACTGGACGAACTGAAGAAATTTGTGAAGAAATCTGCCATTTTCGTCTGTACGAACCTGGAGCAGTCGGGACGATCCGTCTGTACGAAATCTGTCCAGATGTTGACCTGTATGCTATATCCAAAGGAAACAAAAAAAAAGAGAAGCTCAGAATCAAACCTTACCCGTCGGATCCTCAAATTCTGCCGAGATTTACGCCGATTCGGCGCCGTCCGCGATCGCTTCCCAGGTATCCCGCGACTCTGCAGTGCCTCGATCGCATCTCTTCAGCGTCGTTAAATACCAAGCCAAACAGAGCATTCGGGGCTAGCTCTCCGACTTCGCTCCATACACGATCGCTCTTCTGATTCCGTCCCTGTCCAGGCCGAACTCCTCCATCCAGCTGCTCTACCTTCTCACGTTGAATCCCGACCAAAATCCAGATCTCTCTCAGCCCCGACCGAGCTTCTATTGCCGACTGCCTGTGCCGACCGCAAGCACACACAGAGAGAGAGAGAGAGAGAGAGAGAGAGAGGGAG
>NW_021318596.1:1221448-1231075 GCF_001605985.2 Dendrobium catenatum | reverse complement strand
CGCGACTCGGCCGGTCCCGTGCGGACCGGCTGGACCGGTCCACTAGACCGGTCTAACAAATTTCTTCTAACTCTAAATTCTCGTTTGGTTAAGATTGTGCTCGCTAAGGCCTACTCCGAATGCTCTTGCTAAAGCTTAGTGAATCATAGGAATTGAGCGTGCTTTCTATGCATCCTAGATCTCATTGTTAGATTAGGGATTAATTTGAAAGCTACTATTCTGTGTTGTTTTTATTTTCTTAATTATCTTGAACGTTCAAAATTTGGCGAATGTGATTTAACCTATGCAAGATTAACTCCCTCATTCTTTTACTTGCCGTGGATAATTGCTAGTAATTTTATTCTGAATTTATTCTACTCTAAGAGTCCTGCAAAGCCTAACTGAAATTCATAAACATTGCATCTAATTAGTCCTGCATCACTCTCTCTCTCTTCCCCCTCGACACAAAAATATCTTGGATTTCATTACCTAGAATTACATCAAGTGATATCAGAGTAGGTTGAACGCAATCCTTTGCCCCGTTCATCGCACAAGATTTTGCTTCTCTAGCACAAATGTATAAACAGTCCTCCAGTACTCCAGTACTCCAGTAAACCGAGACACTGATCCTTCACAGGATCAAAATCCTTAAATCTTGCTTGACCTAAACCAGCGCCCAATTAACCTTGTGTGTGCTCATCCACCTCTTATAACTGCATTCACTTGTGTTTTACTAGCATGCTCATCCCATTGTCTTCTTCCTTTCTTATTTCGCACTCACTTCTATGCTCATGTAATTTATATATAAATCGTAATCTTCCGACCATGATCCTTTGAAGAATATTATAATGATTAGAAGAATCATAAATCTTGCTCTTCTTATCATGATAGTTATGATCACTATTATTCAGAACATCGACAACAACAATAGCAATAACATCAAACATTTACCTCACTATGTTGGGTTGGGTACATGAATTTTTTTTCTCTATTGTGTCATGTTAAGGTTCAAATTCTCATTTAAATCTAATAAAGAAAAGTCATATCTATTATTTTTAACCAAGTCTTTTTAGGTCTACATTTACCTTGCTTAACATGGGACAAATTTAATACATCTACTCTCCTAACAGGGTCAACCTTGTGCTCACCCACCTCTTATAACTACATTCACTTGTGTTTTGCTAGCATGCTCATCCCATTGTCTTCTTCCTTCCTTATTTCGCACTCACTCCTACGCTCATGTAATTTATATATAAATTATAATCTTCCAACCATGATCCTTTTGAAGAATATTATAATGATTAGAATAATCATAAATCTTTTTCTTCTTATCATAATAGTTATGATCACTATTATTCAGAACATCGACAACAACAATAGCAATAACATCAAGCCTTTACCCCACTATGTGGGGTTGGCTACATGAATCTTTTTTCTCTATTGTGTCATGTTAAGAGTGAAATTGTCATTTAAATCTAATAAAGAAAGGTCATTTCTAATATTTTTTAAACAAGTCTGTTTAGGTCTACTTTTATATTTCTTAACATAGGCCAAATCTAATACATCTACTCTCCTAACAGGGTCAACCTTGTGTGTGCTCACCCACCTCTTATAACTACATTCGCTTGTGTTTTACTAGCATGCTCATCCCATTGTCTTCTGCCTTCCTTATTTCGCACTCACTCGTACGCTCATGTAATTTATATATCAATCGTAATCTTCCGACCATGATCCTTTTGAAGAATATTATAATGATTAGAAGAATCATAAATCTTGCTCTTCTTATCATAATAGTTATGATCACTATTCACTATTATTCAGAACATCAACAACAACAATAGCAATAACATCAAGCCTTTACCCCACTATGTGGGGTTGGCTACATGAATATTTTTTTCTCTATTGTGTCATGTTAAGGTTCAAATTTTCATTTAAATCTAATAAAGAAATATTATTTCTAATATATTTTAACCAAGTCTTTTTAGGCCTACCTTTACCTTTCTTAACATAGGTCAAATCTAATACATCTACTCTCGTAACAGGGTCATTGGAAGGCTGCCGTTTTACATGACCAAACCATTTAAGTGACTCTCTCTAATCTTATCTGTCACTGGAGCTACTCCAACTTTTGCATGGATATTCTTGTTTCACATCCAGTCTCTAAGAGTAAATCTACTCATCACCTGAGCATCCTCACTTAGCAACACTTAACTTAAAACTAAATTATATTCCCATCAGAACAGCAGAATGATAAATTATATTTCCATCCACAATAACATGATTTTGCTAGATCATATCATAAAAATCAAGCATGCTCACATCAATGACATCTTGTCATCTTGAACCTAATCAATCATATCGTAATGGCCACACCCACCTTCATCTTCAATACAATACTCATCCAAAGCGAAGCCAATTCAATTGATCTTCTCCTAAATCTCAAAATGTCCCCAAATAACCTAGCTAAGTGATGAAATATTCAAAACTAAATTAGATTGGCGGATTAGGAAATAAGAAGTCTTAAGTTATTTCTTCGGATGGTCCCCATCTCTTCCTCTCTATGTATGTATGAGCCCGAGTGTAATGATGCAGTTAATTGTGAGCTTGACTCAATGCCTGAGGATGGGTTTGAGCTAGCGCCTGCAATGGTGATCTTACCAAAGACTGGTGTTCATTACCTTAGGAGCTTTTAGGGTTGTCAATATTTGACACGACACGAAAACCCGACCCGTTTGAAAAACGGGTTTAAACGGGTTGGGTTCGGATTCTCGGATTCGACCCGTTTAAAAAGAGGGTCGGGTTCGGGTTGACCCGACAGGTTACCGGGTCAACCCGGAAACCCATTTAGAGTGAGATGCCCTCGCTGCCCTAGGCTGCCAGCACCTGCCCCGATTACCAGCGCAGCTGCCCGCGCCCTGCTCGTGGCTGCCCTCGCGGCCGGCAAGGCTGCCTGCGCGCTGCTCGAGTCTGCCTGCGTAGACGCTGCCGCAGTGCCCCTCGCAAGTCGCGTCGCACGCTACCCGAGTCTACATGCTTCCGTGTGCCCGCTGCTCGCCCGCGTCTGCCACCCGTGCCCGCGTGCCGCCTACGCGCCCACCTGAGAGCTCGCACGCCCTCCTGCGCGCCCAAGTCCGCGCGCCCGAGCAACAGCGTCTGCGCGCTCGCGTTCCGCCAGCCTGCATTCCGTGTCTGGTCGAGTAAACCCGACGGATTGGGTCCGGGTCCGAGTTTTCAACCTGTTCACCTACCTGGGTCGGGTTAGGGTCAACCCCATTGAACCCGGGTCAGTTCTGGGTTCGACCCGAACTCGACCCGTGACCCGAAATTGACACCCCTAGGAGCTTTCATCCACTATTGTTGTTCAATAGCCTCTACAAAGGGAGATATATGTTATTTCCCAACCATTGTTGTAAGTTGAATCACTAGTTGACTTTTCCTTTCCATTGCATCCACCACCATATTGTCATATGGCCACATACACTATGGCATAATGTTTGACGTGCCAAGTGATCACTCTTTTGAAAGAGACTAACAAACTATGTTTGGTCATTGACCATCTTCTTTTATATTCATGATATTATGAAAACCAAAATGTATTATACATTATAATCAATGACACTATGATGAATCATATTATATTTATATATATATATATATAGCATTCAAATACATTGAGTGCTATTCTTTATATGTTTTTTAATAAATTTTATTGCAAATTTATCTTAGTTTAAGAGTTGACATATAAGATTGATCAAGTTAATGAAATAACAATAATTGCTATGATATAAGAGGACCTGTTAATCATTTCATTTTTTTTTAATAATATTGCATATCTCATATCTTGCATTTGTGCCTTCATAAACAAAAGTTAAACTGAGTTTATCTGACATACTCATATGCTATTATTACAAATTCGGCAAAGTTGATTGGTGAGCCATCATCACAAGAGCAGCTTTATCAGCAATAGATTGCTTTTCCATAGGGATTAGGTATTAGTTTCTATGTTTTAAACAATTATACTAAGGTTCTTTTGGTTTTCCAGTTGTAGTTGTTTCATCTATTTTCCTTAGTGAAATGTTCTAGTTCTACTTGATGTCGAAAAGTATGATAATTTATATTGCTTTAAGAAAGAATTACTTATCATTTGTTATCTCCGTAAATTTATTTCTTTTGTGATACAAATCATTCTTCATAGCCTTATTTTTGGGATTTTTTCTAGTGAGTTAAGGTTGAGCACTCTCCTCATATCCCATATTATCGATATCTATTGTCATCCAATCTTGGTCTGTGACATCAACAATACCCCAAGATGTGATCCAAAAAATGAATGAATAATTAATCCCATTAATCTGCACCATCTGCATGCCCCTATATTCAACTAGAATAATAGTGGGAATGGGGAATGGCCAAATTCATTAACTGGATTTAAAAAATCCGAGATTACTTCAATTAGTATTTATATGATCTTCAACACATCAGTATTGCCTAAATGAAGCTTATAGCATTTTCCAATAGATTTTGGAGAGGAGTTATGTGACGCCCCAGGCATCCATAGTGAAAGGATTCGTCTGACAGTTTTGATCGAAAATAAGCTCTAAACG
Source organism: Dendrobium catenatum (assembly GCF_001605985.2). Lineage (NCBI taxonomy): Eukaryota > Viridiplantae > Streptophyta > Magnoliopsida > Asparagales > Orchidaceae > Dendrobium > Dendrobium catenatum. The sequence continues at coordinate 1,226,495 of NW_021318596.1, read as the reverse complement.
TAGAGAGGATGGATGGGAAGGGTTGAATGTATGGCTGTGAACAATAGGGGATGAGATGTGGAGAAGAAGTGGGAGGAGGGGAGTTACGGGTGAGAGAGGGAAAACAGATGTTGGGCGGCAAAACAGGGAAAAGAAAATAGGAAATCTACTTTATTTCCAAGGGGGATGTTACCACTTAGGCAATAACATAATCCAATCCGGGTGAAGGAAAATTCGGTCAGAGGAATCAAGGGAATTTTGAATTATTTCCAAAGTATGAATTGGGGATTAGGAAATAATTGCATATGGCATTAATGGGTGAGAGCATGTGGCCGGCGGCATGCATAAGGGATGGGAGTAATTAGGGGAATTATTAGAGCTTCCTAATTTAAGTTCTAGGATTAGGAAAGTTTAAAATTAAATCCAATTGAATGAAAATACTCAAAGGGATCTCATTCAAAAACTTTCCTAAAATAGAATTAGTATATTATGAAATATTTTGAAATTCAAATTCAATTGTATTCCAAAATATACCAAATCCGAAATAGGAAACAAATCAAAGGGGGAATGAAGGGGGATGGTCGGCGGCCAGGAGCTATGGCCGACGACTTATGGGGCAATGGTGGCGGCAAGGTGGGAGTTTCTCGGGTAAAGGGAGACCGAGAGGTTTGGGAGAGGGAAAATGGTCGGGTGAGATGACCGGCGGTGTGACGCCCCAGGCATCCATAGTGAAAGGATTCGTCTGACAGTTTTGATCAATCTCCAATCCTGCTGCCTTCTCAGTAGTATCAATGTTCAGTAGTCAATCGATGAAATCAGTGAAATCGTACGATACAGTAAACCCGATCAAATCCGTAAAATCCGTAAATCAATACATTAAACATGCAATCAATACGATAATACTGAACAATGTATAATCAATGGTCATGTTGCTGTTGTAGAATTCATATTGCTGTTGTAGATATCAATACATTGGTTCTATGAAAAGAGTCGTCACTCTATTGCCCGTCGGCCGCCCGTCGGCATATAATCTCCTTATGACTCCCATCGTTATATCCATGATCCATGATCTATGATTTAAAGGAAAGCCCGTCGGCCCACCATCCTGTACAGGTATCATCTCCAACCAATGTTCAACCAGGTTATACGTGTTTCAGTATCAATAAGCAATCAATAATCAATATTAGAGCAATCATATCAATAATCATAGGCATATCGATTCAATCTATCAATTTCAGTCAAATCAGGAATCATACAAAAATCGGGCAGAGTAACAGTAGTCTATCGAATTTACACAAAAATCCTGCAAAAAGACACAAATTCCAAATCTCACCAAATTACAGTAGAATATCTATAACATCAATACAAGACTATTATCCTATAGAAACCAAATCAAATCAAGTCCTGATATTTTTCTGTTCGATTAAAATCGCGTAGAATCAATTCCGACCGATAAAATCATCGTAGAAAATAGTTAAATCGTGTACAATATTCATATCTATAACATACTAAAAGTTGTGCGGTGAAAGTCGTGTCAATACAAAATCAGGTCAAAAGTTCGACTACAAAAACACAAAACAGTGCACAACTCGATCAAAATACAAAATCTTCGAAAACAGAAATAGGGTTCGGAGTCCTTACAGCGAGACAAACAAATCTTCTAACAGCGTCGTCGGACGAAAAGCGCTCCGTGGCCTCCAAAACCAAGCTTCCTTCTTCTCTTTCCTTCTCTTTCTCTCTCTTGCCTTTTCTCTCTCTCCAAAATGAATCCAAAATATCTAAAATCCGATATTTATTAACACTGATCGTCCTGGACGATCCAAATTTCGTCCTGGTACGATGGGTTCTCTGGACAAATTTCGTACAGACGAAATTAATTATCGTCAGGACGATTTTCTCTCTGGACAATTTTCGTCCTGACGGATCGTCCCGACTGCTCCAGGTTCGTACAGACGAAAATGACAGATTTCTTCACAAATTTCTTCAGTTCGTCCAGTACTAAATCCAGTTCGTACAGACGAACTGCACTAAAAAAAATCAGCTTTTTGAAGGGTTTTACAGGCGGTGAGAAGTGGAAGGTGGGGAAGTTCGACGATGAGGTGGTGATAAGATAAAGATGGTAAAACCACGAACCCGACCGTCTCCAAGGTTGGTGGGTGATGCGCTTATCTCCCTCTCCAAGGGATCTCTCCAAAGCTCTCCAAGAACTCTCAAAACTCACAAACACAAGTGTAGGAAGAAATTTTCATAATCATTCATTCATTATCTTGAAAATAAAACAAAGGGGCTTTAAATAGCCTCATACAAAAGACTCTAACTGACATGACACAATTGCCCTTAGGTTTACACATGATCATTCCCATACAAAGGGGTACAAAGGGAAATAAAATAAACACTCATAAGCAAATAATAAAATGCATGAAAACAAAATACATCGACTAAAAAATATAACGACTCGTTCGTGGCCGTAGATCGGCAGCCACGTCGCTGATAAACTCTCCATGATGATCTGATGTCCCCATCAGAGAGAGAGAGAGAGAACATGTTAACTCAGTTTTTTATTTATAAAATCATAATCAATCGAGTGCCTCTAACACGATGCCTATTCCTAGAACATGTTAAAGCTTTTAAGAAAATAAACTCAAGAATGTGTGTGTGTATGTATATATATATATATACACACACACTTAATATGAAAATAAATCTGACGAGCTTGATTTTTCTCCATTGCTTACGCTGTTTCTCGCTTTGCCTCAGCTTTGTTTATTTCAATTAAATGGCAGGCCATTAATTCATGTACTTCACAGCCATATTGTCAGTTCCATCAATCCGATCTGTATCGTCAAAATAAGTTTCTTTTGTCAGAATATATTCTTTGTACAATTCGATCCTGTAATGGATGCTAATAAATTGCTTGTCAGCCTTTCCTTTGCCTTTGCTTGTTTCAAAGATAAATTAAATGAGAAATAGGAAACGTCAGATGATGTTCTGTTCTTTTCACCTGTGATGCATTTATTACTCTCTTTGAAATATTCATCAATGGAATCATGTGGCAACCTATATAAGATTTTTTCTCCAATAGTTTATGTATGGTAAATATTTCCTCCATGCATGGAAAATTTTGCTTTGTTTGAATTGAAAGAACGTGCAGTAAATGAAATGGAATCCCAATCATTTATTGGCTGATAAAGGCTTCGTTTGGGATGGCTTTTTATTATTTCTTAAAAAAGTTTTCTAGTACAAAAATTTTAATATTTGTACTAAAAAGTTATTTTATAAAGCATCAAAAAAGTCGTCCCAAACAAAACTTAAACCTGTAACCATTAGCTTTAAGCTTTTGAATCCATTTGATTCCACTTAAAGTTTATAGGACCTCTCGTTTGAATTCATTGCATATTTTCGTATCTTCTGATATACAAAGATGAAGAGAATATTGCTTCTTATCTTGCATTTCTCAACTTTTTTAGGTTGGACCTGGTGAAGTAGACGATGAGCTAGAAGACGAGGTTGCCTCTGAGTGTTCCAAGTATGGCACCGTCACTCGTGTGCTCATCTTTGAGATCACAGAGCCCAACTTTCCAGCTGATGAAGCTGTGAGGATCTTTGTGCAGTTTGAGAGAACAGAAGAAACAACAAAAGCTCTGATCGATCTAGATGGCCGGTACTTTGGTGGAAGGGTGGTTCGAGCTGCATTTTATGATGAGGAGAGATTTGGGAAAAATGAACTGGCTCCCTTGCCTGGAGAAATTCCTGGTTTCTTTTGAATCAGCAGTTGCAGGTAGCCGTTGAATCTGTTTGTTTTTAACGATAATGTTTGCTGCTTGTTTTCTTTAAAATGTGCGTGTTTGATGCTCATTTTGGATTTTGGTTGTTAAGTCTCGGGAGTAGGGTATCTTATCTGTATTGACTTCTTATAAATATAATCTGTTTCCATTACTTTAATCTTTATTAGATATATAGATATTACATTTGTATGTTTATTATTTTTATGAAATGACAGTTAAGGTAGTTTGGATGTCAAAAGATGAAATATTTCTTGTATGAATGTTAGATTTGGTTTATTAATTAGTGTATTATCGTTGTTATGAAGAAGTTAATATTTTTATAGCTTGATAGTTCGAAAACTCTAGCCAGATATGTTCGCGAACAGTCTCATTTGATAGCTAAAAGAACTCATTGTATGTTCATGAACACGCTTGTTTGGTAGTTTAAAATACTACTACAACATCATCATCATATCTTTGCCTCATGTGGGGCCAGCTACCTGAATCATTTTTTTTCATTGTGTCTTGTTAAAAGTCAAATTCTCGTTTAAATCTAATGAAGAAAGATTATTTCTAACATTTTCAAACAAAGTCTTTTTATGTCTACATCTATCTTTCTTAACATAAGTCAAATCTATTATATTTACTTTCCTAATCGGGTCATTTGAAGGCCGCTATTTTATGTGATTGGATTCTTGTCATGATTATTCAGTAAGTTTTACACTGCTCTAGTTGGAAGATACAAACCCAAGGAACAATTATCAGAGAAACGTCCGGTTGGAGGCCAAATCCCGCCAAAAAACGAGTTGTACCGAGCAAATACCGAGCAATGTCAAACAATAACGAGGAATAGCATCATTTGAAGACAAAATACCGAGATATACCGAGCTAAACCAAGAAATACCGAGTTATACAAAATTTGTACCGAGTTTTTTCTAGAAAAACTCGGTACAACTCGGCATTTCTCGGTACAGCTAGGTATAACTCGGTATTGGTCTTCTCGGTATTGGTCTTCAAAGAGCGATATTCTTCGTTAATATCAAATAATACCTAGTTGTACCACGCAAATACTGAATTTTTTTGCCGGATTTTGTCTCCAACCGGACGTTCCTCTACGTCCTTACACCGGACGTAATAAAAGTTCCCGCAGACCCTCTTAGTTGGAAGCCTAAGCTCTCAACCACCTGGCTAAGGTGAGTTGTGTAAAGTAAACATTGTCGTTAATGTTGTTATCGACTGGAAATTGCGTGACGTGGCCTGTGATCTTTTAAGTTTTTTGTCTTTTCCTTGTTTTTTTCTCTTTA
>NW_021318596.1:1153952-1221324 GCF_001605985.2 Dendrobium catenatum | reverse complement strand
TAGATATATAATTTAATTAAAAATTATTTATATTTTTAAAAAAGAAAAGAAAAAGGAAACTAAAAAAATAAAAAATATGGAAAAAATGAAAAAATTTAAATGATCATAAGCCACGAGGTCTCGCCACATCGTTATTGACTATGCTTACAAAATTTTATATTGATATTTATTTTAATAATATAAATTACTAATATACTTGTTTATAAAATATGTTTAAAATATATTTGAAGCATCTAAATGAAGTTCTCTTCTTTCATTAATGACATAATTATGTTTATTTATTCAAGTTTTATGATGGAGGAAGTTTGGTTTGGTAATCATTTAATTATGTTTAATTGTACTCTTATCTTACAATAATAACTTCAATTTTTTATCTCACTATATGAATTTGGCTACACAAATTCTTTTTCTTTATTTTATGCTTCTCTTTTAATGACCAACATTCTATACTATAAAACATTGCAGGTCTGATCACCACGATTTTTTATAACTTTTTTCTTAAAATTGAGGTGTACGTACTTTTCTTTCTCACAACATGCTCGATACATTCTTCCACTTCAACCATACAACTGAAATTCTACTAATAATATTTCCATCTATTTCACCATCGTTTTAAATAATAGATTTGGAATATCACGACATCATATACTTAAATGCTTATTAAGCATGAAAATACTTATTGTTCATCATTAACTAGTATTTTAAATTCTTCTTTTTTTTCCATACTTCTAGTTAATATATAACAAACTATTATTGGATTGAAGCTTAGGCTTCAATTGAGATAGCTTTCTTACTGCTTTCTGAAGCAGTTGAAAATTTTTATATTAAAAAGTTGCTTCAGAAAGCAATGAGAAAGCTGTCGAAAATGAAACCTTAGTGGTTACCATAGCCTTCCTTAGAAGAGAATTGATTTACATACCCAAAAATTCAACATCAGCATACAAAGAAATATATGTAGTTAGGTTAATTTTATATCCATCTTTAGGATTCATTTAGGATAGTTTTCTTATTGCTTTATAAAGCAAATTTTAGGTACAAATTTTTTAAAAAATAGAAAAAAAAATATGGACCAAAAGCTATCCCAAATAAAACATAATCAAACTTAATAAATTAATATCTTCAAACTTTGTTGCAAGTCAAAAAGCTTCCACAGATAAAATTATTAGGTGCGGAGTGTACACCATCCGCACAAATATGGGTACCTAGCGGTACCAAGCAGTACCGAGTGCCGGTACCTAGCACGGAATAAGATTTGTGCGGACAGTTCTCCCCGTCCACACTCCGCACCTAATAATCTCTCTAATAGATGGCCTCAGTATTTATCATTAAAACTTTTGTTAACATATTTTTCATGACTAAAATGTCACAGAAACACAGATTGTTGCATAGCTTTTGGGTTCAACTATATAAATCATTTTTCTCTACTATGTCATATTAAAAGTCAAATTATTTTTTAAATCTAACCAAAAAATGTTACCTCTTCTACTTTCTAAACAACTCTTTTTAGGTCTATAACTACTTTTCGTAACATAAATCAGATCTTATACATCTACTCTCCTAACCAGGTCATCAGAATACCGCGTTTTATGTAACCAAACCTTCTAAACGACTCTCTATAATCTTAGCTTCCATTTGAGCTACTCCAATCTTTTCGGGTGCCTTTTTGAAGTTGTAATTATTGCATAGCATCATTTTAAGAAAATAAAATCTCTGAAGTTAGCTTACACAGAAGTATTAATTCAAGTAAACCTAAGCAAGATTAGTTGTTTCTTAAAGCTGGAGATGCAATTTAAGAAAGTTGCATGCTTGTTTGTGCAGATGCTGAATGTCGTTCGAAGATCAATTATAATGCACCACGTCACGCTTTAGTTCGCTACCGTGGCTCAGCCGCTCGGTACCACTAATATGACGTATTCTTATTAGACTACGGATTTCTCCTATAAAAGAGCAGCTCAAACCTGCATACTTTTCTGATTTTTGTTTTGTTTTTTTTTTTAAAAAAAATCTTTTTTATGTCCATATGATTATGCATGCCATTATATGGGCAAAAATACTGACAGATTTATCATACCAAATCTTAGAAATAATATTACAGTTTAAGAAGAACAGTGAAAGCAACAGTTCAATCCTGTTGGGATGTCAGTTTAAGGACAGTGCTCATTTCAAATCAGTAACAGAGTAGGTCTGTGCATTTTTGGGTTTTTATTTTTATTTTTTTGGTTAGAACAAATCTTCACCTATTTGTGCCCTTTTTTATGAAAGAAATTGGCTAAGTATAAAATAGATTTTAAAAATATTAAATTATTTTTAGAGAAATATAATCTAAAATTTAATTAAATTTTAATATATTTATTCATCATAAAATTTAATAACTTCAAAAATTATTTGATTAGATGCTCAAGACTTCAGGTGCCAAAATGACGTAGAATAAAGAAGATTACTTTGCTTAAATGAGTATATAAAAGAATTATGATCATATAGATGTCTGAGATCTAGTTCAAGTTTAACTTAATAAATATGATGTTGGGGATGAGGAATAAACACGATAATGACGAAACAAGCAAGAAAGTAGAAGCAATGAGGAAATAAAGGACATTAGGATTTAATGTGGAAAGTTTCAAAATAGGAAAAAAAACATGGAGCCACATCATATCAATAAATCCACTATGTAAATTGGGAGAAATAAGTACAAATCGCTATTCTCTCTCACACTCTCTCATTGCTTCTCTTCTCGCATACACCGTTCTGTAAGTCTAAACATTCGAAATACAAGAGAAAACTAAGTAAATAACCCCAATGGGCACAAACCTTCGGAAAAATGAGAAAGAAAACCATCAAGTCCGTCTCGCAACATTGCAACGCCAGTTTGGAGCGCTGTGGCGCTTGAACCGCTATCTTGATCTGTTGCGATGTCGTATCTAGACTGTTGCGGTGCTCCGCTCTATGTCGTTCAGTGCTGGGACGCTCGAGACACAACGTCGGGACACTCGGATACGTAGTGCCTAGGTTCTCGGGTGCACAGTACTGCCATGGAATTGTACGAAATAATTTTTTGGTAAAAAATTTTAAATTTTTTATAAACTAGGAAACCAAAGTAAAAAGAGAATGACGGGAGGAATCAAAGAAGATGATAAGATGAAATATTTTGTATAAAATTATGACTCAATAGTACCATCATATTTCCTTTGTGTTTTCATCTTTATAGCCCAATTTTTCAAGACATTAAAATGGGGCTTAAATTCTATTATAAATTTGTTACAAAATGAGTTGTTACTGTGAATCTATATATGACAAATTTTATATGACAAATTTGATCCACAATACGACATGCTATAAAAAGATTAAGTTATTTGCAACCGCAAATAACGAGCATCACAAATTGGTCACAAATTTATGATGGCTCTATTTCATTGCAAAAATCCATTGCAAAATGGCTTCAATATTTTAGTTTTATGCAAGCTGCTAAATCACAAAGCATATGCATTGATTTGTTATCTTCTACCTGTCTCTGTCTTCTTATCACAATAATGCTTATCAGTTTTGCCTTCTCTAAGCTCAACCATGACATGACTTAAAGTATCCAACACTTCAATATCATTCCAAGATATTGAGGCTTCGTTTGGGGAGAGATTATTCTGTGGCGGTGTCCAAACGCGTCAGTAGGCCAATCCGAATGTGTCACGTCATCTAATGCATTGTGCATTGGGTGACGTGGCACGTCCGGATTGGCCTATGGATACGTCCAGACACCACGCCTAATATTTTTTCTCGTTTGTGAGCTTTCTTATCGCTTTCTAAAACAGCTTTTTAGTACAAAATTTCTAATTCAATTTTTAAAAAAGAAAGTTACTTTAAAAAGTAATAAAAATTATCTCAAACGAAAGCCTAAATATTCTAATACCATTATTAGCGCCTTCTTGTTTTTTTTACAAATGAAGAGTAAAAATTTTATTTACACCCTTGAGAAAAAATTTACTATTCTCATAATCATCAACTAATTATATAATTCTAACACTATAATTTTGATAATATCAAGAAACATCCATCAACATCCATAGTTCTGAAATTAGTGTACATAGTGTAGCCCGTCTTGGCTTGTTAGTTGGGAGCTTAGACTTCCAATCAGGAGCTCATGAGTTCGAGACTTACATATGTGATGTATATGAGTCGTCGTACTTGAGGCCACTGACCATCACGCTGCCATCTCTATGTCAAATGTTGTTGCTTCGGTTGTCAGCAAAATGCTCCTGTTCGATTCACATAATTATCGCGAACTTTTATACTATAAAGGAGAATAATCAACCCTGCTACTAGGAATCTAGGATGATGACCATTTGCCATGATTTAGGCTTCGTTTGAGATAGCTCTCTTATTATTTTCTAAAACAACTTTCTAATACATTTTTATACTAAAAAGCTGTTTTAGAAAATAGTAAGAATATTCTCCCAAGCGAACTATTAATAATTTATCAAATTATATTATTTGCTCTAATTGTTAGTGTTATGCTTATAGTAGAAGCTATCACAAAGTATTCCTTCATAATTATTTAATTTAACAAGCATTTAAAGTATGTTATATATTCTAATGGTGGTAATATATGTCAGCAGCACATTTTCATTAAGGTGTTCCCAGTATAAGCAAATGACAGGGTTTCAAAGGAAATAATATAAAACTTTACAAATGATTTTTCTTGTATAGAGCTCATCATTTTCATTTAATATTGTTGATGTACAGTTATCATAAAATCTAATTCATGTTACTTTGTGTGGGTATCATTACATTGAGCTAGAGCTCATGATTTTTTTTTTTTACTTTTAGTTAAATAGTATTTTTTTTTTATTCCCATGATGTATTGTGATTGCTAATTGATACATTGATCATATAAAATCAGTTTGATCAAGCATGAATCTCGATGCATAATTGAATTGGAAGTTAGTATAATTAAATTTTGGATAGTCCACACTTTGGTTTTCACAAACTTATAATCAAATATATCAGTCTGACGAGACGAACCCAATGATGCAAAAAATGACTTGATCTGAGACCAAATAAGCTTAGAACAAGAGCTAATAGAAAACTTGTGAAATATTAATTGGAAGACTAGATTATCTCAAAATTATATCTTCTTGTAGTCAAATTGAGTGTCTCGATGAGACACATCCAGCAAGCCTAAAATTGCTTAGTTCAGATAACATTAAGGTATTTAAATGTTGAATGAACACTTCATTATAAAGAAAATTAATACATATTGTTTATTAGAGTGTTTTATATTTTTTCGAAATTTATGGGATAAGCCACTCTAAAATATCTATAAGTAGGCTTCTCTACATGAAGAGGGACCCTAGGCTAGAGATTCGAGAGATTTCATAGCTTGAAGAATCCTAGAGCTCCATTTGAGCATCATTGCTTTTGGATCTAATCGTTGTCATTGGACCACCATCCGACCGCTATTGGAGCATTACTGCCTAACCAACCACCATTCAACTTTTGTTGTGAGAAATTCACCACTTGACAGTTAGTGTCAAACTACCTTTTGATATTCGTCATTGGATCACCACCCAATTGCCCGTTAGACCTCCATTGACTGATCATGTTGTCAGACTACCATCCAACGATAGCTATTAGACCTTTGCCATCCGACTACCCCCATTGAACCATTATATATTTGACCATCGCCGTCAGATCACCGCCCTTCTTCGTCATATAACAGTTGTCGTACTACCATCCAACCTCTACTATTGGACCTTTGCCTTCAATTGTCGCATTCAAACCACCATTTGACCATTTTCGTCAAGGTCAGATCCCCACTCGACCACCATTGAACCTTCATCATATGATCGGCACCATCGAAACTTCGTTGTCTAACCAGCTTTATCAAACTATCATCACCCAACTGTCACCGTCAGATTGCTACTGCTAGATTGTCAATGTCGAATTGTCACCACCCTTTTTATTTATTTAGTATTGTAATAGATTTGGAATGCCATGTTTGGCTTATTCATCGCTATATTAATACTAGGTGTTTTTTTTTTTCCAAGAAAGTAAAAGGGGACCTTTGGATTTATGATTAGATTTATGGAGTTTGTATAATATGCTTTGATATTTCCATTATATAAGGACTATTATAATACTATGTGCATAGTATTGATGGTTGTATATGATTAAGACATTTTAGATAATGATCTATTTAACACATTCTAGATTAAAAACAATACAATCAAGTAATATTATTTTATAATATCTTATATTTTGTATATGTTTCCATGTTGGTTAAATGACTCTATATAGAATCATATGGTGAACATTTGAAATAGTTTTCCTTTGCTCTAATAAATATATTGGTTCTTAAAGAAAGTTTGCTTTATAATGTTCAATATAAATGGCTAATAGATCGAATGAAGATCCTCCTTTTGTTATCTAGCAATTATTACGTCCGGTCAACCGAATGCGTTCAGAGACCAATAACCACGCGCCACGTCACCAAAAACTCGGTATTGCTCGGTATGCATTCGAACCGTTCGGTTTTTTGCCGAGCGTAATAATTGCTCTTTGTTATCACACCTTGATTTGACATGACCTATTACGGAGTAATTGACAACCATAATTCTATTTGGCTACAACTTCTTTGATGCTTTCAAAAAATTCTATGTTAGCAAGTTATTTTTAACACAAGCTTTCAAAAAGTTACTTTATATATTTTTACAAAAAAAAAAATTATAACCGTCCAAAATAGGAGAGATTATTACGTGCGGAGATCGGATGCAGAGCTGCGCCCAATTTTGTTTCTATGAACAGTAAAAGCGCAATGGTGAACAATAAAAATGCAATTCATTATTAACAGAGGTAAATCGGACGCAGCTCTATGTCTGGTCTCCGCACGTAAAATTTGTCTAGAAATAGACCCTTAATCACAAATTTCAACTTATTTTCAAAAATATTATGTATACCATCCTAAGACAAATATAAATAATTAAACATATTTTAAATAATCAGCTTATTAATATTCTAAAAATGTAATTTTTGCTTATCACTCCAAATGTCATTTTTAGCTTAATTTCTAGCAATTAATTAAAAAATAAACTCTTTTAAAGGCGTTTGAAAACGCAAAAGCCTTTACGGAAAAGGGCGTTCGCTTTTGTGAAGAAGCAGAGCGTGAGAGAGAGAGAGAAAGAGAGAGAGATGTGAGAGGCACGCAAAGGCAGCACGAAGCCCGACGAAGCAGAAACAGGCGTGGATGGATGTGGGTCCCGCATCCCACTGCCAAGCTTTGTGCAATTTAAAATGTACCGTGTTTGATTTGAGATGACTCTGAGCATCTAGTTACTTCGAGATTCGTGTAGTCTTTTTTTTTTAATCTTCTGCTGATCCTGAAGTAATGCACTACCTTCTAATAATTTTTTTTTAAAATTTTTATTTCTATTTATTCATGTAATTCTTCTCTAATTTTTTTTTAAAGAATATCGTAATATTTTTTTTTATTTTTATTAAATTTAAATGACAACTAATAGAACTCGATAAAAATAATTTATATGACCGATCTGCAATATTGAAATAGAGTTTTAATGTTATTGTTGTTAAAAATAGCATTAAATTGATATAGAAAAATGCAGAATTAATTCTAATATATGATAAAAAATTATAATATATTTAAAATATTTGCAATTATTTGCATAAACATAAAACAAATGCATTTGATTTTTTTATTTGATTGAAATAAAATCATCATAGTCTAATACTTAGGCTTCGTTTGGAACAGCTTTTTTGTTGATTTCTAAAACAGCTTTATTGTACAAAAATTTATAATTCACGAAATTTTTGTACTAAAATTATTTTAAATAGTAACAAAACAAGTTGTCCAAATGAAGCCTTAATAATGGTGGTGACCTATAAGGCTATAACAGCCTGTTGTGGCGATGAATGGTTGGCAGTGGCAGGCATACTGTGGCGTCAACGGGCTGCTAACGATAAACGGAGAAAGGGGGTAGCGGCGGGCGTCGATAAGAGTAGTGAACAATAAAATTTTCAAAACTCCGATATTTGAAACATTTTAGTCATTGAATAGCTCTTTAATCATTTTAGTAGTGATTTTACACTGATTTTCACCAAATCAAATAGCTCTTTAATCATTTTTATTATTTTCATATCATTTTAATATTCTGAGCAAACTAATAATATTAAAAATTCTTATACTATTAAATATAAAAATAAAATAATCTGACTAGCAAATGCTCAAAATCAGCATAAATAATTGATAAATTCTATAACATGCAATATTTTTTGTGCTCACTCACATGAATATTTCTAGATTACACCACTTAAAAGAGATGCTTACATTCTATATTTTCCTCATAGATAGAATTATATTGATCATTTACGCATAAGCCCTTCTTAATTTAAGCTTCATTTGGGATAGCTTTCTTAACTCTTCTTAAAATAATTTTTTTGTAAAAAGTTTTTAATTTTTTACTAAAAAAGTAGTAAAAAAGTCGTTCAAAAGAAGAAAAATTATTCTGTGCGGACACCGAATGGAGACCAACCAAAATGTGCCACGTCGCTTTTTGCTCGGTATCGATGCTTGATACCGCTATATATATACCAGATGATATAACGCGTTATGATTGGTCTTCGAACCGTCCGATATGCCTCTCCCGAAAGAAAGCCATAGTATTGATGAGCATGATGTGGATGCTACATCTAAAGGCAAGTGTTGGTGAGAAAGAAAGCCTATTGGCTATTGACGCATGCTAACATGAGGCTTATCAATGGCGCTGTGGGGGACAAAGAGACAAATGAAAGTGTGTACTGCTACTATACTGTCCTCAAACGCTTAAAGAAACAAATAGAACAATAGCTACCTTGTCGTCTGCTCTATTGACCATATATCAAACGCCAATCATAGCACATTAATGGTTTCTTTGCTGTTGATTCTTTCAAGTTTACTGTAATGATGTAGCTCGTCTTGATTATATGTTAATTGAGAGTTTTGACTATCAATTTAAAGATCTTAAATTTGAATCTTGTATATATGATGTGTATGTAATTTGTCTTAATTGACTTAAATGTCCAAAAAAAATTACTGCGATGCAATCTATCACAAAAAAACTTTATTTATAGATATTTTGTCTGAAAGAAAGGTTTGCATTTTATTTGAGACGAGTTTCTTATTACTTTACTTTTTTAGCCTTCGATTATAATTTATATTTGGCTACTACTTTTTCATTGTTTTTAATAGATTGTTGTATTGGAAATGTTACTTTTTACAACTACTTTCATAAAAATATTTTTTTTCATAGCAGCTTTATAAACAACTTTACAAAAAGCTGTAGCCATCTCAAACTAATCCTTAGTGTTTGTGTTCTCATCATGATATTAAAGTTAAGACTCATTATAATCATAAGTTTCTATTTTTAAAATAAATATAAAATATAAATTAAACATACAAGTTTATAAATAACAATATTATGAGATGTTAATAACAAGAGATTAGATGTCACTATGATAAGAATAAAATCAATTAAATCATTACATTTCATTTTGACATGTAACAAATAGATTATTCACAACTTTAAATGTCATTTTATGTATTGGTGCTCATATTCCTATGATGAACATGATAATTACCATACTTTGCATATGCATCATCAAATCTATCTTCCATTGACTTGAGCATAGTTTGTCAATCTAGCCTATATTTGATTGCTATGACTTAGGCCATGGGTAGATAACTTGAAATCTAATTTTCTAATAAAAGTGGCTTGTCTTTAAAACTTTAGGGAGAACTTTGATAATTTTTTTATCCCCTAGCATAAGAAGTCTGGTTTTATCTAGAATTTTGTTGATCCTATTAACAATGAAAAGCATGAATGTTTTTTGAAAGGTCCATCAAGCTTATAAACTCTTATGAATCTACCAAGTATGCTAACTCCAATGAGTTTAAAAGGCTACCCAACTCCAATGGATTTAGTTTTATATAATACTAGTGTTGACCACTTTGAGACTTGCTTATATTATCTCGCTTTATTTTAGGTTGTTCTGATTATCCAGATTTATCTTATTTTCAAGAGCATAAGTCATTTTCTTTATATAATTTATCTCTTAATGTTCAAACAACTTCCGTCTAACTGTTCTACCACATTCAACATGTTGCCCAATACATGACCCTTCGCTATAACATTTATGAGATTTTGCAATGAAATGAAAGCTATTGCTAAATTGTAATCACTGTTGTGATGAGCATGACTCCCATACTTTTAATGTATGCTATTGTGCACCACCTTTATTCTTAAAAATACGAATCAACGCATTCCTCTAATCATTTGGCATCTTTTTAGTCTTCAAAATCATATTGAAAAGTTTAATACAACAACAACAACATCAAGCCTTTATGAAATCTATTGCTAAATTGTAATCACTATTGCGATGAGCATGACTCCCATACTTTTAATGTATGCTATTGTGCACCACCTTTATTCTTAAAAATACGAATCAATGCATTCCTCTAATCATTTGGCATCTTTTTAGTCTTCAAAATCATATTGAAAAGTTTCATAAGCCGAGAATTTCCTTCATCTCCTAAACATTTCCACACCTATATTGGAATATCATCAGGTCCATCAACTTTCCCACACTTCATTTTCTTTAAAGCCTATCTAACTTGGGCTTTACTAATATGATGATAAAAGCAAAAATCTCTATTTATATTTAGGGTGCTAAGGCCTCCACTGTCAATTGTATTCTCACAATCTTTATTGAAAAGCTTATCAAAATATCTCATACACTTTTGTTGAATATACTTTTCTAATAAAAACATTTTTATCTTCATTCTTAATGCACTTCACTTAAACTAAATCCTTTCTTCTCATTTCTCTTTACTTGGCTAACTTATACATATATCTGTTGCCATACTTAGTATCTAACATATTATATAAATCATTACAATATAAATTATTTGCATAACATATTACTTTTTTAAACTTTACCAATTTTTTGAGCTTTTATATGTAAACTAATTTTTATAGTAAAACTTCTTATTTTTAATCCTTTTTAACATATTTTGAATTAACCACCAACTATTTTCATAATTATTTGATTTTCTTTCGATACTTAAAGCACATCTTTTACAATATTTTTAATATTACAAGTTACTTTTCTCACATAATATTAACTTTCGTATACGTAGTCAAAATATTAAGATCTCTTACTATCAAAATATTTTTGTTTGTGATATTTAAATATCCATCTAATCTTAAAATAATATTTTACTTTATTTTTTATATTTTGTCCCTTCATCTTAAATTCCAAAACTATTTAGTGATGCTTGGTGCATAAACTTTCACTTTGAATAATTTTATAATATTTGCAATATAAATTATCTATTTTTCTTATAAAAAAATTAATCTAAGTTTTACTATATCTATTATTATAAGTGATGATATGCTCTTCTTATTACTTAAAAAAGGTATTAGCAATTATAAAATTTTAAACTAGAGTAAAATTTAATATGACCCTACCACCTTTATTAATCACTTCAAACTCATAGCCGTCATAAGTACTTTTAAATTATTCTGCCACTTTATAAATATATCTATTTAAAACTCCAATAAAAATATAAAGTTTTTTAAAGATGTATCATTTGTATTAATTTCTTAAGTCATTCCAAATTTTTAATTTTGAAAACATATCTAAACATATTTAAGGAGCATAAACATTTATAATATTAATAATCTTAACATCAACATTAATCTTTAAATTTATAATTCTATCTCTAATTCTATTAATTTTAATAACATTATCCTTCAAACTCTTATATATAATCACATCTATGTCATTTCTAATATGATGCATACCTAAATATCAAATTTTAAATCATAAACTATCAATCTCCTTAGTCTTCTCTTTAACCCGTTTATTTTCATGAATACATAAAATATTAATGTTCTTATGAATCTTAATATCTATTAGTTATATTAATTTGCCCGTAAGATAACCAATATTCAAAGTTTCTATCATAATTCTAGTTTTATGGACTAGCTTCTTTGCTCATATCCATGATATAGGAACCCTAGCTTATTTAAAATTGCACCCGAGAGCCAGTGTAGCTACCCTTGTACACTGCTCAATGTATTCAGGTCATATAACATATCACTTCTATGAAACACCCTGGTATTAGCATAATATATTAAATGATCCATGCCAGAAATATTCAATAAGTTTTGCATTAGCTATCAACTATGTAAAGTAATCCTCCACTTTTCTCATCCGGAGCTTTAGACCTGACAACAATAGTTTTAACCAATAATAAGTCCTTACATGAATAATATAATATTATGATATTAATAAAAAGATTTACAAGCAAATGACATTCAATACAATTTGTGTTAATTAATAGGGGTTAAGCTCCATTCTACATTTTATTAGCACACTAGAAAACTAGTATTGGTAGGTTAACTAGTGGGGGTTTAGCTTATATAACATTTTAGAATGTTTAGCCCTAGCTTTTATTTTAACTTCAGGTGATATAAATATCACAAAACCCACTCAAGATTGTTTATAGACCGCTTTGGCATATCCGCTTTTACACCACTAGCATGCAAATCATCAACATGATTAAATCTCTTAACATGACTTGACCTGATAGCATTACTATATATTTTTAGTTAAACTTCTTATAAGCATATCCATTTCCCTTTGGTTGAGTCTACTAATAATACAATCATCTTTTTTATTATGCTTTTCACTCCTACCAATCATGCTCTTTTGATTAAGAATCTCCATAAATGACCATGCTATTTTATTATAGTATATTCATATTATAGTCATGCCTTTTTACTATACTACTCTTCCTCTCAATCATGCTCATTTGTTTGAGAATCTTCATAGCTTGGTCATATTCTTTTGATCCAATCGGTTCCTAGTTTAATTATGCTCTTTTTTATTATGTCATTATAATTTAATCATGCTCTTTTGATTGAATTTTTCTAATTTGGATATTTTTTTTGGACAAATTAATTTTTAATATAACCATGCTCTTTTGACTATGTCATTCTAATATAATCATACTTTTTTATAAGGACTCTCTAATTTACTCACACTCTTTTGGCCAAATTCATCCTCAGAGTAGTCATGCTCTTCTAACTACACCATTACAATCTAATCATGCCCTTGATCTCCTTATTTTGGTTATGCTTTTTTAACCAAATTAGTCTTTATTGTAGTCATGTTCTTTTGAATACACCTTTACAATTTGATCATACTCTTTTATTTGGGTCTTTTTAATTTAGTCAAACTCTTTAGGCCAAATTCATCTCCAATGTAGTTATGCTATTATGATATGTTCATGCTCTTTAGATTGAATCACCCTATAATTTTGATATAGTATTGAATATTGACACCCAAATGCTTTGGATGAAGCCTCACTAAAGCTCTTAAGGAATCACTAAATTTCCATTATAATTCTATTAATAAAACTCCATTAAATCTCATGTTTTATAACTAGAACCACAATGAGAAAATTCTCTTTATTTTATATCTTAAATAAATACATGTTTATAACCTTTATATTAAAAATTTTATCAAAATTAAATTCAATTTTAATGAAAATATCAAAATTGAAAATTTTATGGTATGTGTAAAATAAAAGCAACAATTGATTTTTACAAACCATCACATAATTCAAAGTTAAAATTGGTGAAACTATAAAGATAAAACTTTTATGATATGAACAAAATCCAAATTGAAAGAGTTTAAAAATAATTATTTAAAGTATTATTTGCTCAACCTATTAAATGAAAAGGGGAACATTTGAGTGCTACTTTTATTCATCTAACTAGGGAGAAATTATTCTATGCGGATATCGGACAGAGAGAATCGTCCAGATTTGCTGTTCTTTTACTGTCCTTTTTTGTGACGAGGAAGCAATGTTCTTAGGCCAGTGAAAGCCCCAGTCAACATAGCATGCAACTCACACCAACTTATATGGGCCAACACTTAAAGTTTTTACTGCTTATTAAGAGATTCAAACCAACGACCTAAGCTTTGTCCAGCTGGCTCTTCACCACCCGGACAAGCAGCGGTGGATTTTTACTGTCCTTTTACTATGCATTTGTAAAAGGACAATAAAAATGCACCAAATATTTAATATTTACTAACTATGTAGTTTTTCTACTAAATCAGGGAATAGTAATACCATAAATAAATATTCAAATGTGAGTTTTCGCTATCCAAGCATTTCAGACATAATCATTCAGCCTTTTCATTGACTAACCCCAAAATAAAAAGCAGCTAAAGCTCTAAATTAAAAATTTAAAATTTTACTAATTATTTTTTAAAATGTTTATGGTAGATTGGTAATTGAAAAGCCCGGCTCTACATGATGGTCCATCATATGCATTTCATCACATACATAAATATGAATCGTATCATCATCATCATCCAACATCGTTGTTATGGGATAGCTAGAAAACAAATCTGCAATATTTTTACCACTAAAGTTAGAAGAAAAAATCAGCACTAGGCACTAGCAGCGGCCACTGCAGCTGCCAGAGCTCTGCAGATGCCAGCGCCCAGCCATTTCTAGTCAAATTAAAAAAAAAAAAATCTTCTTTTTTAAAGATTCGCAAGTAATCTTCTATTCTTCTTTTAAACAATTGCAATTAATAAAGAAAAAAAATGGCAGAGGTTCTGCGCTCTGTCTCTCTCTTTCGCTCTTTCTCTCTCCACTGTGTTCTTCTTTTACTTATTTTATTTTATGCATTGGCTGGCCTGGCTTAGAGCGCTAAAGCTTTCTCCTTTCTCTCGGAAAATGAGCAGCGTGGGAGGTGAGAAGAGCCAGTTAGGGTTAGGATTGATGCTTGATTTTCTTTTGTTGCTTTGGTCTTCTTCCTCATCTTCTCCTCTGCTCTGATGTGGGAGGGCTTAGAGGGCTGGCTGAGTGGAAAGAGGGTTTCTTGAGCTTTCTAATTTGTGGTCTGCTCTCATCTGCTGGGTAAAGATTAGGGCTTTGGATAAGATGGCTACGGCGGGGAAAGATGGGAAATCTCAGCTGCATGAGCTGCAGCAAATTGATGCGGGGAAGTACGTGAGGTACACGCCGGAGCAGGTGGAGGCGCTTGAGAGGGTTTATATGGAGTGTCCGAAGCCGAGTTCATTAAGGAGGCAGCAACTCATCAGGGAGTGCCCTATACTCGCCAATATCGAGCCCAAGCAGATCAAGGTCTGGTTCCAGAATCGCAGGTAACGATAAAGATGGTTCTTTGATTATTTCCAATTCCAAGTCTGCGTCTGTTCATGCAATTGCATTCTTCATTTTCATTGAAGTTGTTTGGGATTTGAATGAAGTTCTTATTGTTCGGATTTGTTTTTATCTTTTTTTGGAGAAAATAATCAGGAACTTGCTTTGATAAATGATTAGTTAACTTAAATTTATCTCATTTTTATCTGATAGCAAGTGTAAATCTTGGATCTTTCTCGTCTGTGCACTTTTTTTTGCCGTTTATTGCTCTTCTTAACTAAGCCTGACTTGAAGATGTTTCTTTGTATACGAAGCCATGTGAAGGGTTTAGGCCTTTAAGCGTTTTTGTTCACGAAAAACACATTTCTGGCCTATATAACCAAAAAGAATTTTTTTTAGTGAAAAGATACTGGATCTTCTTCTGGTGTAAGCATCTTGTTTTTTTGAAGCCTTTGCTAATGATTTTTACAGCAATGAGAGCTTTTTCATAGGCAGCATTCTTCTCTGTCTACATTGTGGTAGATGAAGCTTTGAAGCAGCAATTTCACAATTTTTCTTCTGCGGTTCCTAAATAAGGCTTCGTTTGGGACGACTTTCTTACTGCTTCGCAAAACAGCTTTTTAGTATAAAAAAATTATTTTTTGTGAAAGAAAGCCGTCCCAAACGAAGCCGAAGAATCATGCCTTGTTTTTTTGTCAACTTCTTCTGGGAAAGGTTTGATTGTTAAGAGGTTTTTGGTATCTTATTTTCAGCAGGATTAGTCAATCAAATCGGCAGATTTCATTTGTGATGGAAGCCATTTAAAAGCCATTCATTTAGTTAGTCCCACCAAGCAGTTTTTTTTTTTAATTTTAAATCCAATTGTTTTGATCAATCTATTTTTTTGCCATGTTATTTGTTTAATTTAGAATCCATTCACTGGATTTAATGGATTTGAGAGTTTCTACCTCTCTCAAATTTTAAGCCCTGAAGCAAATGGCTAAATAGTTCATCATGATTTAACAATATTTAATAGCTGTCAGCCAAACAATTTTTTAGATTTTAATTCTCTCGAGATTTACCAAGTCCTACTTGTAGCGAAACTGCCCCTATGATTTCATTCCTTGTTTCCTTGAATTGATAAATTTTGGATGGAAGGAGTGATCTTTAATTGCCCTATCATTGTTCAAATAATGCCAGATTATGGGAAAAGAGAACTAACAATTGTTTCACTGCTTGAACTTTGCAACTAGATAACATATTAAGGAATTAATTATGACCAAATTATTCTATTGAATGATATGCTATATTTGCTTTGTTTTTTCGCTTTGATATTATACCAACATAAGCTAGCCTGCATTCTTTTTTTACAAGGCTTGAGGTATCTTTGATTTTCCAGAATATAAGCACTGAACTAACTTTTTTTGTTGCATGACATACTCGTTCTTTCTGTCTTTTGTAGGTGCCGTGAAAAGCAGAGAAAAGAAGCTTCTCGTCTTCAGACGGTTAATAGAAAGCTAACTGCTTTGAACAAGCTCTTAATGGAGGAGAATGATCGCTTGCAGAAGCAGGTGTCCCACTTAGTTTATGAGAATGGATACATGCGGCAACAGCTTCATGTTGTAAGTTAATTTTCTGGTGAAATCTTTACTCTCCAACGTGTTTGATATATCTAAAATGCATATTAGCTAAGGTTTTCTTTTTGTACACATTTTATTTACTGTATTGCCAGCACAGCTGCCTTTGGCATGCTCAGGAATCCAGAGTTCTTCATATTTTATGATGTTCTCTTTACTGCCCATCCTTGCAGCCATTTCTCTGTTCTTAATAACAGCTTTTTGCATGTTAATTCAGTCCTAGCGCTTCATCTAAGTTTCTGGTAGCTTTTGGTTGAAGCCTTGCCAAAAGAAAATAAGACAAGGGTTAAAGTTAGATTTTGTAATTAGTTGATATTGTTGCCATCAGAGAAAGACAAACCTCTTGCGGGAAGGAATAATAGTTAGTTTTTTAGAGTTGTCTTCTAACGCATTGAGTTTTGATTTGCATTTTGATTACATTATTGCTTGGCATTATCTTCAAGTTTTTTTCCCCACTAGTTTTTCTATGATACTCATTGATTTCTATTTTTGTTAATAGCTTCTTGCTTGCAACCTTCTTCCATCGAATGTTTCTCGATGCGTCATTTTCACTCTCTAACTTCATACTACCTCTGCCTTTGCCTCTTGATTGCTAGTTGGTTACTTAATGCTTTTCTCACTTCATTTTTAATCTTTGATTTTTTCTCTCCTGAACAAGTGCAAATTATAGTTATTGAAAGTATCCTTATATTTCTTGAAAATTATAATCTGATATGGCTTTTAGTTAAGCTAATTAAATGACTATGACTTGCTCATAACATATACATATATGATATATAATTCATGAATTCTCTAGTTTATAAAAGTCATTTTGCTGTGTATTAAAGTGAAAAAGAGCCCTTGTGTATACCATTGCATTTAGCACTTTGAAAATACTTAGTTGAAATCGCTGTAAACTCTCCGTCAATTAACAAAAAATTTTCTTCTAAAAGAATAATGGTTACTACTACAGAGCTGTCTTTTAATGCCTTAAGCTTTTTTTTTTTTTCCCATATGTTGTTCTGTGGCTTAAAGCCCTTCCACGAAAAGATAACACTTGAATTCCATTACCCATTTTGAGTCAAATACTAGTTGTTGCATTTGTAGCTTACAACTAGAAGAATTTCTCCAAAGGTTTATTATATTCCTAGTATTTATTAGAAGATTTTATATTGTTTTGTTCCCTTATTTGTCATTATGAAGATGGTCACATGTAATGACTCCAAAGATCAAACTCTGCATTTCATCTCCTCTGTGTTCATCTTTATTTTTTATCTTCTGTTTTTAGTAGAGAGTGGAGTTTAATTTTTTGAACAAATCCAATGTGTTTGGTAATCACTGCTGTTTCTGTCCATGTATGTTCTACTGTTTCATTGATCACAACATCTATATCCAGGCATCTGCAGCAACTACAGACAATAGCTGCGAGTCTGTAGTTACAAGTGGTCAGCACCAACAGCAGCACAACGCCAAATTGCAGCATTTTCAAAGGGATGCTAACAACCCAGCAGGGTAATTATTGTTTATATTTCCCCCCCTCAATGAGTCTTACTGTTCATTTTTCTGACATGTGGATTTCCATGTAATATTGGATTGTTCTTTTATCCTTTTGTTTTCAGTCTACTCGCTATAGCTGAGGAGACTTTGTCAGAGTTCCTCTCAAAGGCAACTGGAACTTCTGTCGAATGGGTTCAAATGGTTGGAATGAAGGTAATTCCATGGCTGAACTTGCTATTGATGATTTTGATGTAGTTTATGGTTGTAAGTGGCATTATAATCTCATTTCTTTGACATGTAATATGTAGCCTGGTCCGGATTCTATTGGAATCATCGCTGTTTCACACAATTGCAGTGGAGTGGCAGCACGAGCTTGCGGTCTTGTGAGCTTAGAGCCCACAAAGGTAGACCAACTTTACGAATACATTTCTGTTCATGCCGCGTATGTATTAATATCTTATTGATAACATCTTTCATTAATTTAGGTTGCAGAGATTCTTAAAGCTCGTTCATCTTGGTATCGTGATTGCCGGTGCCTAAATGTTGCGACACTAATCCCTGCTGGAAATGGAGGGAATATTGAGCTGATATATATGCAGGTCTGTGCATCTAATATTGATTATTAGATTGTTCTGTCAAGGGTATTTATTGTAACTCATAAGCTTTCAACAACAGACCTATGCACCTACAACCCTAGCAGCAGCTCGGGACTTTTGGACCCTCCGATACACCACGGGTCTTGAAGATGGGAGTCTTGTGGTAAATTAACTCTCACCATTGTCATAATTCCATCTTTATTACGTGTATTTTGTTCTTTTCCTCTCTATGCAACAAAATTTTATGTCATTCTTGGTCTTTGTAGATCTGTGAGAGGTCATTGACTTCTTCAACAGGCGGCCCTCCTGGACCGCCTGCTCCAAACTTTGTTAGAGCAGAAATGCTTTCTAGCGGGTATCTTATTAGACCATGTGAAGGTGGTGGCTCAATGATTCATATTGTTGATCATGTTGATTTGGATGTAGGTTTTTCTATGATTTTAATTGCTTTTCGAGGAAGTTCTAGGTGAAGCATATTAATTTGCTCATCTTATTATGTAGGCAAAGAGTGTGCCTGAGGTTCTAAGGCCTCTGTATGAATCACCAAAGATAGTGGCACATAAGATGACCATTGCTGTATGTTTGATCTCTTGCTGTTATAAGTACCAATTTCCCTCTCAGTTTTGAAGATAATGACTATCCTTTTTTTTATTTATTTTATGCAATACATGGTTTAGGCATTGCGGCATTTGAGGCAGATTGCACATGAGACAAGTGGAGAAGTTGTTTATAGTGGTGGTCGTCAACCTGCTGTATTAAGGACTTTTAGTCAGAGGTTAAGCAGGTAAAATTTTCCGTTCGAACTATATTAATTGCTTTTCGTTTTGATTTAATTAACTCAAAGGTAATACAAATGGAGTACAGAGGTTTTAATGATGCTATAAATGGATTCTTGGATGATGGGTGGTCCTTGATGAGTGGTGATGGTGGGGATGATGTGACCATAACTGTTAATTCTTCACCGAGTAAACTTCTGGGTTCTGTGAATTCATCCCCTCTCTTTGCCTTTGGTGGTGGTATTCTGTGTGCAAAGGCTTCCATGTTGCTCCAGGTTCGCTTCTTTGTTTTCTTTTTGATATAATTTGATCATAAGCAGTTACAAGACTTTAAATTTGGCATAAAAGTATGTTGTAACATCCTTAGATTTAGAACTAGTTGTACTTGATTCATGATGGAAAAAAGAAATAGTCATTGTCGATAACTCACGCTTCTATTTACATTTATCCTTGGATAGATAAGTCTTTTATCTACAAAAGTTTTGTTAGGATTCAATAAGTGTAATGGGTTATTATTTTGAGTTATGGGTATAATAATATTTAATAGATAGTAAAGATGTTTTATAAGTCCTTTTAAGATTATAAATACTCTCTTTTGAGGGTATTAGGAGGAATGAATAAAATGAACTCCCCTTGTTATTGAGTCTTCTTCTTCCTCCCACCTCAAGACTTCATTTTTTGGAGTTTTCATTGAGCCTAAATTTATGTTTATTATTGTTTATTATTTTGATCCTCTAGATTAGTAACAATTTGATGCTCTTGTTAAGATCTCCTTCCTCTTTCGACTAAACCATTTCCTGCTCGAGCTCCTTCTCTAGTTACCATTTTGTTGAGATCTACAATTCCATCTTTTATATAGTCTAGATTGTGTGCATCATTGAATTTGTGTTAGACCTCTTCAGGAGGGACCAGTCCAGAAGGGACATGCCAAATTCTGTACCAAGCGGACTCCTGGTTTGCCCACCCTTGGGATGGGGCCCATTGCTTAATGAAGAGAGAGGAGGGCAGTTTAGGAGGGAAATTCAATTTGAGGATTGTTTAGGATTTTTTACTAATTTGGTTTGATAAATAGGATTCTTTATCCTAGGGTTATGTTATGTTTTGACTGAATTTAGTTTGTTCTAGGTTGTGAGGGCTATAGCCGGCGGCTAGGGATTTGGGAGAGCTGTATCTTTCTCTCCCATTGAAGATCTATTGTTTCCTGTCATTTTCTTTCATATTTTCCACAATAAAAAGATTTGTGGTGTGTTCCTCTTCCTAATTTTTTTTTGTGGTTCGCTGATTTGGTTGAAGTTCTACTTCTTGTCAATTTGCTGAGCTTGTGGCAAGGACTGAAATTGCAAATTTGTTGCTCACACACTCATGTTAAGCCCACTCTTGCAGCACCCCTTTATCGCAACATGCTTTGGATGCACAGGCTTATGGGTTGATCTTGCTTGATGGTTCTTGATTCATTTTTATATTCTACACATCTCATATCAGTCTTCAACCCATTGTGCTTAATCTCTTCCCTCTATAACATATAATGTCCTTGACATCGGTTGCCTCCCACTTATATATTCATGCTCCATACATAGGCTGCATCCATCCCACAGAACATTGTGGTAGATTTTTTGAAACCATGGATCTCCACAAGTTTTATCGTCTCCATCTCTTTTTTAGACATCATTTGACTTGATCTTGTTGACCTCATTTTTATATGAGGTCGATTTCTCTGAACTCATCCATAGTGCATAGGTCTTCCTAGCCTAGTATAGACACTTCCCCTCCTTAGGATGTAGTTTAGATAATCTAACCTATGACGATGAGGTGTTTAACCCGGGGAAGCCTAATCTTCTTAAAACGTATATATTTTAAATTCTATGATGCACCGACACGAACACGGCGACACGGACACAGGACACGACAATTTTTAAAAATATAGGACACGGGTACGGCGTGGACACGGCATAATATTTTTTAATATAATATATAATAATTTTTAAAAATATAGGACACGGTTTCTTTTGAACCTTCACCTAATCCACCCCTGCCAGTAGCATAACAACATATCCCAATAATAAAACAACATGAATACAACAATATACCAGTCTGCCGGGGGTCCAAGGGGGCGCTGCCCCTGGCGGGGTTCGACCTGCAATAATTTTGAAGTTCTGCTTATTTTTAATTTTTGTAAGTTATTTGTATGGGAAGATACCGAGTGGTACCGAGCATGTACCTAGCAGTACCGAGCATATACGTAGCAATACCGAGCATGTACCTAGCGGTACTGAGCGGTACCGAGCATGTACCTAGCAGTACCGAGCATGTACTGAGCGGTACCGAGCATGTACTGAGCAATACCGAGCATGTACTGACCAGTACCGAGCATGTATTGAGCAATACCGAGCATGTACTGAGCAATACCGAGCATGTACTTAGCGATATACCTCATTTAATAACTGGATACGCGTGTCCGACACGCGTGTCCGATTTTAATTTTAATTTTTTTAATTGCGACACTCCAATGCCGTGTCGGACACGTGTCCATGCCGTGTCCGACGTGTGTCCGTGTCTGACACTGCATACCCTAAGTGCCGTGTCGGTGCATCATAGATTTTAATCCTTTTTCAAAAAAAAAAATTCAAGCGTTCATGATTTGTGGCATTTCAATTAGCATGCATTGCGTTAGAAATAATTTAAAAATAAAAATTACATTAGTTTTAGAAGCATACTACCATTCATAAGTATAGGGCTACTTAGAATTTTCTCTAGATGTCGACTCTTATTTTCAAAAACTTAAACAACATCTTACCCATCTTTCATAAGACCAGACACATTGTTTCTAAGTTTGTCAATGGTTTGGTGTTGCATTTGAACTCTAAAAGTGCTTGTTTGAGCTCCATATGTTATTCAACTAGACATATACACAGCCTTTCCTGCTCCTGTAGTCCAACAACCACAGTATTAACCCATGTGCATCCAATAAAATTTTCAATTGCAATTTGTGTACATGATGAATGGCTAGCACTTGCTCTTGTTTCTTGCGTGTTTTAATTGGAATCTAAGTATTTTATCTTGCTCCATCGTTAGATTTTATATTGCCTTCTTTTTTTTTTATATAGAAGATACTTAATGCCTGAACTATATGATTACATTGACATTGATGTAGTTACACGACATGTAGGAGTTAAGGGATGTGTGACTAGAGGTGCAACCGAGTCAAGCCGGCTCGCGAGCCGGCTCGAGCTCGACTCGATAACAAGCCCGCCGAGCCCGGCTCTCGACGAGCCGAGCTTATCGAGCTCGCGAGTCGAGCTCGAACACAATTTCGAGCTCGATAGCTTATCGAGCTCGAGCTTGAACAACCGGTTGATCGACTCGACAGCTCCTCGAGCTGCTTGTTTCGCCAGCGGGAAAAATGAAATTGCGGCGGGAATATGAAATCAGTTCCTCGACTAGCGAGCTTGACGACGCAGAAGCTGGCGGCAAGGCACTCAACTCACGACTTGGAAGCGGATGCGGACGCTGGCGCCGGAAGCGGACGTCGACGCCGGCAGCGAATGCGAATGTTGGCGACGGACGCAACATTGACTCTAAACGCAGACGCAAGCGGCGAGGAGCGGAGCTGGTGGCGACGCGGAAGGCAGAACTGTCGAAGACGCAGCATTGGCGACGAGCAGCTAGCGACGAGTGACGACGCGGAACTGGTGACGAAGCGGCATTGGCGACGACACAGAACTGGAGACGACGCGGGCATGTCCGAGCTCGAACTGCTGCTCGAGAGCTCGACGAGCTTTTTTTTACTCTGTTGAGTCGAGATCGAGCTCGACTTTTGAGCTCGACTCAAGTTCGAGCTTGACATTTTTCAGACGAGCTCGGCTCGAACAACCGCTGACTCGAGCTCGACTCGACTCGTTTGCACCCCTATGTGTGACCACCACCTTGATTATCACAATCAAATTTTTTAAAATAAGTTTGGCTCGATAATTGCCCACCACATGCAGATTCACCAAAATTAATGCTTGCATTTCATGACTAGACAATTTTGCACGGATATCTTATGTGGTTTTGCCCTTTTATGTTATGTGATTTGACCTTTAGGGCCAAGTAGATTTTAAATGGTCTCTTAATGTTAAGATCAATAACGGTAGTGGGTTATTAGATTGAGTTGATGGGTTTCAAAATTTATGGGTCTATAATGGGTATCATAGTATAAAAGAGGCAGTGAAGGTGTCTTATGAGTCCTTATAAAATTATAAATATACTTATTCTAGGCTATTAGGAGGAATGAATGAAATGAATTCCTCTCCTTATAGAATTATCTTCTTCATTCTACCTCAATCCTACATTTTGGAGTTACCATTGAGCTTGAAATCGCCATTTATCTTGTTAATCATACCCCATATTTCTATTATGAAGAAAATCACAAGAAAGAAAAAGAGAGTTAAGAAAACTGAATTACATCACATTTTATTTTGCGATGTAATCCCTAGGAGAATTTTCTATTGTCCTTTGCTTATTTAGAAAAATGTGTTGGGAGAAATATCAAACTTTTATGCATAAAGGCCTATTTGAATCTTAAATGATAAAACACAAATTAATGACAACATCACAAAGGCATTAAGATTTATGTAGTTTGCTTGAATCTAGCTTTCTTCCATAGGAGGGATCGAATCCACCTTAGAGAAGCCACTTAAGTGTATAAATAACATGGGCACAAAAAAGATACAACAACAACATCAAGCCATTATCCCATCATTTGGGTTCGACTATATGAATTATTTCTCTCCATTGTGTCAAACAAAAAAAAAGAGAAAATAACTTGACAAAGATAATGAAAAACAAATTATATCAATAAAAAATTACCCCCTTCAAATGTTACTCAAAATGATAATACCGTTACACACCTTAGAATTGAAGTGAAAATTTTTTACTGAGCTTTTGTTTCATCAAGATTTGTCTTCTGGTTTCACTCCAAAAAAATACCCCTCCAAGAAGTCTTTACTCCTTGAAATCAACTCTTCTGCCAAAGGAATTAACCTACAGCCAAAAGCTGTCTTACGGGTATTTTTAGAGATATAATGAGTTGATTTCAAATCAAAATCTGATTCAACTTTGACTTGATTTTGTGCTAAATAGCAAATTATCTTAATGAATTTCATGATTTTACCTGATTATTTATTATCATCAAAACTAATCTCATATTTTTAATTGTGCAGCTTTAAATCAATCCTAATACTATGTTTTCATGCTTTTTGACTACAGAATGTTCCGTCTGCCTTACTCGTTCGTTTTTTGAGGGAACACCGTTCAGAGTGGGCCGACTATGGAGCCGATGCATATTCTACGGCATCACTGAGAGCCAGCTCTTATCCCATCCTTGGCGTGAGAGCTAGTGGAAGTTTTCATGGTGGTCAGGTTATTTTGCCCCTTGCACAAACTGTGGAAAATGAAGAGGTAATTGAGGCTCTTTTGTAAGTACAGACAGCCCTCATCACCATTTTTTATTGGGCATCAAAGTGTCTTACTCGAAATTGAATTCCAGTTCTTGGAGGTGATTAGACTAGAAGGCCATGGTTTTAGCCAGGATGATGTAGCTAGGGACATGTATCTATTGCAGGTATGTTTCATTGATAATTGCAATATTATTTTGATTTGATGTTGAATCTATGCCTTGATTTTATTGCACTTATCTTCCTAATTGTGCAGCTATGCAGTGGAGTTGATGAAAATGCTGTTGGTGCATGTTCTCAACTTGTGTTTGCACCAATTGATGAATCTTTTGCTGATGATGCCCCTTTACTTCCTTCTGGTTTTCGTGTGATCCCCCTGGAATCTAAAACAGTTGAGTGACTCCATTAACCTTAACTTTGTTATAACCTTCCAAATATCTTCGCCATGTTTAAGTTTCTTTTTTTTTTTCCTTTTTCTTATTAAAATTGGTTCATCATTAGCTTCATTCGCCTTATTCCAACTATTTACTTTTTGGGGTTATGAATCCTCATTCTTTTTTCATTTTTTGTGAGTGATGCTCGAGTTATTTAACTTGTTCTATGCATCTTCATATTGCAATATCATTGTTAAATTTTGAATTTTTTGGTTCTATTTTGGTTGCAAAAAATTAGTGTTTGTTGCATTCATTTTTTGCAAGTAAATGATTAAAATAGTCCATAGTCTTTTGTGGTGTCCATTTAGCCTTTAGATGGTTTGGTCACATAAAACGGCAGCCTTCCGATGACCCTGTTAGGAAAGTAGAGGTATTAGATTTGACTTATGTTAAGAAAGGTAGAGGTAGACCTAAAAAGAATTGGTTAGAAAATATTAGAAATGATCTTTCTGTATTAGATTTAAACGAGAATTTGACTTTTAATCGAACACAATGGAGAAAAAAGGATTCATGTAGCCGACCTCACATAGTGGGACAAAGGCTTGATGTTGTTGTTGTTGTTGTTGAGTTCGGCATTTAGACTCACTAAATTTGAATTAATTTAGTTCGATTATCAACTTTGGTTTTGTTTTTTTGGATGAAAATAGATGAAGTTAAGATTTTAATGATAGAATTTTGAAGTTTTTAGGGAGAGTTTCCTCAGTCGAGCTAGTAGTATGTGATGAGATTGGCCAACAATTTTTAAAATGCCATACAGTAAAAGCTTTTCCTCTCAACTGATTTTTGTTTAAAGAAACAACAAAATAGATGATAGGGACAAATTTGGTTTTAGATTTGATGAATTTAGATTCTAATTTAAGCACTCGAATAAATTTGAGACAAATAGAAATGCTTAATAAATTTAGAAATCATTTTGATCACTTACTCAGTTTGTTCTATAGCTTTTGATGAGATCAAACTATTATCATTTCATTGCAGGAGGTGCATGCGGCTGCTCGAACCCTTGACCTTGCATCTGCATTAGAAGTTGGCTCAGGTGGTGCGACGCATCCAGCTACAGAGGGAGCCTCAAATATGTCTAATCTAAGATCTGTCTTGACTATAGCATTCCAGTTCACTTATGAAAATCATTTCCGCGAAAATATGGCTGCCATGGCTCGACAATATGTGCGCAGTGTTGTCGCTTCTGTGCAAAGGGTTGCCATGGCGATCTCTCCTTCCCGTATTGGTTCTCTTGGGTCAAAGCATTTGACAGGGTCCCCCGAGGGGCTCACTTTGGCACGGTGGATTTCTCGCAGTTACAAGTAAGGATATTTCTCTTTTTTTTTTTCATTTTGTATTATGAACTTGATAAAGTTGCTAAGTACTAGCAGGCTTGGACAACAAACTAGTAAGGTGCATCATAATGGTTTAATTGCCAGTTTATATGAATTCTAGTCAGTGAAATGTTGAATCTTCATTAATTGCACGCCTGATAAGAGATTTTAGATTTCTTGGGAGCCATGATTGTTGAGCTATGTTGCACCGATACTCCTATTTATGTAGGCACGTATCCGATACACCGATACATGGATACGCCTTTGATACATGTCGGATATGGCAAAGCCGTATCCAATTAAAATACTATTTAATTTCAAAAGGACATGTGTATCCAATACGCGCGTCCATTGAAAAATAAAAAAATCCAAAAAAAGGACCCTATGTATTTACTTCCGCGGATGCGAGTGATGTTCTCTCATTTCCGAGATGGATTTGAGTCTCTTGATGATACGGGAATATTAGAAATTACTAATCTTTCATTTTATGAGCCTGAATTAGAAGCTATGACATTTATTGAAGACGATATAAAAGTTCAAAGACAAGTCACTAAAGAAGCTAATCATATCATTCTTTCTATTGAATAGTTAAAACTTCATGTGCTAAACAATTTATGTTTATGCTTTTTATTGTTGTACTAGACATTTAATGCTTTTATTTTGATATTATGAGTTACAATGCTACAAATGATGTTGCTTTCATTTTTTTTTTTATAATTTGAAATATTATTCTTTGATTGCTTTCTTAATTTTTATGTATGATTTATAAATTATAAAGCTGTGTCTGCGCCGCACCCGTATCTTGCATTTTTAAGAATTGACGTGTCTTGTATCTGTATTGTGTCGTATCTGTGTCGCCATATCCGTATTGGTGCAACATAGGTGTCGAGTTGTGTCATTAACAATTAGACTCATAGGGTGTTGTGGATTTACCGCACCTCTGAGGCTGTGACCTGCTAAGTATTTAGCTATAGATCCTTGATTGTACCTTCTCTATCAGGTCGGACTTTGTGAATAAATTGTTGCTCTAAATGGTCTTATGTCATTAGATAACTTTCCTATTTGGACTCTGAAAGTCACATCTTCAACAACTAATTTGCTAGCATTTTTCACTGAAACCTCAATTGTTTACTGGCCTTGCAATTTTCATATGTAGGTTTCATACTGGTGCTGATCTCTTCCGTTCTGAGCCAGATGATGAACCCCAAGCAGGCGATTCATTATTGAAACTCCTGTGGCATTATCCTGATGCAATCATGTGCTGTACTGTAAAGGTAACAATTATTTTTCACCCATTACCTTCTGCTATTTATGTTCTTTCAAGCTAATATCTAATATCATGTCAACTTTGCAGTCCTCTCCAGTGTTCACATTTGCAAATCAAGCAGGTCTCGACATGCTCGAAACTACGCTCATCGCCCTTCAGGACATAACCCTCGAGAAGATTCTCGACGACAACGGCCGCAAGGTTTTCTGCACCGAATTCTCTAAAATCATGCAGCAGGTAAAAGAAATGTGAACATAGACTGTTTTAGATGTCATTGCCATGGCAAATTATTACGTGCGGAGGAAAATCCGGACGTGTCACGTCACCCCGACCCCGATGCATCCGGGTGGCGTGGCATATCCGGATTCGCCTCCGGATGGTCCTGACACCGCACGTAATAATTTGCCCATTGCCACAGTACTGCTAAAGATATCGCATTTAATACATATTTTCAGGGATTTGCATATCTACCTGGCGGTGTATGTCTGTCAAGCATGGGAAGACCTGCATCCTACGATCAGGTCATTGTGTGGAAGGTCATAGACGAAGAGGACACACATCATTGCTTAGCCTTCATGTTCCTAAACTGGTCATTTGTGTAAGAAACCCATTACCCTACTACATAAACCCAGCAAAATCCCTTATATGTTTGCTTGTTGCAACTCAGGTAGTAATTGGTTTGCTGCTTTGCCTACATTTTGATGAACTGGACTTCCTTGCAAGGGCCCCTACCCTACACTACTAATACAGTAATACATAAGGCCTGCAAGGAAGTACCATAAACATTATTATCACTTGCATGTGGACTTGTTGAAACTAGATTGCTACAGATGTTATGTATCAATGGTTTGATGGCTTGTGGCTTGTGATGTTATGATCTTGTGAAATGATATTTTTATATGGCTGATCCATCTTTTCTCCTCATTGTCTCAATTTTTTAGTGAATACTGATAGATTCTTTAATTATCTAATATAGGGTCAAATCAAGCACTCTCATGTGCTAATAACAGTTTAATAAAATATTGAACAACAAATCTAGGATTGTTCATGAGAGAAGCATAATGCTACCTTAAGCTTGCTATTTAAGGTTGTAATACTATATTCTGCATTGTTAATTAAATCCCATCTTTTAAAATATTTGTAATTAATTTGGGGGATTAGCATACATATCACTAAATTTTATTTATTTATATCTAAGATTTAAAATTTTATATTTGTTTATATAATATTTAAGTATTTTCATAATATAATAATATATGATGAAAATATGTAGTTAATTTTAAATAAATTTATATTAGTAATATATTTTTATGTAATTTTAAAATATTTTATGTAAATTTTTCTAAGAACTTTTTTTAGAAAAAAATGAATTTTATAATACATAAATATTTTAAATTTATTATATGTAGAAAAGAGGATGAAACCCGGAATTTACAAGAAGTACCTTATTGGTCTAATGTGGATTTCTCATTATTATTGGATGCATCAATATTTAAATGTGTATTCTGAATTATTCAAAAATATTTCTCATTGCTTGTGTTAAGAAAAGTTGATGTAGAATTAAAAATATTTGATTATGAAGTATTAAAAAGGATTTTAATTTATTAAATATAGGGTCAAATCAAGCACTCTAATTTACATATTATTCATGTAATTGATGTCATATAGTGAGATAAAGATTTGATGTTGATGGTGTTATAAGAATATTGCACATCCCTTGTAGTAGCTAATTTATTTTTTCGCAAAGTTTTTTTTTTTTTTAATTATATGTAAATTAGAGTATCTCATCACAAGGAGAGGGCAAAATGGACTCTTTTTAGAGAGAGCAATATAGGAGCGATGAGATACCACGTGTGCATGCATGGGGTGGCAATATAGTTTTCATCTAAAATTTTAATATGGTAGGAATTTCAAGGCACAATTAGTCATTGAATATGAACATGGACTTTCTCTTCTTGAGTGCATAAGCTTTAGAGGTTAGCATCATTCCTTGCAACATGAACAATTTTAAAAGTTGGCTTAAATTTGTCTAAAATTGATCTAAACTGTCTTCATAAGTTCCATTCACGCTCAAAGAAGCACCAAAATTGAGCATAAAATGTCAAAAAATAACTCTTGAAACTCCTAAAATATTAAAAAAAATCTAAAATAGCGACTAAAATGATTTCGGACAACTATATGATTTCTTCTTGTTATGTAGATTTTTTAGCGTTTAATGAATTAAGGGAGACTAATGAACTCATCTTATCATACTAATATGTTCATTTTAATTTCTTAATCACTAATTAATACCTAATAAAAATATCATTTAATTTAATTACTTATTGCCAAAGACTAATTAGAATGCCTTATAGCTGTATTTCATAGTAAAAATTAATTATTGTAATTGATTCCTAACCAAAAAAATCAATAATTTGACTAATAAATCTAATACTAACTGATCTAAATATTGGCATTGATTATTATTTTCAATTAATGAACGTTATTCTATGTAATATAATTATTTATTTTAACTATTACTTAAGATATTACTAGATACTAAATTAAGTAGCTAAATCACTGTTCAATTAATCATTTAATTAGTCTAATTTAATAACTGTTTTACAGCTAAACTAATATTGGCTAACTGATTAGAGCATTTTCACAATTAAAATTTCGTAAAAAAACTAAACTCCACTGTTCAGAATGTCAATCTAGCAGTTAAACGAACCAAGGAATTAAAAATCAGACCGAATCGAATTGAGCTGGATTGCTCAACTTATTCAATATTAAAGCAGTCAATAGGCCGGTCTGGTCAACCGGAATAACTGGCTTTTCATCAAACCGGCCCGAATCAGCATTTTAGATCTTTTGACACATTCTAAAAGCTTTGTTGAGCTAATAAAATATTTTCTTCCATAAATCTCTTTCTTCTTTCCATACTCATCACAAGTCTTTAGATTTCAACCTCTTAAGCTTGCCTGCTAATAAGATCGGGTATCTTCCATAAACAAACTTGAATCCAAACAACCTTGGCAAATTTTTCTTCTATTTTGTTTGTCATGTTTTACAATCTATTGATCCATTGCATGTGAAACTAGATAAAAATGCTTAGGTAAAGAAATATATCTTCAAAATGCATCTTTAATGTCAGTTCCTTGTTTTATGCTTTTGTTGTAAACTTGTAACACCATGTTGCTATCAAGATTCTTTAACATCAATGAAGCTTCACAAATATTGATGCTGTTTAAATTCACAATTAAAACTATTACTTGTATATAAATTCTATTTATTTTCTATCATATATTTACATTATTACATCATTATTATATTATTATTATATCATTTATATCATATTTAAATAATTTAAATATAAATTATATTATTCATTTCAACTCCCAGTTTAACCCCGTTTAACCATCGAATCTTGAACATTTCATTTTTCCAGTTTAATTCAATTTTCATAACCTTGGAAAAAAACAACCAATAATTTTTCCCAAAAACCTAAAAGCTGATTCTACTGTACTGAATTGTGGAATTAGGAAGCATAAAGCATAATCAAACACATTTTTTACTCCCAGCTGAATCACTCATAATGAATTCAATTGAATTAGAAATCAGCTCATCTTGACACAACTAAAATTTATATCAGCTAAAAAATTGGCTTAAATTGTTTGCTTGAAATTCAAATTTTGGCAAATCCGATGTGCAGGGCATCCAAATCACAATACTAACAGTAAAAACAATGCTGTGGAAACAGGAAAAAAGAATAGTCACTTCAAGTTAAATGGTCTTACAAGTTATGACTGCCAGAGTAGTAATGTTTGAAAACGCACGAAAAATCTTTGGATTCGAAGCCCTTACTGCACATTTCCATATATCTGCAAGCAATTAATTGTTCTCCATTAGTAGTAAATCTATGAGTTATTCAGAAGAGAATTTGGAGTTCTGCAGCGAGGGAAGGTAACTAACATATTGAGTGCTTCGGATGCGAGAGGACATTTCTGCTGAATCTCTTCAGCTGATGCCTTTGCCAGCATCAAGTCTTTGGCCTGCACATTGAAGGCGCCACATAAGTCTAAGCTGATAACAGAAAGAATACTTGATGCTGCTGTGATGAAATTGTTAAGTTGTGATGTTATTGCCTTGCAAAGAAAATATGCTACACATACTTGATTAAAAGTGGTCATAGGGGTTGAAAGGGGGGTGAGGAATCCCCTCACGTGATTTTGAGAGCGAAGCCACCAAGATATCCAATATTTGCAGTATTTCATCGAAGGTGTTAAGGTTTTATTATATTTTGATTTCCCTAGTTTTTTCTTTGAAGGGGGAAAGGGGCATCATTTGAGTGAGCCAGCATAAAATTCTAGTGTTTTTTTTTTTTTTTTTTTTTTTTTTTTGCGTTTATTTTCTTTACTATTTTTTGTTCTATTTTGCTCTCTCCGTTTTTTATAGCTTTCGTATAATTGGGATTTCGTTAACCTCCCACGATCGTGAACAAAACAAACCGCACGGATAAAAAAAAGGAGCTTCACGTTAAGGGCTATCCCCAACTCCTACAAACGGCATCTTCCTCCCGCAAGTAGGCCTCTCGCGCGAACACTCCAAACTTGCAACTTCATCGATTCCAACGACTTCAACACGCGCCCGCACTTTCGCTCTCGCCTGATCCCGTCAATGTGCTCTTGCGACTTCAACCCGAGACCAATGCTCACACGCTTCCATGACCCTGACATGAGATCGCAGCTGCGCGTGCTTCAGGGTCTCCAATCTCATAGCCCGTCCCGACTTTCGTTCATGCCTAGCCCTGCACAAGCGCGACCCGATCCATCCCCTGAGTCCGCTATTGTCTTGCCCTGCACACGTGTTGTATGGCCCGATTCTGATTAGACCCTTGCTTCTGCTCCCGCACTAGCCATTCCTACGACCTGCCAGCAATGACCTCTTAGTCGCCTAATCTGTCGACCCCGACCCTCACCTGCACCCATGTTGGCCTGTCCTAAGACCCAACTCGCAACCCTGCTCAACATCTTGCCCATGCGGATGTCTCCTGCCTCCTGCCGATCCGCGACCATGACCGAAGCAGATGCCCACCCAACCCAGCCCCTCGTGACTCCCCTCACAACTTGGTTTGCACGTGAACGACCTACACACTCAACCGGCCTTACCCGAGCTCAATTGCACATAGTAATGAATGATATCCTCCTCAATTAAATAAAATTAATTATAACCAAATTACACGATACTGAATTGACATACACGAAGACATGAAGACCTGCATTCGTTGTATATTTGATCCGGCTGGGATGAATAAAGGCAAATGCCTACTCGACAACCCCCTACGTGGGGGTGGGATGTCAAGAGGCTGTCCAAATTTCAAGGAACTCTATTAAAAAAAGAATAAAAATAAAGTGGAAAAAAATATGTGTTGCATCCTAAAACATTCACGACAGTAGAGAAAAATATAGTTTAGCGACCAAGATTTGTACAAAGATCCAGCACACAGACAAATAAGAGAAAGTGGTGCGAGAGTCATAAAAGACATCGTAATTTTCACGTGGAAAACCCTAAAAAGGGAGAAAAACTACAGGTCCCAACTCAGTTGAAATGAATCCATTAGCGTTTGTTGTTGATTACAAATAATGACATTTTCTCAGGAGAAGGCGTTGGCTCAATGTACATCATATAGAGCATATTACATAGTTGGGATTGGAAGATTCCAATGATATGAGAGTTATTCTCAAGAGAATGTCATGCTGCTCATTTGGTTAGTAGAACTGTAATCAGGTGACGGAGGTTGGAGGGACTGTAGTCGGGCAACGATGGTTGGAGGGTCTGTAGTCGGCAGGTAACCATGGTCAGAAGGACCATAGTCGGTCAACGACGGAGGTCGGAGGGATCGTAACCAGCGGGCAATTTTGGTCAAATGGACCGTAGTCAGCGGTCGAAGGGACCGTAGTCGGCGGGCAATCATGGTCGAGGTGACTGCAGTCGATGGGCCATGGTGGTCGGAGGGACTGTAGTTGGTGGGCGACGGTGATCAAAGGGATTGCAGTCGGCGGACGACCAAGGTCGGAGGGATCATAATCGGCGGACAACGGAGGTTGGAGGGACCATAGTCGGCCGACGAAGGCGGTTGGAGCGACCATAGTCTGCAGGCGACGAAGGTCAGAGGGATTACAGTCGGCTGGCGACGATGGTCATAGGGATAGTAGTCGGTGGGTGGAAGTGGTCGAAGGAACAATAATCGGCGGGCAACAGTGGTCGGAGGGATCGTAGTCGATGGACGACGGTGGCCGGAGGACAATCGTCGGTAGGTGACAGTGGTCAGAGGGATCATTTTTGGCGGGTAACAAATGTAGGAGGGACTGTAATCGGCGGGTGATGGTGGTCAGAGGGATCATTTTTTGGTGGGCGACGAAGGTCGGAGGGACCATAATTGACGAGTAACAGAGGTCAAAGGGATCGTAGTCAGCGAGAAACGGTAGTCGGAAGGACAATAGTCTGTGGGCGATGGTGGTTGGAGAGACAGTAGTTTGCAGGCAACGGTGGTTAAATGGACCATAGTAAATGGGCGACGGTGTTCAGAGGGACCATTTTTTGGGGGTGACGAAGCTCAGAGGGACTGTAATACGCAGGTGACGAGGGTCAAAGGGACCGTGATCGACGGGCGATGGTGGTTGGAAGGACAGTAGTCGGCAGGCAACACAGATAAGAGGGACGGTAGCGGGCGGGCGACATAGGTTGGAAGGACCGCAATCGACGGGCAAACGTTGTTGGAGGGACCCAGTTGGCAGGCGATGGAGGTCGGAGGGATCATAGTCTACGGTTGACGGTGGTTAGAGGGAGCTTAGTCGACGACAGAGTCGAGGTCTGGCGACGGTCGATGGTAGTGCAGTGGTGGGAGGACGAGCGGTGGTCTGACAACATGGGCGGTTAGGCCGAGATCTGACAGTGATTGGTGGAAGGCCGGTAGTCCGGCGACGGTCGATGGCCGGGCATAGGTCTAGCATTAGTCGACTTTTGGAGAACGAGCAGAGGTCCGACTGCGGTAGGCGACTGGGCTATGATCTAGCGACAGTCAGCCGACGAGCGGTGGTCCAAAAACAGTGGGCAGACAGGCAGTGTTACGACGATAGTAGATGGATGGGTGGTGGTCCGACAACGGTCGGAGGATAGGTCCGACGACAGTCGGCAGCCGGGCTGTGGTTGACAAAAGTTTGCCAGCGGTGATCCTTAGCTAGAACTCTAGGATCCTTGAAGCTACAGAGCTTCACAGCTAAAGTGTCCTTTTACGAAGAGAGCATGAGCCTATTTATAAATTTTTGTGAGCGGCGCGCTCTATAAATATGGAGAAGATTCGGGCCGAATTCGGAGTGCTCCATCGGACGGTTTATATCAATTCCTTCAATTATAGAGTGTTCATGCAACATTTAAGTGTCTTAATGATGTCAAAATTAAGCGATCTTGGACTCGTTGGATTTATCTCATAAAGCCGCTCGATTTGACTATAAGCACGCCATATTTGGAGATCATTTAATCATCCAATTTATGCTTTGAAGCTTCCAAATATGATTTGGTTCATTGATTTATGCTCATTTGGGCTCGGATTGGACCGAATTTAGTGCCGTTGGTTTCGTCTCATTGAGACGTTCAATTTCATTATAAGTTTGCTAAAATTGGAGTTTGGATGATCCTGCGTTTAATTTCAAAAGTTGCCAACTAAGATATCTTGAGATTCATGCTGGATCAAGGCAATTTTTGATGTCAGTATGCTAATGCAATAAATTGTCAAATATAAATGTCATTGAGCTAAATAAAGCCTTATTACAATTGTTCAATCATTCAAACCACTACAGTGCTAGCTAGACTATTGGCTTCTAATTGATGCTAACTCTAATACCCGTAAACAATATATATATATATATATATATATATATATATATATATATAAAATCAAACACTGCATAACATACAACTAAAAGAAATTTGTCATTTGATGTTAAAATTATTAAAACATAAACATGAAGCCACTGGCAACCTATATATATTAGAAGTCATACAAAGTTACTTACCAAACATTTGTTTAATGGCTTGGATCAAATACAAACAATAATGACTCGTTTAAATAAACTTAAAAGTCAAGGGATGTAAAACCCAATTTATATCAAGATCAATCTATCGGGCTATCTCGCTTGTAAAGCTAGGTTATAAGACCTAACATTCGGACAAATCCTAAAAGGAGCAATAAGTTCCATCCTCAAACAAATTAACGTACAACTCTTAAAAGGAACAATAAGCCCCATCCTCAAAGAAATTAATGGACAGCTCCTAAAAGGAGTAATAAGCTCCATCCTCAAAAAAATTAACGGATAACTCCTAACAAGAGCAATAAGCCCCATCCTAAAACAAATTAACGAGCAACTCCTAAAATGAGCAATAAGCCTCATTATCAAACAAATTAACAGGGAACTCCTAGAGGGAGCAATAAGCCCCACCTTCAAGATAAACAGGCAATTCCTAAATGGATTAACAAGACTCATTCTAAGCAAAATATTTGGGCCTTCTAATAAACATGATCCCCAAAATCAAATTATAATAATCCAAAGTCTAATCTCAACCACCATGGACTATTCAGGATCTCTGAGAGAAGGAAACACATGATTGCTAATCAGATTTTCTAAATGTTACGGCCTATAAGATGCTAACACTGGCAAACAGAGAATTATTGGTATACCCGAGATGACGGAACTATAGGATCCTGATCAGGTCTACCTTCATTCCCTAAAAACCTCTCTCACTAATTAAAACAATTTTTAGATTACCAAGCTTAAATCCAAAACTATATCAAAGTAACCCATCCCCCATCCTTAATCAAGAGTGCTCTCCCACGACTAGGAGCAATTAACTATGAAGGCCTGTACTCTTGGGATACTGAGACCCTGGATCTAGTTAAAACCCTCATTTAAAATTAGAGGAAATTTGGTTATTTAATAATTAATCTACCTCATGAAGAATGAAACCCTAACTTCAAAAGGGCAAAATTCATGTCGATCATTTTTCTTGAGCGAACAACATTCAACAAAATAGCAATTGTTCAAACTTCATAGCCATTAGTGATCATTTGCTAAAGCACAATGTTTCTAATCAATTTTCAAGCACAATATAGTCATAGTGTGTTGAGAAGGGAGCAAAAACTATTTATTTACCATAAGTTTTGAGGAAAAGCCACCATCATAGCTCCTTGAAGAAGGCACTCCTTCCATAACTCCTGGGACTGGATTATAACTGTCACTGTAGCATTCTAGTAAACTTAGAAATTTCTGTTAGTGTAAAAAAATCAGGAAGATAAATTTTAACCAGTTAATTCTCTTAACTTTCTATTTTGCTCGGAATATTCATACAAGTGTGACATTAACATACCTGCTCCAACAACGAGCACTTGAGGAATTGAATATATTAGTAAGAGTGTTCGCTGAAATCCCTAAACCCTGACCAAGAGCAAGAGCCTCAGAGACCCCAAGCATGCTTACAGCCATTGCTAAATTATTACAGATTTTGGCAGCCTGACATCAATAAACATACAAACAGAATAATGCTCATAAGCAACTACAAGGTTTTTGTATAAAATTTATTTGCTGCTCTACCTCTTCTTATATGGAACTGCAAAAAAAAAAAAGCTCTCAATGCCAATAATCCTAATCAGATGCATGCATTGGAAGTCAAATAGCATGAGAGAATTAGAGAATTACCGAAATCCACGTTATTGAAAAGTAAGATAGAAATGGGAATAATCTTCAGTATTTTCTTATACACAATTAACATAAATTTCACAATCCATAGGCATAATGTCAATATTTTTCATAAACAAATATCACATATTAAAATATAATATCATGTGTTGGTTAAATACGATTTTATAATTTTTTAATTTAAATTTGGGATTTATCCACATGAATAAGAATCATTTATTTGGTTCTAAATCTCGTAGATGAATTAAGTATCAGAACCTTTTTAACAAAAAAAGAGGTTCCCTCCCGTAGACATAATATATATAAAAAGTGGGAAATACGATTGTATTAAAGGGTAGAATTCTGCTAGTAACTCTAGCAGGCACCATGAAAAGGTTTGAATATCTAAGCAAGAAATAAAGAAAAAATGCATGAGCTAGGATTCACAATCATTTTGGATCAAGAAATTTTTTTACATTTTTGTGATGTTTTCATATTTTCAATACATAAATGCTTAACTAATAAAACAATTTGTTTAATTATAATTACATTTCAATATTTCATTGTGTATATAACTACTAACAACAAATCAAAATTAACACTAATCATAAGACATGATTTTATCAATATCATTCTTGTACTATCGACACAATGCCAAAAAAATTTATATAATCTTCATAATAACTACAATTTGTGCTGGTTCAATTGGTGTCAATACATGTCCCAACCATATAGGGGTATGTCCATATCGTGGGTGACTCCAGCTTTTGAAAAATAAAAATTAAACCGTCATACTTAATTTTTAAAAATAAATATCTGTCGAGGCATGTTTTTGAAATGTATGCGCTTCATATAATACAAGCTAGTGGCAACGACCATCAATAAATAAACATACGATGATGTCATAATCATTTGTAAATTCTAATGCAATGGAGAGTCAGAAATAATTTAAAATATAAAATATGGTACCAAAATTCATATTAAATTTTAATATGATTAAGCGATGGTAGCGGGTCTATTTTATGGGTTAGGTGGCTGATATCGGCTGATGTGTAAAGATGTATTTTGAAGTTGGTGGTGTGAAGTTGAAAGATTTAAACGGTCTTGGGCTAACCACTTAAAAGAGTTCCAACAAAATGCAGTAAATTTGTTCAATTCCAACAAGATTTCATAAGTGGCCATCAAATCTTTGTCCCTAGGGCCTAGGTGAAAATAAAATTTTAAAAAATGACAAGTTAAAATTACATAAAAGTATTTCATGATTTGACTTTGCAATGAGCCTTGCGCTCTGGCTCTTGCAATTTAGCATGTGGGCTGCTTTTGCCATATGGAGAATGCCATTCATTCAACCTTGGAATTGTAATCCACTATTCTAAGAGATTCACATGCTTATCTTCTATGATTTTGCTTGAGAATGAATTCTTGTTCTGCATCATTAAAGCCAAGACAAACTATTCTAGGGTTTGCCCTAGCCAACCCAAAACTTGTTAGAATTGAGGTAACCAAGCAGCAGGAAAGTGATATCCCTTTGAGTCATATCTCCTCTTTTAAGTGACTAATATAGGACAAATAGCATTTTGTTCAACTTTTCAACAAAGCCTCCAT
This sequence comes from Dendrobium catenatum, assembly GCF_001605985.2. Taxonomy (NCBI): domain Eukaryota; kingdom Viridiplantae; phylum Streptophyta; class Magnoliopsida; order Asparagales; family Orchidaceae; genus Dendrobium; species Dendrobium catenatum. Next base: position 1,181,864 of record NW_021318596.1, on the reverse strand, counting down.
CTTCCTAGTCTTCTCTTAATCTTCTAAATAATGCCATGATATGATAAGCATATTGATTGTCATTCTTCTAATGAGTGTATCAAATAACTCTGATGTGGAAGTATCAATCAAGACAGAGAACACTGTGCTTTAATTAAACACAACTTAAAAAAAGAAAAACACAATCAAAGACGACAAGATTCACGTGGTTTGGCTTAAACTTAAGCCTACATTCATGGAAAAGAAGATAGGATCCTATGAGCCAAAAAAATACAAGAAACAATCATGGTCTACAAAAAAGGACAAGCGTTCGCCAATCCTTTCCCAATTCCTAAGTACACCCACGCAAGAAGAACAAGAAAAAGAAGCAGCTTAAAAATCTCACACCAATAAATAATCTCACATACTAATCTTTCTTCTCACATGCACCTTGAAGCTGACAATCGTCTAAGAGCCCTAGAACCTATAGGGTATGTGAAGAACCAAAAGAGATCAAGATTGTTTTCTTAAAACCCTAGATCGAGCACCTCTACATTTGTACTCCTCTGCGCCCATGAAGGAAGGTCGAAACATATAGTAACAAAGAAGCAAACTTGTGCATGCATGCTAATACTAAAATCTGCCCATCTCAATTTCAAACTTTTTGTATAATAAAAGCAACACACAAGTGCTTCCACCTTTAGCGAAAAATTTTAAAACTTAATACAGAGGTATTTACGGAACAACAATGAGTCAGTTTAACATCGTGCTACGTGCCGAGATCCCCAAATAAATATTTAAAATTATCAACTACGAACATCCCTTTAAATCAGGATGTGGCAACTTTCTATTATCAGCATATATGTGGGTGATTTTTCTGAAGTTCGGGACACCTCTCCTTCCAGTATAATAAAAATTTCAAAAGCCAGAAAAGAGATCTTTTCTAACTATACGCTCCAACAAATTGAGCTAGAAAAGCTTGAAGTCTTTCAATAGCCTGAAGCTTAAGGTTCGAATGGGTGTAAAAGGACGGATCCAATACACCCAAATATGGCCAGATTGTTGGCAGCTTCGTCTACTCAACACGCCATATGAAAGGCCGTAGTAGCGGAACCTTCACTTAGTGAACCCGTCAGTAGGGACTGTAGGAAGAATGAAGGCTAATTTGACTCGACGAGTTCTAGTAGTCGTAGTCTAGAAGACTCTCCTAATTGACCGGAGAATCAGAATTCCAGTGAAAATGAGGAGTTCCGAGCACTTACTAAATGTGCGTAGACTCCAAGTATTCAACCACAAAGGATGACTTCAAATCTACAAACTTCAGTAGATTCAGCATCTCCCATAGCTCAAGTCTGAAGCCTGAATGGGTGTAAAAGACAATATTCAACACGCCCAAATATGGTCGGATTGCTGGCAGCTCCGTTTATTCAACACGCCATAAAAAAAGGCCGCAGTAGAGGAACCCCGTTTCAGCAACTAAATAACAAAGAGCTATTAAATCCTAGATCTCCTAATTTGATAAACTCAAGTGACTCAGATTAAAGTCTCCTCAAGTGGTTAAGGATTAAGATGCTACTCGCATTCGGTACTATCAACCGAATCCAAAAACTACAAATCTTTCGTCAAGTCTGCCGCATAAAGCACATGATAGAAAGAGCAAAAAATTTTGAAATTTGAGCTAAAGCTATGACCACTAACTCTAACTAGTGGCTAAAGCGACACTGCTCACAATTATCTTCGAGGACAGGGGGAATTTAAAATATTTTTTTGGATCGACATCGCGCTGCGTGCCGAGATATTGAAATAAATATTTAAAATCCCTTATGATACCAACAACACAAGTCTAAAATTCAAGCTCATAGTACAATATAGCTCAGAGTAAAACACAGCTCAAAGTACAACTCAGAGTACAACAAAAGAGAAATACAGAAAAAAAAAAAATCTTCGTGTATGTATATAATAATCATCATGAGGTACAAGTACACTGAGACTCAAGATGCTGCAAGAGTACAAACCACAAAAAAAAAAAATAAACGAGAACATGTCAAAAGAGGCGAGCCAGTAAACCCTCCAACCTGTTAGTGATCTCAACCAAAGTCTAGAACTTTGACTGAGCGATCAGAAACTACTTCACGGCCTATGCTAGTGAGGAGTCTACCTCCATCACCTCCTGCTGTAAAGACCGGTGACGTTGTTCCTCCCTCATAGTGAGACAGTCCCATCAGTCATGTCTCTCCCGTACGTGAAGCGCCCGAGACACTACTTGCCCAATGTCCCTCCAAAGATACTACACGCGGGCTGTCAGCACATCTAATTCTTGAGCCATGTAAGAAGAACTCTGACGGTGTCTCCTCAGAGCCTCTGCACTGAGGTCTAATCGGTCGTGGACGTCGTCAGCCCTCGCCCTGCGACTGGCAACCATCTTCTCTAACTGTGGAAGTGTAACTGTGGCCCGAGTGATCGAGAGAGATCTTAGTTGCCAGATGCAGAACTCTGTCTCGCGACACACTGCCTCCCAAAAAAGTATAGCTCAATAGTACTCACCCCAAAATTGACAAGTAGGCTAAGGAGTTGGTCGGCGGAAGAAGTAAACTCGATCCAAGACTCTGGAGACCCTAGGCTAACGCTGGAGACTAAATCCCTCAGAAGCTCTACCAAGTAGTTGCACTTGTCAGTGGTCATAAGGGTCGGAGGTAGAAGAGCGTGGCAGTGGATCTCCGAAGTGTAGTCAAACCTCTCAGGTACTGCACAAAATGGTACAAGTAATAAATATTATAATAGTGCATTTGAAATAAATTGACTTATAATAATCGCGTACCTGTGGAAGGGCCCGCGAAGTCAGCCGGGTAACTGGCAGGGACAAAAGAAGGGCCCGCAAAGTAAGTCGGGTGGCTCTCAAGAAAGAAGGAGAACTCCGTAGGCACAAGGTCTAAAGTCGGTAGTGTGTGCGAAGGCCCTCCAAAGAACTCCGTAAGTAAAGTGGCACCGGTACCAGAAGACTCGCCTGGACAGAATGATCTATAGGGGTCTACCAAAAAAGATAAGTCGTAGGAAGGTCCTGATATACTGTAGCCTGTAAAGTCTGACATCCTCGGCTCCTGTGTACTCTCCCTGAAGTCTCTGGGAGAAGGGAGAGCGTCTACAGACCTCCTAAAAGAAGCAGCATGCTGCGAACCGACCCGCCGACAAGAAGACCAGGAAGACTCTACCTGAGGTGGCGCAAGTGCCACATTTGGAACTAGGGCAGGAGAAGGAACAACGACCCAGTAGTAATACGAGCCTTAGTGTGTGTCCCTACACCAAAGAAACATATATCAAATGACAAAAATTTTATCAAACTAAATGCTGACAAGAAAGAAAGGAGATAAGGGTAGAGAAGTACATCTATCGCCAGCAGCCTCTGGAAGACCTCAACGGGACCGATGTCTCCTCGACGACCCAAGCTCCCATACCCGACACTCGTATGTCCTAGCATCGTGATCCAGAGCAGGTCCGAAAGACAAACGTACCCACGACAGCCTGGTGTAGCTGACTCCTGTGTGAGACGACGGCTGAGCTAAAAGAAAGCTAGAACCTGTCCCCAGCCTTAATAAGTGCACCAAAGTAAGAGTTGCAACGTAAAAATGGGTCTCTGGAGGAACCGTCCCCATGCGTCGTACATCTATGACCCTTGGAAGGAGTATCCGCCCGTCATAGGCTGTAGCCTGTGAAAACCCAAATTGTCTGGCCACCCTGTTGAGATGGTAGCCCTCCAACGTCACAAAGCCACCCTGACGGTGACGCATGCTGATGAAGTACTCAGTAACCGCCAAACTCTGACTATAGAGCAGCAGTATACGTCTAACTCTGTGATCAACTCCGTCAACTACAACTGTACCCCTCTGGTGGGGTGACAATCTAACAGTATATGGCTGGCAGACTAAGGCAAATCGGTCTGAGACTGACTGCGGGGCAAAGAAGAACAATCTAATTCTCTCCGACTAAATAGAAGAAGACACCTAAAAGAGCTGCAATACCGTGGGGAATCCTCTCTACAGAAAGTAAGTCGGAGTCTCTAAATAGGAAAAAGCTCTCTCGACATGCAAGTGAACCCAGGCGTACAGGTACTGTCATGGCAAAACTAAATCATGTACTTCCAAAGAGCTGGCCTCAGAAGTAGTCTGTAAAACTCTGTACACTCTGGAAAGGATGGCAGGAGCAAGAGCAAGCCTATGTCTCTCTGACAACTAACTGGCTGCCAAGAGAATGTTGCATCTCAAAGACCCCGTCCTAAGCGAAAGTACGAAGGTGCTGAGCCAAAGCTCTAAAAATCCTGTTAGCAGTAAGTCCTCGTTGACACCTGATAAAGCTGGAGAAACAAGACTAGTGGAATGAAAGGCTCGGCAGTTTCTTCTGTCAACAAAGTGTCGTGCTGTAAACCCGAGTCAAATGGATCGAGTAGTGACGCTACGGCTGGAAATAAGTACCTATCCTAAAGAAAGCTACGAATCCAAAGGTCCACAGGCATGGCAGCTTGGCCACACCTCGACAAACCTGACTCCTGGTACGTGCGCATGTAGTGCTAGAGAAGTGTAGGGTAAACGACCAGCAATGCCAACCTGCCTCTTTTATCACCATATGTGGAAAGAACCCAGTGAAACTGCTCATACAGAGGTACACACTCCTCAAAACTGTGTCAAAAAATTGGTAGCTCGTAGACTGTCTATAAGTCTGAAAGGGTGACTGTAAGCTCCTCTGCTCCAACCCAACAAGTGCTATGACTAGCATCACAAAACTCAACCAAACCCCGAATCCAAGAGGTGGGAAGGCGCCTGTAATCAAACAACAAGACATACACTGCTTTGCAGATCCCCACCGCCTGGAGAGTCTCGTTGTGTGCCTAAAGTACGTAGCGGGCACAGTAAACATAGCCACTGACGGGGCTCTGAATTTGTCCAACTGTAGAACCCCTTGGCCACTCTAGAGGAGCCGACTGCAGCTGACAGTGGCTAAGTAGGCTCGACTACCCAACTGGCTCGAGCGTGTTCGCTGCTTGCACAAGAACATCACAGGTACCCCAACCAACCTGTGTCAAAGAACTCTCCAATGGGTGGTATTCCCCATACTGCAGTCTGAGACTGGTGACCCACCTCTCTGCGGTGGCTAAATAGGCTCGATTGCCAACGGGCTCGAGCGTGCCCGCTGTAGTACAGGAGTACCACCCGTTGGAGAGTTCTTTGGCACATGTTGGCTGGGGTACCTATGACGTTCAAGTGCTAGTAGCGGACACGCTCGAGCCAGTTGGGCAGTCGAGCCTACTTAGCCACCGCCAGCTGTAGTCGAGTCCTCCAGAGTGGCCGATGGGTTCTATAGTTTGACAGATTCAGAGCCCCGTTAGTGGCTACGTTTACTGGGCCCACTAAGTACTTCAGGCACACAGCGAGACTCTCCAGGCGGCGGGGATCTGCGAGGCATTGTATGTCTCACTATTCGATTATGGGCGACTTCCTACCTCTTGTATCCGAGGTTTGGTTGAGTTTTGGGACGCCGGTCTAGCACTTGCTGACTTGGAGCAAAGGAGCTTACAGTCACCCTTTCAGACTTACAGAGGATCTCTGGGCTACCAGTTTTTTGACACAATTTTGAGGAGTGTGTACCTCTGGATGAGCAGTTGTTTCATCGGGTTCTTTCCGCAAATTGCGATAGGAGAGGCAGGTTGGCACTGCCAGTCGTTTACCCTACACTTCTCCAACCCTATAGGAGCACATACTAGGAGTCGAGTTTGTCGAGGCGTGGCCGAGCTGCCATGCCTGTTGACCTTTGGATTCATAGCTTTCTTCAGGAGGGGTAATTGTTTCCAGTTATAGCGTCATTACATGACCCATTTGACTCTTGTTTACAGCGCGACACTTTGTTAACAGAGGAGACTGCCGAGCCATTTCCTTCAACTAGCCTTATTTCTCCAACTTTATCAGGTGTCGACGAGGACTTACTACTAGCAGGATTTTTGGCGCTTTGGCTCAATAGTCAACACCTTCATACATTCGCTTAGGATGGGGTCTTTGAGATGCAGCATTCTCTTGGCAATCAGTCAGTTGTCAGAGGGACAGAGGCTTGCTCTTGCTCCAGCTGTCCTTGCCAGAGTGTACAGAGTTTTACGGACTGCTTCTGAGGCCAGCTCATTTGAGGTACAAGATTTAGTTTTGCCGTGGCAGTACCTATACTTCTGGGTTCACTTGCATGTCTAAGGAGTCTTTTCCTGTTTAGAAACTCCGGCCTACTTTCTGCAGAGAGGATTCCCCACAGTTTTGCAACTCTTTGTGGCGTCTTCTACTTTTGAGTCGAAGAGGATTAGATTGTTCTTCTTTTCCCTGCAGACAGTCTCAGACCGATTTGTCTTAGTCCTCCAAGCAGATACTGTTAGCTTGCCACCCCACCAGAGAGGTACAGTTGTAGTTGACGGAGTTGATCACAGAGGTAGACGTACATTGCTGCTCCGTAGTCAGAGTTTGGCGATTACTGAGTACTTCATCAGCATGCATCACCGTCAGGGTGGCTTTGTGACGTTAGAGGGCTACCATCCCAACAGGGTGGCCAGACAATTTGGGTTTTCACAGGCTACAGCCTATGACGAGCGGATACTCCTTCCAGGGGTCACAGATGTACGACGCATGGCGACGGCTCCGCCAGAGACCAATTTTTACGTTGCAACTCTGACTTGGGTGCACTTATTAAGGCTAGGGATAGGTTCTAGCTTTTCTTAGCTCAGTCGTCATCTCACACAGGAGTCAGCTACACCAGGTTGTCGTGGGTACATCTGTCTTTCGGACCTGCTCTGGATCACGGCGCTAGGACGTACGAGTGTCGGGTACAGGAGCTTGGGTTGTCGAGGGAACATATGTCCCGTCGAGGTCTTCCAGAGGCTACTGGCGACAGATGTACTTCTCTACCCTTTTCTCTTTTCTTTCTTGTCAGCATTTAGTTTGATAAAAATTTGATCATTATATATGTTTCTTTGGTGTAGGGACACACACTGAGGCTCGTACTACTACTGGGGTCGTTGTTCCTTCTCTGCCCTAATTCTGGATGTGGCACTCGCGCCAACTCAAGCAGAGTCTTCCCAGTCTTCTCGTTGGCGGGCCAGTTCGCAGCATACTGCTTCTTCTAGGTCTATAGACGCTCGCCCTTCTCCAAGGGACTTCGAGGAGAGTACATAGGAGTCGAGGTCAGACTTTACAGGCTACAATATACCAGGACCTTCCTACGACTTCTCTTTTTCGGTAGACCCCTATGGGTCATTCTGTCCAGACAAGTCTTCTTGTACCGGTGCCACTTTACTTACGGAGTTCATTGGAGGGCATTCGCATACAAAATTTGTGGGCTCCGAAAATTTCCATTTTTGTATGTGTGTTTCCAGCCTGTCCACGCCATCCGTCAATTTTTCTTTTAAGTATTTGTGTGACGATGACGATAAAGAGTTTTAACGAGATTAGGTTCCGGGGGAATTTCCAGACAAGTCTTCTTGTACCGGTGCCACTTTACTTACGGAGTTCATTGGAGGGCATTCGCATACAAAATTTGTGGGCTCCGAAAATTTCCATTTTTGTATGTGTGTTTCCAGCCTGTCCACGCCATCCGTCAATTTTTCTTTTAAGTATTTGTGTGACGATGACGATAAAGAGTTTTAACGAGATTAGGTTCCGGGGGAATTTTTAGAAGGCAGATTGGGTTTTAGATAAGACACTACCCAGAGATTTCGCCCTCATTTGGTGAGGACTTTTTGATATGAGTTCTGGTTTCCTATAGGCGCAAGCCCCTATAGTTAATTACCACTCTCGATAACGAGAGAGAACTTTCGATTAAGGCTAGTAGTTAAGGATATCACATAGGTTATGAACCTATCGTATAATAACAATAATTTTAGGATTTAATTTTGAATTTGGATGATTTGAAATCTAGAGTTTATCACCACAAACTTAAAACTGATGGTGGGGGGAATGAAGACGAGCCCGATCAAGATCCCATGGTTCTGTCGTCCCGGGCTGTCATGATCCCTTGTCTACTTAGTCAGAGGAGGTAGTCGACCCAACCTGACAGAAGGCATCTTGTCGGCAGCCATGGGTTGCTTCGTCCAAGAATACCTTATAGACCTGGGTTGGTGTTTGTCCAAGGGGATATATCTTAATCCACCTTAGCTGACAGAGGGCTTGATGCCTATAGAATATACCCTATGATCCATCGCTCAAGGGTTTGACGCCTTTAGGGAACATACGGGCTTTGGCCGTGATCGTAATATAATGGTGCCATTTTGCGGCAAAACCACCCGATCAGAGGGCACGTGCCACGTCCCTGTTGGCAAGAGACTGTTTGAGGATGAATCGTAGTGATACACCCAACACAACATTTGCTCTTTGTGACTGAGGTTAAATTTTAGATTATCACCCCGACAAACGTTTGCGAGAGGTAATATTTTTTAGTTCTAAGTTTTTAGATGATAGATTTTATTTCAAAATTTAGATTGTGGTTTGATTGGATGATGTAACCCCTTCCATGAAATTTCTAGTCAACACGCCATCATCGGGGTACATAAGTCACTTATATTTTGTAGGGATTTTGGAAGACATTTGGCTTATTCAAGTCGTATGTCACTCCGTCCTTTCAAGGAGGAAGATGAAACTTGAATATAAAACGCCGCGCGAGCATTTCTCAAATCTTGGATTTGGGATTTGATGTGCGATTGATACATACGAGGTAGTATGTGACCTACCGCCATTTCTCAACGATTTGAGTTGTGTAACTTTAATAGTTCTGTTCGGAGACATCAGGATGTATTTAGTTCAATGGGTCATATTTAATACCATTAAGGAATATTTTAAAATATTTAAAATGATCCATTTCGCAAGTGATTTTTACTTAGAAAATAGCCCGGATTTCATTTAAGGCCTACGAACGCCTTCTGTCCGCTTACACATGTTGTGGATCGTGCCGTCCAATCTAAGATTCTTAAATCCAACAAGAATCCAAAATGGATGATCTAATGTATTGAATCAAATTGTACATTTCCTACATTAGACCATCACGCTTGAGATAGATCTTCTTAAATTATTGTTTACTGTTGGGAATATTTATTCAATAGAAAGAGTTCTAAAGAACTCTAAGTGTTCTTAGTTTGATATAAGATTTCTCAAATTTCTTTAAAGAACCATTTTCAATTCATACATTTACTAGATAGATTAAATATGACGATAAATGTTTTTAATTAAGTACTATAGTGGCATGTCGTTGATTTGGCTAAAAGATGCATCAATTAATATTCTTGTTCATATAATATCAAAATTTTGTTGGTCAAAATTTCTTGGGATAATCAAACTTCAAGTCAAATCATTGTTAGTTGATTTTTATTTTAGAGGATATTTGCTTAACTTGGTTAGTTAAATTAATTAAGAACTTAATGTTGAATTTTAAAATCTCCATAGTTAATTATAAAAGTTTTTGATTTAATTAATTTGATTCCAAGTTGTTTTCCCAATTTTTTCAAAATTTGGCTAAGTCTGAATTTCTGAGGAAAATTTTGGCAGCCTCCCGGCCGTCCCTCCCCGATGCCGGGAGTAAAGAGTGCCGACTCGACGGAGTGAATCAACGGTGAGGAGATTAGGTCTTCAGAAGCTCCCTTTGGTGATCATCAGATGCAGATCGAATGGTTGCCAATATTTTGCGATGAAGATCGTAGTTGATTGCCAATGCTTGATGAGATAGTAGTTGGATTGCCGATCGACAAGTGCTTTTGCCGGTTGATTTGTATCATTGATTAAATAAAATTTAATTAAAAATTAAAATTTAATTTAATAATTATAACTAATTATTCCAAATTTAGGTAATGCATATTTCCAAATTATTAAAATTTGGCCAAGTCCAAATTTTCAGAAATTCGCCAGCCTTCCGGCGTCCCCTCCCCGATTGCCGGGAGGTAAGAGAGTGGCTCGGACTCGCCGGAGCAATCAGGAACGGCGAGAGATTTGGAGAGGCAAATCAATCCCATAAAAGAGTCTTCAAGTCTTCTGATGTGGGCGATCGACTTGCTAATTTAAACAATTTAATTTTAAATTTTTAAAAAATACTTTTAGTTCCCTCGAAAATCCATGGCAGCCTTCCGGCATCCCCTCCCCGGATGCCGGGAGGTAAGAGAATGGCTCGAACTCGCCGGAGCGCGGAGATCAGACGCCGAGGAGATTTGGGAAAACGCGAATCGAGTCCACGGTGTCTGCGCTCCCTCGCCGGATTAACTCGACGGCCAAGGGCTTCGTGGGACCGGATCAACCCCGGACTTCCTTCAAATTGCTCCCATCTAATTTGCAAATTATTTTCTCCATCTCTCTTCTCTCTCTCCTCTCTCTCTCTGCTCTTCTTCTCTCTTTTTCTTTTTTATTATTATATATAATAAATAATTAATATATATATATATATATATTTAGTTTATAGAATATATTGATTATATAATATCATTATATAGATATATATATTATATAATATATATCTTATATAATTTAGAAAGATAGAGAGGGATCGGGAGAATCCCGATCAGGCTAGGGCCGAAGGAGGATTCACGCACGGCGGGGCTTGGGCTGGAGATGTAGGTCGGCAACAGGCTTGGCTGAGGCAGATGGAGGTCGGGCCGGCCTTTGGATGCAAATGTCAGTGCAGGAGGTCTGGTGGAAGAGGAGATCCGTGCCTGGAGATCGGACCAGTGAGCACAAGCGGCTGGAGGTCGAAGTCGTCGGCTTCGTTTGTCTATGGTGGTTGGTCGGAGTTGCTTGGAGTCGGGTCGAGCCGAGGCTGCGAGAGGTAAATCACGAAGTTCCTCTTTCGTTCCTTGCTTGCGATCTTCTCCCTCGGTTTCGGTTCTGAGAGCGTGAAAGAGTACCGAATGAGAGGTTTTGTTGTTTTAAGTCGTGAGTAGTCGTTCCTTACGATCGTGGGAACGACGTGGGTAGTTGTTCGATCGTGGCTGAGGTGGATTCGGTCGGGTTCTCCGTCAGTTAGAGGTCAACAAGTACCTAGGAGTCGAGGTCAGACTTTACAGGCTACAATATACCAGGAGCTTCCTACGACTTCTCTTTTTCGGTAGACCCCTATGGGTCATTCTGTCCAGACAAGTTTTCTTGTACCGGTGCCACTTTACTTACGGAGTTCATTGGAGGGCATTCGCATACACTGCCGACTTTAAACCTAGTGCCTACGAAGTTCTCCTTCTTTCCTAAGAGTCACATGACTGACTTTGCGGGCCCTTCTTCTGCCCCTGCTAGTTACCCGACCGACTCCACTGGCCCTTCCACAGGTATGCATTTATTATAAGTCAATATATTTCAAATGCACTATTATAATATTTGTTATAATATTTATTGCTTATAACATTTTGTGCAGAGCTTGAGAGGTTTGACTACACTTCGGAGATCCACTGTTATGCTCCTCTACCTCCGACCATCAGGACCACTGACAGGTGCTGCTACTTGGTAGAGCTTCTAAGGGATTTAGTCTCAAGCGTTGACCCAGGGTCTCTAGAGTCTTGGATTGAGTTCACTTCTTTCGTCGACCAACTCTTTGGCCTACTTGCCAATTTTGGGATGAGCACTACTGAGCTACTCTTCTGGGAGGCGGTGTGTCGCGAGACAGAGTCTTAAATCTGCCAACTAAGATCTCTCTCGATCACCCGGGCCATGGTTACACTTCCACAGTTAGAGTAGATGGTTGCCAGTCGCAGAGCGAGGGTTGACGACGTCCACGACCGATTAAATTGCAGTGCAGAGGCTTTGAGGAGACGCCGTAAGAGTTCTTCCGACATGGCTCAGAAGTTAGATGGGACGATAGCCCGCGTGCAGGATCTCTGAAGGGAAATCAGACAGGTGGTGTCCCGAGCGCTTCACGTACGGGAGAGACATGACCGATGGGACCGTCTTACTATGAGAGAGAAGCAACGTCACTGGTCTTTACAGTAGGAGATGATTGAGGTAGAATCTTCACTAACACAGGCTATGGAGCAGTTTAAGATCGCTCAATCAGAGTTCCAGACTTTGACTGAAACTCTGACTGAGATCACTGACAAGCTGAAGGGTTTACTGGCTCGCCTCTTTTGACATGTCCTCATTTTTTTTTTGTATGTACTCTTGTAGCATCTTGAGTCTCAGTGTACTTGTACCTCATGAAAATTATTATATACATACGTGAAGTTTTTTTTTAATATGTTTCTCTTTAGGTGTAATTTGAACTGTGTGTCATTCTAAGCTATGTTATACTCTGAGTTTGAGTTTTAGACTTGTGTTGTTGGTATCATAAAGGATTTTAAATATTTATTTGGATATTTCGGCACGCAGGGCGATGTCGATCCAAATAAATATTTAAAATGACACCTGTCCTCAAACATAATGATGAGGAGTGTCGCTTTAACCACTAGTTAGAGTTAGTGGTTGTAGCTTTAGCTCAAATTTCAAAAATTATGGCTCTTTCTATCCTGTGCTTTGTGCGGCATACTTGACGAAAGATTTGTAGGTTTTGGATTTGGCTGATAGTATCGAATACGGGTAGCATCTTAATTCTTAACCTTGAGGAGACTTTAATCTGAGTCACTTGAGTTCATCAGATTAGGAGAGCTAGAATTTAATAGCTCTTTGTTCTCTAATTGCTGAAACAGAGTTCCTCTACTGCGGCCTTTTTTATGGCGTGTTGAGTAGACGAAGCTACCAGCAATCCGGCCATATTTGAGCATGTTGGATCCAACCCTTTACACCCATTCAGGTTTCAGACTTGAGCTGTGGGAAGTGTGCTCCCCGATGTTGAATCTACTGAAGTTTGTAGATTTAAAGTCATCCTTCGTCGTTGAATACTTAGAGTTTACGCATATTTGGTAGGTGCTCAGGACCCTTTTCATTGGAATTTTGATTCTCCGGTCAATTAGGAGAGTCTTCTGGACTACGACTACTAGAACTCTTCGAGTCAAATTAGCCTTCGTTCTTCCTATAGTCCCTATTGACGGGTTGACGAAGTGGGGGTTCCGCTACTACAGCCTTTCATATGGCGTGTTGAGTAGACGGAGCTGCCAGTGATCCGGCCATATTTGGGCTTGTTGGATCCGGCCTTTTACAGCCATTCGAACCTTAAGCTTCAGGCTGTTGAAAGACTTCAAAGCTTTTCTGACTCAATTTGTTGGAGCATATAGTCATAAAAGATCTCTTTTCTGACTTTTGAAATCTTTATCACACTTGAAGGAGAGGTGTCCCGAACTTCAGGAAAATCACCTACATATATGCTGATAATAGAAGTTGTCGCATCCTGATTTAAAGGGATGTTCGTAGTTGATAATTTTAAATATTTATTCGAGGATCTCGCCACACAGCGTGATGTCGATCCGAATAAATATTTAAAATGCGCTCTAAAGTGATACTCCTGAATTTGGGCTCCAATTCACCAATAAATTTTCATACCTCTAAAGTGGTCATCTCCTAGCCTTAAATGTTTCAATGATACAATCCATCATTGAGATAGATTGTGCAATGCAAACCTGATCCACCTGATCTCCTGGAGCCTTCCAATTATCTCATGCATGAACTTATTCTAGAATTTTTCTTGCTGACTAGAAATTAACTTTCCTCTGCTAACCTAAAATGTAATGTTCCATCACAAGTGAATAAAAAACTAAAGGAGCACTTTAAGTCTTATCCTCATCATTAATAGTCACACCGACAATTCTCAAATCACAAAATAATTGAACTAAACTATTTCAAATGTGACTTGATTGGCATATCATCCTACATACACAATAAATACAACATGTGCTTTATATAGTTTGTTGACTACCATTTTAGTCACGAATGATGCTTTAGCTTGAGCCACAAACCATCAATAGTTGTCTCCTTTGAGACCTTTAGCAATACCTAGTCCAGCAAGCATAACTAAATCATCATAAGTTATTTTTCGTTCATCTCTACCTTTTCATCTTCAGTCATCATCAATGGCATCTTTGAACTTCCTATAAGTGGCTTCATGATACCTTTTTGCACTAGAACTCTATGCATCTAGCACTCCAAAGGCCAAATTCTTTGGCCCATCTAACTTACCAATCTCAAATTTTATGGCCATAGATCTCAAAACAGTGCTCTGACACTAGTTTATTACAAGGACACCAAATGACTCAAATATAAAAGTATTAATTAAGATAAAAAATAATGAACACAAATGAGAGAAAAATACAACTAGAGACACCATAATTTACATGATTCATATTTATCAAAGTTACACCCATGAGAAAGAAAAGAGAATATAATCCACCAGGAAGCACATTAAGTCATAATCGTGATTTACAAAATAAACTAAAAGCATTCACCATAAAGAAAATGAAGAAGAATAAGAAGAAGAAACCCAACAATCTCCCACCAAGAGATTATCTCACACACAAATATTCCTTCTTGCATGCAACTTGAAACCATTAATCCTCCAAGACCCTAGAATCTTGGAGCTATATGAGGAACTAAAAGATATCAAGATTGTTAGCTTTAAACATTAAATTGAGCACCCCTTGATGTAGTCATCCACTCTCCTCACGAGAATGAAGGCGAAATCAAATCACTTGGTGTCCCAATGCCAAAATTCATAGATTTTGATTTTTTTTTTTTTTAAATTCTAAGAGACACAACTGTGGCCTTCCACTTTTATAAGAGAAATTCAAAACTTAATGCAGACATATTTAGGGAATAGCATTAAAGTCTCCTTAACAATTATGCTAGATAGAATGATCACGCACTTTAAAAAAATAAGGCCAGAGTATAGCTCGAGTGGTAAAATGTAATGAGAGGGGGGCTTGTGATGGGAAGGGATGTGGAGCGATTAAATAAGATGAGTGGATGTATAATCCATAGATATTAGGTGTATATAGACATTATGGTATTAGTCAAAAGGAATTATAGCACAAAGGATTCTTTTAAGAACTACTCTCATAATTCTCTTGTAATATATGGATGAATTTTCTATGGAAGACTACAGAAAACTTCTGTAGAATAACATGTTCACTAACAAGTAAACCATTACCATTTTACTAATACATCAGAGATTACTACTTATCTGGACTTTAGTTGTAATAACTTTTGCTTGATAAATCTCACTTAAAGGTGAAGTTATCGTTGGTTATAAAATATAAATCAAGAGTATTAGAAATTAATTATATTCAATGTTTAAAAGTACATTAGTTATCCATAGCATTTGCGCACAAGTAATACAAAATTGGAACAATTCAATTAGGAGGGATCAAATTTTAAAGATGCTTCATTTGGATCCATATTAAACATTTTTGGCAAAAATTTAAGCATGAAATAAGATACAAATTTAATATCATCATCATCATTATCCTTATCCCAACTATTTGGAATTTGCTTTTCTTCATGAATACTCATTTTTTCTTCTATTCCTACTAAGTATTTTCTAAAATGTTAAATCTATTCTTCACAAATTATTTTGAACAACTTCCATATATCATAACTTAGGAGACTTATAAAGCAGTCCAAAAAAGTTGATTTAGCCTAAAAAAGCGCAAACTTCATGGGTTAATGATAAGATGTCAAACCAGGCCATAATATGGTCAAGCTGGTCCATTTCCAAGCCTTTCAGAACATTTTTTATGGCCAAATCTTTCATATTTTTTGGTTTCATTTACTTAATTAAGTATTTTTTTTAATTTAATTTAATTTAATTAAGTTAATTTATCCTCTTTTAAATAATATTAGGTTTAAATCTGAATGGTTGTTAAAATTGAATAAGATTATATTTTCTTTTAAATGTTTGGCCTTATCCTTGTAACCATATTTTTATAAATAGAAACCCTGATGTGTTTTCAATAATTATTGGATGATGAATGAAATCTAATTGTTTGTAAGGCTAATTAAGAGCTATTAAGATTCAAGTTGTGCATCTAAATTGTGTATGGCGAGATCTTCCTTCCCCCTCTCCATCAATTACTTTAATGTGCCTCTCCATAAAATTCTAACATGATTTTCATCGAAGAAAATTATTGAAGAGGCAAGGATTAACTTACAGCACCATTTCCAGGCCCACCACAATAAACAGTGTTTTTACCCATTGCAAGAAACAGTGGCTTCGCAGCAAGGTAAGCATCCTCTATTCCTCCAACCTATACAAGATATTTAGCATTGAAAAATTAATTGCACTGGAACTAACATTAAGAAATTTGATATAACCTCAATCGATGCATTCTAATAATTTACAGTTTTCCAACAGGAAAACAATGAGAAATAAATAAATAAAGCATGTACATTCTATGTGTAACTACATATATTGGACAAAAAATGATGACTTGTTTAAGAATCTGTAAATAAGAAAATTTTAGTACAAAAAAAAAAAAAAAATCAGGCTATACCATGAAAGTAAGAGTCGCAGCTGCAGCACCTGGAACGCCTCCAGAAACAGGAGCATCCAACATGAATGGGCTATCAGCATTCCCTGTTCGAATGGATCATACGAACATATAAAATAGCGATAAAAGACTAAAGAGAATAGAAATTGCCTCGTCATAGAAGTGGAATTGATAACCAACTATAAGTACCGTCAAAAGAGGGTAAGCTATTTAGATAATTAAAGAATAAACAAACTAACACATAAGAACATGTTCAGGCCACAGGCACATGGAAACAGCAGCCAAACTCTGTGTTAAGGAAAGGATGGTTGTACATCAACGTACAAAGTTCGTTGATTTGGACTTTCAGATCATTAGCTTGAGGAATGACAGGAATGTTGATTATCATAAATAAATGCGCAAATGAACACTGGAAGATGGGTACATTCCTTAGTTAATTATTGTTTGCTCAAGAAAAATGGCGCTTCGGCATAAATCCCAATATGCAGACTTAGGATTCCATTTTCTTTAAGGAAGATTGTAATTAACCAAATTTTCCCTTATAATTGGATCAGGGTTTAATTAGATATGGATTCTGACTTTTTATGAGCGTAAGCCCTTATAGTTAATTATCCCTCTTACCACGTAAGAGATAACTCTCGATTAAGGATGAATAATTTTAGGTATTTTAGTCCCGTTTGTTGGGGGATGGAGGTAGACCCGATCAAAATCTTATGGTTCCATCATCCCGGGAATACCAAAGGTTTAAGTCTACCAATGCTAGCAATCATTGATTGTAGTGTCCAGGGAATCTGATTAGCAGCCATGAGTTGCCTCCTCTCAAAGATCTCAAATAAACTAAAGTGGTTAAATGTAAGTTACAAATTTATTGTGGTTTGAGGTTTACATCTATTAGCTCCAATTTTTTTACCATACTTGTTCTCTTTCTTGTAACATAATTTTGTTTACAATACTTGTTCCTTTTCTTGCATTGCAATTTTGTTTACAATACCTTTTTTTTCTTGCACCATAGTTTTGTTCACAGTACTTGGTCTTTTTCTTGCACCGTAATTTTGTTTACAGTACATATTCTTTTTCATGCATCATAGTTTTCTTTACAGTACTTGTTCTTTTTCTCGCATTGCAATTTTGTTTACAGTACTGATTTTTATTTGTTTGTTTACAAGAGCTCGTATTGCCTTGGAGCTTACATAGGAGCTAGAGTTTTTTTTTAGTTTCTTTCTTTGGGAATTTGGAGTTTTAGTTTTAGGAGTTGAGTTTATTTAGTGTGAATTTGTTTTAGGTTTGTTTAGTGTAAACACTTTTCTTTTTATTGCATTTTTTTATTTCATTTTATAATGCTTTAATTAATTAAATTATAGGGATTTTTAATTGGTTAATTAATTAAATGACATTTATTTTTAAAATCGATTAATTAAGTAAATCAATTGATTAATAGTTTAATTTAATGAATTGTTCAGTTAATTAAATGAAATTTTAATTTGATTTTTAAGTTGCTCAATTTGGTTGGTTTATTTTTAAAGTTGTTTATTATTTAATTAATTAATTAAATTTTAAAGTGATTTTTCAATTGCTCAATTAATTAAATTTTAAAGTTATTTTAAAACTGATTAATAGATCTAATTTTTAATTTCATTTTTATTAATTAAATTGGAGATTTTAAATTGATTAATTCAACAACAACAACAACATCAAGCCTTTATCCCACTACGTGGGGTCGGCTACATGAATCCTTTTTCTCCATTGTGTCCTATTAAAAGTCAAATTCTCGTTTAAATCTAATAAAGAAAGGTCATTCCTAATATTTTCTAACCAAGTCTTTTTAGGTCCACCCCTACCTTTCTTAACATAAGTCAAATCTAATACCTCTACTCTCCTAACCGGGTCATCGCAAGGCCGTCGTTTTATGTGACCAAACCATCTAAGGCGACTCTCTCTAATCTTATCTTCTACTGGAGCTACTCCAACCTTTTCACGTATATGCTCATTTCGTATCCTATCTCTAAGGGTAAAGCCACTCATCCACCTGAGCATCCTCATCTCTGTCACACTTAACTTAGTATTATGCTTCTCTTTTAAAGGCCAACATTCGGCACCATATAGCATTGCAGGCCTCACTACCATCTTATAGAATTTTCCCTTAAGTTTGAGGGGTACATTTCTATCACATAACAAGCCCGATGCATTCCTCCACTTCAACCATCCAACTTGAATTCTGCTGATAATATCCCCATCTATTTCACCATCACTCTGAACAATAGATCCAAGATATCTAAAACGTGTACTCTTATTAATGACTTGATCGCTCAAAGTCACAATCCCCTCACTAGGTCTATTACTACTAAAATTACACTCCATATATTCCGTTTTAGATTTACTCAAGAGAAAGTCTTTAGACTCTAAGGTTGACCTCCATAATTCAAGTTTACCTTCAACTCCCTCTCTAGTCTTATCAACAAGAAGAATATCATCAGCAAAAAGCATACACCAAGGTATATCCTCTTGCAAATGTCTAGTGAGAACATCCATGACTAAAGTAAAAAGATATGGGCTTAAGGCTGATCCTTGATGTAGCCCAACCGAAATAGGGAAATACTTGGTCAATCCACCTTGTGTTTGAACACAAGTAATAGCTCCTGCATACATATCTTTAATGATTTGAATATAAGCATTATTGACTCCTTTCTTTTCAAGAACTCTCCATAGCACTTCTCTTGGAACTTTATCATATGCTTTTTCTAAATCAATAAATATCATATGTAGATCCTCCTTATTTTCTCTATATTTCTCCATCAAACCTCTTAATAAATGTATGGCTTCCATAGTCGACCTACCCGGCATGAATCCAAATTGATTTTGAGAAACATTAGTATCACGCCGCAACCTATGCTCCAAAACTCGCTCCCATAGTTTTAAAGTATGACACATTAACTTAATACCTCTATAATTCGCACAATCTTGTACATCACCTTTATTCTTAAAAATATGAATTAACACACTCATTCTCCACTCATCTGGCATCTTCTTAGTCTTCAAAATAGTATTAAAAAGTTTAGTAAGCCATGAAATTCCTTCATCTCCTAAGCATTTCCACACCTCTATTGGAATATCATCAGGTCCAACAGCTTTTCCACCCTTCATTTTCTTTAAAGACTCTCTAACTTCAGTTTTACTAATACGCCGATAAAAATATAAATCTTTATTTTCATCTAGGGTGCTAAGGTCACTATAGTCAATCTTATTTTCACAATCTTCATTAAAAAGTTTAGCAAAATATCTCATCTATCTTTGTTGAATATCATCTTCTAAGAAAAGTATTTTTTGATCTTCATCTTTAATACACTTCACTTGAACTAAATCCTTACTACTCCTATCTTTAAATTGATTAATTAATTAAATGAATTTTATAAGTGATTGGTAAGTTAATTAGTTGATGAATTTTAAATTTATTTTAATATTGATATATCAATTATTTAATTGATTAAATGAGATTTTAAATTTGCTTTAAATTAATGAATTAATTATTAGATTACTAGAGTTCTCAAATTACTCTCCCATATCTCCTAGAAATTCGGCAACCTCCCAGCGTCCCCTCCCTATGAGAGGAGGTCGGGACAACACTTGTCGTGGTTTCTACCCCCAGATTAAATATACAACCGCACGAGGTCTTCAAAATAGAAATCATCCTATCTGGATCAAAGATCAATGGCATAAAGCCTTCAATTTTAAAATTCATCCCTCCAAGATCAAAGATCAATGACACAGGGTATTGAAATTGAATTACCAGCTTGTTTTATAATTTTATTTAGCTTAGTATTTAAAAATATAAATTTCATCAAAAAGCTGGCAACCTTCCGGCATCCCCTCCCCGCAAAGTGAGGTTGAGATGGCCTTTACAGTTGATTCTACATGCCCGAATCAAAGATACGATGGCGCGGAACCTTCGAAATAGAAATCATCCCACCCAGATCAAAGATCAACAACGTAGGACCTTCAATTTTAAAATTCATCCCGCCTAGATCAAAGATCAATGGAGCAGGGTCTTGAAATTGAATTACTTGCTTTATTGCCAAAATAAGAAGTTTATTTAATCATACAACAATCTTATTTTAATTATTTAGCCCAATACATTCGGTTGGAGGGATCGTGAAGCACAACAAGCAGTTTGAATCACTGTAGCACAACAAGCAGTTTGAATTGTTGTTTCCTCTTGAGTGAACAGAGTACTCACAGATCAGAACGCTTATGTTTGAAATCGAAGGTGACGAGGGCAGAGGAAAAAATTGTGCAGGCTCTGGATTGAGATCGATAGACAGGAGCACACAAGCGATTTGTTGGGTAATTTATCGTGCGCGAAAGGGGGAGATGCAAAAGGAGACTGGGTTCGCGTACTAGGGCCGGTCGGACAAGGATGCTTCAAGCGAGATTCATGCAAGTGAAGACGGAATCGCACTAGGTGTCGCGGAAACGTGCATTGGCTGCAGTCGAACGGGAGGTTGGGGTTCAGTTTTACGCGAAACAGTCAGTGGCACGAGGAAGATGAACGAGAGGGTTGTGTGAAAGAGATGAATTAGAATCGAAACTGAGCGTAAGCTTTTTTTTTACATACATACCAAATTATTTCATTTAATATTACATTCCTACCACTCATATAAAATTTTAATATCAAATATATCACTTTTATATTTCATTCTTACCACCCCATAAACTTTAATATTTCATTTCATGCACTTATATTTGTTCTATGGATGGTATGTATGTAATATTAAAGTTTTAGGTGTTAGATATGTAAATAACATGAAATAAAATGATATGTATGTAAATTCCCCTTCTTTTATTTCAGTTTCATCGTCTTTCATTGATCGAATCGTCCAAATTAAGTGTCCTTTTGGCAAGCATCATTTTTGTTCTCTTTGGTTTTTGAAACGAACAGTCGACAATTATCAATTGTTATGTTGTACATCATATATTCAAGAAATAGTATCCTAAGTAATACTACTTATCAGCCAATGAAACAGTTGAAGTAATAAGGCCATATCACAGATAAATATTTTGCCTTGCAAAGGAGAAAAGAATGCAGTAGATACAGAAATTAATTGTATTGATAGTGAATCAGAAGACTGCCACATCACAAAGAACCTTTTTTCTCTTTC
The DNA here is from genome assembly GCF_001605985.2 of Dendrobium catenatum. NCBI lineage: Eukaryota > Viridiplantae > Streptophyta > Magnoliopsida > Asparagales > Orchidaceae > Dendrobium > Dendrobium catenatum. Next base: position 1,160,360 of record NW_021318596.1, on the reverse strand, counting down.
AGAAGACACTGAAAAATGTTCATTGATAGCTTTCTTGAAGTGTGAGGATCAATTGTAGATGAGTCAATAAATAACCAAGGCCTTACTTGACTTCCACCATGTAACAATCCATTTTGTCCAGTATAAACAGCCAATACCTGTAAAATTGTTCAAAATTTCAACATATTCATATGGAGTTTAGATAGTTGTTGACATCCCAGCACTTTGATTTAAACCAATTTTTTAAATGTTTTTCATCGCATTCGTAATCATTGTGAAGTCCAGTTTTTGAATTTTGAAATAACTGATATTAGAGGAGCCAATAACATATGATAGAAAGCTAAGGAGATTCATCACTATTCATTCATGGTAGGGACACCTATTCCATCAATGAAAGGAGTTTCACGCAATCAAGGTGGCCAAATGGCATGAAGACGCAAACTGCAAAAAATAGAAGCACAAATAACAGCATAAAACCTGATAGAGTAGATCAATTATTAAACCAGAATAGGATTTAACCTAATAAAGTGAAACAATCACTGGGTTCTAAATAAGAAAAGAAGATATCTGATTAATTAAATCTCCATTTCCCTTGTAACTTCATCCTACCCCTCGTAATCTCCACGGGCATGTGCTACATATAATATTTAAGTCAATAGTTGCTAAAAGAATTAATCCATTTGCTGAACGAAGTAATCATTGTTAAATGGAGAAAGTGGTTGGTATATTATTAAGAGCAAACCAACAGACCTTTAGTTTACTTATGATTGGAGGTAATAGACCAAGCCAGAAGAATCTTCAAAAGTTTAGCGATGTCTCAAACCAAAATAAACAGTATTAGCACTCTATGGCATATTGAGGTAGATTTGAAAATCTTAAGGATAATGTGTTCATTTTGAAAACACAAAAAATTGGGAACCAGAAATATCAACATATGCATGTTATTGGAATAGAATGGTGCCATTCAGACAAAATTTGGACTGTCGAAATGTGATATGTAGGGAGATTATCCTCAAAATTGATCAAAAATCCAATTTTGAAAAGAAAAATAGTATTCATGGGATAACAAAAGCAACAAAAGAGCTAGGAGTTTTTAAATTAAATGCTACATAAAAGAATTGGAACAGTTCATGATAAATGATATAGCATTAGAGTTGACTCACCATCTTCATCATCAGCATCATTAGCCAAGTCCCAATTTTATATATATATATATATATATTTATTTATTTATTTATTTATTTATTTATTTGTTTATTTATTTATTTATTTATTTACTGCAACGGTTTTAGTGAACCTATCAACGGTGTCTGCATGGGCTAGAATATGGCAAAGAGGAAAGCCAGTTTTAGATGCCATAAAGTGCAACAACAAGAAGATCCAGAAAATTGTTTTATTTTTTACCAGAATTTTGATACTTGTAAGGAACAAGGTCTTAATCTTAATTTTCCTCATTGAGGGATTTAATTATACTTATCTTCAATATTATATAACAAAGAAAATTTCTATATCATGTGTATTAAAATCATCTTATAGTTTCATTAATGTCTTCTATATTTTACTACTTATCTTATTCGTTGCTGAATTTCTCATGTTTTTTTCTTAAGTTTGAGGGATATCACACAATAGGCCCGATGCATTCATCCACTTCAAGCATCCAACTTTAATTCTACTAATAATATCCCCATATATTTCACCATTGCTTTGAACAATAGACTTGAAATATCTAAAATGTACTCTTTTTAATGACATGATCACTCAATGTTATAATCTCACCACTAGATCTATTACTACTAAAATCACACTCCAAGTATTCAATTTTAGATCTACTCAAATGAAAGCCTTCAGACTCTAAGGTAGACCTCCATAATTCAAGTTTTACGTCAAATCTCTCTCTCTCTCTCTCTCTCTCTCTAATCTTATCAACAACAAAAATATCATCAGCAAATAACATACACCAAAGTACACCCTCTTGCAATGTCTAGTAAGAACATTCATGACTAAAGCAAAAAGATATGGGCTTAAAGCTAATCCTTGATGTAATCCAACTGAAATAGGAAAATGCTTGGTCAAACCACGTTGTGTTTGAAGTTTGAACACAAGTAACAACTTATATATACATATCCTTATTAACTTGAATATAAGCATTATTAACTCCTTTCTTCTCTAAATCAATAAATATCATATGTAGATTCTCCTTACTCTCTCTATACTTCTCCGTCAAACCTCTCAACAAATATATAGCTCCATAGTAGAACTACCCCGCATGAATCCAAACTTGTTTTGAGAAACATTAGTATCACATCGTAACATATGCTCAATTACTCTCTTATAATTTTCATGTATGACCAATTAATTTAATTCTTCTATAATCCACACACTCTTGTGCATTACTTTTATTCTTAAAAATAGGAACCAACACACTCCTTCACTCATCTAACATCTTTTTCGTCTTCAAAATAATATTAAAAAGTTTAATAAGCCAAGAAATTCATTGATCTCCTAAGCATTGTCATACCTCTATTGGAATATCATCAAGTCCCACTATTTTTTTACACTTCATTTTTTTAAGTCTCTCTAACTTTAGTTTTACTAATACGACCATAAAAATAAAAATCTATATTTTTATTTAGGATGCTAAAATCACTAAAGTCAATTATATTATCATATATTCATTAAAAAGTTTATTGAAATGTCTCATCCACCTATGTTGAATATCCTCGCCTAAGAAAAACACTTTTTGATATTCATCCCGAATGCACTTCATTTCAACTAGATCCTTCACATATCTTTTTGCTTGGCTAACTTATACATATATCTTTCACCCTCCTTAATATCTAATTTATTATATAAATAACCAAAGGTTAAATTCTTTGCATCGCATATTACTTTCTTAAATTCCTACGGGCCCCTCTATATATTTCCCAATTTTTTGAGATTTTACATCGAAACTAATTTTTATAACAAAGCTTATTATTATTGATATTTTCTAGCACATTTTGATTTCACCATCAATTATTTTTACTATTAAGAGCTTTTGATGGGGACATCAGTTAGAAAGTCTACCGTCGATGTGGCCGTAGATCTACGGCCATGATTTACCCGATGTATTTCTGATTTTAGTATTGTCATTTTATTTTTGATGTACTTTATTTCTGCATTTTCCCTTTTTACCCTTGCTTGAGGGATTGAGTCATGTAGCCCCATGAGGGTATTTGAGTCCTTTTATTTTATGTCATTGTATTAGGCTATTTATAGCATTCATCTTATACTTTTGAGGGTTAATGAATGATATTGAAAAGAATTTCTGCAATTTGTCTTCTTGAAGCTTTTTGTGTGGAGCTTGAGATTTGAGAGTTTGGTGGAGCTTAGGAGAGGCCACCCGTCGTGCCCAACAGTCACCACCGGTGGCTCTTGGTTTATCCTTCTTCCCTTGTTTCCCCTACACCCAAAGTCCACCGCCGGCCATTCCCCACCACCAATCACCACCTCCTAACCTCACCACCCAAACTAAACCTCCCCAAAACTGTCCCTCCCATTCATCCCGCCGCCCATCCCCATAACCGCCGGCCTCCCCTTCATCCACCACCCCCCCCCACTCCCATTAATTGCCGGCACCCTTGCCGCCAACTCAAGTATTTTCAAATTTTGAAATTTGAAAATTTTGATGAGTGAAAGTTTCCAATTTTGTCCGACGCCAAATTAGGAAAGTTTCAATGAGACTTCAAATTTCAAATTTGAATTTGAGCGGATTTGAAATTTTCATGATTAATTAGGCGGAGCGAATTAGGAAACGCATAACTTCTCTTCCCCTCACTCCCAATCCTCCTCTACATGCCGCCGGCCCCCCTTAGTGGGCCCCTCTCCTTTAGTGCTTCATTAAGGGACTTAATGTCATGCTATTTGAATTTCAAATCCCTTTAATTTCCCTCCAATTTTACTTAAATCTGAGAATAATCTCAGATTTGAAACTTAAAACAATTTCTATTCCACCTAACCTAACCTAGCTTCCTCCCAACCCTAGCCGACTCCCCCCCCCCTTACAACTCGCCGGCCCCTCCCTTCCCCTCTTCCCTCCCTCTCGCGGGAGGTGTCTCCCCTTGTAAATGGAGCATGGATGATCGACCCGGAGTTGAGTCACGTGTTATGCAACGAAGCTAAGAGTGCATGGAATCTTCTCAACTTACCTTTTCAACATATGACTTCAATCTTGTTGAGTCATAAGAGAAGGTCCACTTACCACTTGCTACTTCACCGGCCGATCAACGGTAGGAGAGATTGAACGTACAGATTTCGACTCGATCGATTCGATCGAAGGTCGTCAGACGAAATTGACTCAAATCAAACCCTCCGACTTTAATTACAATTAAAATCAATAGTATAATTTAATTTTAAAAATCAAATTCAACTCTCAATTTCCAAACCCGCTCGAGCGTTCGTCGCGAGGTTGCAATATCGAGCAATTCAGCGCCACCGATTTCGAGTTCAATTTCATGAAATTAAAATTTGATTGAACCCAATCGGACCCAAACCGGTTCGGGTCGAGCCCCATCCGGACTCCAATTTCAGTCTCGCGCTAATGTTTTACCCCTCATATGTTATGGGGGCTAATAGAGGGGATCGTGTCGTGAATTAAATGTTCTGTGAGATTTGCTCCTTAGAGATTTGCTCTCCTACAATATTCTCTACTGAAATCAAACCACCACCACTAATTTCAAGGGCTCAGATTTCATCTGGTGGATCGAATTCTGTCTACCTTCCCACCAATTTACTTAGCCCAGAATGGACCCTACTTTGCCACTCTCGCTCACGTCTGCTCCGAAAAGTGAAGTGTCCGTGTTCGTCGTGATTCTGCCGATACCCATATTTTTGGGCACCGCCGTAATATGTACTTTGTGTCTAGATGGGTCGACACTCTTCCTTTTATAAGGATAGAAGAGCCCTATCTGTAGCAAGGTTTGTGAGAACGCGTGCGGTGACCGTTCATCCGCTATATCCGGTTTCCAATCCCTTGGTGATTTTTCCGCAAGCAACCACTGGATTCTACAGGGAGAGTATGATAAAAAAAGTTTCCTATTTCTTTGAATTGAGTTGAGTAGTGAGCTGCCACGGGGGGTGTAGGAGACGGCCCATTCAGCTGCGTCGGGTGCTTCTGCTGAATCCTTTCGTGATCCTCTTGCGATCCATCGTACTTCTCAACGAAGCAGGTCAGATAGACCCAACACAGTCCGGAGAGGAGCCAGAGATGGAGCAGAAAGTGGGCCAGTTTTCGCCCCGTGGTTTGCGATGCATCTCCAGTAGGACGGCCCCAAGGTGAGGATGTGAGGGGGCTGACGCTAACCCTCGGCATCCCTTGCTAATGATCGTTTTTATCTCTATGTACATCTGTACAACCACCACAAAAATTATTCTTGGGCAGAAAAAGGGGTATGATGGCAGTTGGAGATTTTTAAGGGCCTTATATATTATCTAATACTAATTTTTAAATTAAACTTCAAAGAAGCAAATCAGGACAAAGATTATAAATTAGCCCTCCTTCCATTCACTTTAACCTTAACTTAAATAAAACAATAATCTCAGTCATTCATAAAGTAGTGTGTCTTGTTCCCCGAGCTTCTCTCCCTCCTTTTCTACCTTAAGTAATCAATAATCCGGTTGGAGATTTCCGTCCTGTGGCACCACCTATCGGTGTGCTCTAGATGGCGAAAGGTCTTTATAGGACTGCAAACATGCTAAAGCTCCTAGAAAGACCTTTCAAATTAAATTTACGCTCCCCAAACATGTTGGTTTTAGAGGGGCCTTGACCGGAGGATCCATTGAATGTGACTGCCAAAACTCCTGATAATTTTAGGGTCTCAACTTCCCACTTTAGCGGCTTGGTCGACAGTCTAACTTGGAGACTATTGATCGACATGCGGGTGGTTTAAAGGCTTGGTCTTTTAGGACAGCAACCACAGGCAGCGCCTTCCGAGAAGGACTCTATTGTTCAAAACAGTGTTGAAACTTGCTGTTTTCGGGAAGCAATTTCCACAATATGGAACCTTGGACAGGTGCAAAACGGCGACCTCGGAAGCTTCTCAAACAGGTAAAATTCTAGGTAACATCCACTTTCGTGAAAACGTAGCGGATTTGAAGGTTTCGCTAATAATTAACACGAAGACAGCAAAGGGATATTAAACTTGTGTGATCTCCATTAGGGTAAGGCTTGTTATCTAATAACTCTTTTGGTGATACCAAGTCAGATTTGGGGAGCTTTCAAAGGCTCGTACATTCCCTTCGAAGAGACAGGGCAGTTTGAGCTGTTGCTGTCGAGTGGCGGAGCGTCTGGACAAAGGGTCTTTTAAGGGTAGTGAAACATATGTTGGATAGAAAAAACGGCGGGGGAGTTGATTCGGACACACCCGAAAAGTAGTGATTTGAGGGGCTTAG